>NC_090275.1:104551500-104863584 GCF_040414725.1 Anabrus simplex
TAGTCATTAGTGTATCTTTCATCTTCCTGAAGGGCACCCATGACTTCCACCCACACCTTTGTTTACACAGCACGGACGTGTGCTAGGCGGAAATGACAACCGTACAACTGTGTTCCAAAAGCGGAGGAGTGTTGAACCTCGTACCACTGTCTGTAAATCTAGCGTTCTGTACCCAACGCGGACATTCACTCGTGTTCGATTCTAAAGAAAGTAAAGATTGTTTATATTAAGATCCATTTCCACACTGCCCATGCTAACATATCAGCAAGATCGCAGCGCCATCGTACGCTTAGAAGCATGTTGTGGGATATCTGAAACGTATTGGGTGTAAAAACACGAGTATATCCCCAGATTGGTATGTAACAGTGGCGGTTCGTGCATGAACGGCTTTTGTGCGCCGCCCCGCCGCCTTTTCAAAAACATTTAACGTTATTTCACTCTGTAACTGATAACATAAAGAGATGGACAAGTGCAGCGAAGTTGAACTTATGTGGTGTGATATTCAGTTATACAATGTTATCTTTATTATTTCGGCTGTAAACATTTTGCTTTCTTTATTTTCAAGAAAATGGCAAAGGCTATCAAATCGTGGCTGCTGTCCAGCAAGCACGATGTTTTCTCTTTAGTCGTGAGTCGCTCGGACTGTGGCAGCAGAGCCCTGAGTAGGTCCCTACACATAGCAAGTCAGCGGGGTGCGTGAGGAGCCGTGAGTGGGGTGCGGGAGAAGCCTGGAAGGACGATACGTGCTTGTCAAGGGAAGGAAGAGTCAAGGCCAACTATAGTGCGGCCTTGGAAGAGTGCAGGCGGGTGTAACCGCTGAACGGCTGAACGGTTTTCCGTGGTTTCCCCATTTTCACACCAGGCAAATGCTGGGGCTGTACCAAGGCCATGGCTGCTTCCTTGCCACTCCGAGCCCATTCCTGTTCCATCATCGCCATAAGACCTATCTCTGTGGATGCGACGTAAAGCAACTTGTAAAAAAAAAAAAAAAAAAAAAAAAAAATCACAATGTAACCCTAACGTGACGGCACTATTTGTAGGGTGGTCAGATTGTGAAATACGTTGTCATGCTTTGAAATTTGAGCAAGGAGAGAGAAATTCGGGAGTGCACAGTTGATTTATTTTCATGAATGGCATTATCACTTGTGATTGTGATCTGTGAAACAGTGCAGTGCATAGTAGTTGGGACGGCATTAGCTGTTAGCCTGTTAATGTGTTTGCATAAATGCCATTGTAGTGTGGTTAATAATTAATGGTGGCACAGCCCTGCCAGAGTAAAATGTCACGAATCGCCACTGGTACATAATAGAGAATAACATATAAGTTATATTGAGATTAACGGCAATTTAATCAACACTTTTAAAGATGACAGTATCGTGATATATTCAGTAATGCCGCGATAAGTGATATCGTGATGTTATTATTTTTATGAGAACAACAACACACATATTTTTTAAATGTCATATAAGCAAGATAAGAATACAAATTATGGTACGAAATAAGGTACCAATTCTTTAACTCATAATATTGGTCAACACGCTCTTGGAAGTTTCTTGAGCGTCCATCCTGTCGCTGTTGGAACTAATCTCCGAGATTTGCAGTTTTTGTACACGAACACAGGAGATTTGTCTAAGTCAACAGTTTCGTGAAACTAATCACAACAAAATTCATATTGGATTCGGTCGGTCCCAATACAGAGCGCAACGTCTTTCCAACAAGACCCAAAACATTTTCCACGTAGAGTACCCTTGGAATTGCACTTCGGTGTCGAAGCCTTCTTTGACACAGTTGTCCTGATATCATTGGCAACAGTTCCCCTTGGTCTCCCAATTTTAGGAACATTAATTTCTGTTCGTGTGCGATTTGACATACGGCGACTTGCATGATCCTGCACTGTGCTCCACGCAACCTTATTATCTGCTTTCTACAATTTCCAATTGACATCCAGGTCTACACCATTCATGAGAAGAAAATTTCCGTACCCTCAGTGATTTATTTTGATTCTGACTCAGAGCCAAACCTCACTGTCCTGCCAATGTAAGAATGCCATCTCAAAATACTATGGTGAAACTCACTTTTACAACACGTGAAAAGTTATACCAAAATATGGACTGTTCAATTATCAAAAATGATACATGTATGGGCATGTTGTCATAAGGCATTATTTGGAAAGGTAGAGGTTCGAAGGAAGAGAACACTAAAAATAATCTTCAAACTGCCCATCCTGACACCGACTACTAAAGATTTGTATAAGCATTGTAATATATTATCACTTCCAAATCTACCATAAAGGTTTCTATGAGTTATGATTTATGAACTACAAAATAAATTAGTTCTCTCAAAAACATCAATAATTACCAATTTACTGATTCATAATTATTTATAACATTCGCTATAGTCAGATTCATTGTATTATTATGGTCAAAATTCTCTATGGCATTTTTCTATAAGTGTGTATAACTCGCTTTTAAAAAAATTACCAGCTTTACCTATTTTCAAGAGTAATGTAACTAAATACTTAAAGAAGTATGGTAATTACGTTCATGAAGTTTTGCCCTATCTTCTCTATTACATCATTTACATTATATATTTACTCTATTTTATTTTGTAATTACATTGTGGTCCGCCTCTGTGGTGTAATGGTTAGTGTGATTAGCTGCCACACCCTGAGGCCCGGGTTCGATTCCAGGCTCTGCCACGAAATTTGAAAAGTGGTACGTGGTCTGGAACGGGGTCCACTCAGCCTCGGGAGGTCAACTGAGTAGAGGTGGGTTCGATTACCACCTCAGCCATCCTGGAAGTGGTTTTCCGTGGTTTCCCACTTCTCCTCCAGGCAAATACTTGGATGGTACCTAACTTAAGGCCACGGCCGCTTCCTTCCTTCTTCCCTGTCTGTCCCTTCCAATCTTACCATCCCCCACCAAGGCCCCTGTTCAGATTAGCAGGTGAGGACGCCTGGGCGAGGTACTGCTCATCCTCCCCAGTTGTATCCCCCGACCCAGAGTCTGAAGCTCCAGGACACTCCCCTTGAGGCGGTAGAGGTGGGATCCCTCGCTGAGTCCGAGGGGAAAACCAACCCTGGAGGGTAAACAGATAAAGAAAGAAAAAGAAATAATTACATTGTGAATATATCCGTCATTGTAATTCATCTGTATTGGACCAAGAAGAGCCTTGGCTGAGATGCTTATATTGAAATGAAATAATAATATAATAATAATAAAACGTTTATATCATATTATTTTAACAAGCTTCAAATGACACCTGCAACACACACCTACCTCTTATTCTTCGCAGTAAGTAATCGCCTTCATGCTCAGTACTTCCTCAGCACATTGTTGCACTAAACCGGCTCTTCTCTCGCTCAACAATACCGTTATACACTCTCATATCAACCATCACATCACCGTATCGCCAAACTTGACCATACTTAAATCTTTAGTTGGTTAAAATGTTAAGGACCGGTGTCTTAAACTCTGTGTTAAATTTTACTCACTAAGTGTTAACTAACAAGCGTTATTATTTTAATCCTTTCCAGACTCGATATATATCTAGATTAACAAAAACAAATTCGATTTAACATTAAAGAGAGTAGCCTATTATGACGCTAGAACCAGAAAAATTGAATTTCGGTCACCAGTGGCAAAAGTACAGTTTGTAAACTATAGTATACATCAGGTTTCAATATGTTGAGGTTAGTCATATTTACAAGCGTACGTCTGTATGATTACCCTAGACAATCATAATGATTCTCAATATTATGCATTTTTCATTGAAGCTTCTGAATTTAGCACTTTGTAGTACATTTACAGAAGTTCCAAATCGCTGAACAAACTGGCTTGCAGATATCTTTTGAAAAAACTTGAAGTAATGACTAACATCAGAAATGCTCCAGCAAAACTCCAGAAAAAACGGGACGATCAACCGAGTAGAAAAATGTATCGGGGTGAGATCATAATGAAAAATGGACTGGACAAAGAAGGACTTAAGGAACGAGTACACAAACTTGAAATGGCGTATCAAATGTAGCGCTCAATCCACAACAAATAATGCCTGTCCAAAAATCCTAAACTACATCATTATGAAACTCTTCTGAAGCTAGTAGTTATGTATGCAGCCGAAACCCTATCCCTAAATGCTAATAAAGGATTTCTCGAAGAACTGGAGAAAAAAGAGCCCAAAATCATTAGAAGTATCATGGGAACCAATTACAAGAATGGCACCCATTAAAAAATCCAACAAAGAAGTGTAAAGTAAAATAGAGAAAATACAGAAACAGTCCGAAAGAGACGGGCACGATATTACGATCAACTCAAACGAATGGACGGAAACGGGCTGACTAAACAGATCTTTCACTTCCTTTGACTCCAAACCCAAAACCACAATGCCCACATCAAAGAAGACCTCCAAATGCTGCATATAAAACCCGAAGACGCCTTCAATAGAGATCTCTTCCGCAAAAAGATATTGACGAATGGACTAAACTGAGACAAGCAACCGAAAAGAAGACAAGGTACTACCTGGACGAAAGAACGCAAGCTGACCCACTCACAGAGATTGGGAATTCTGGAATCAAACGAAAGCGAAGCAAACTGCCAAATGTAACAAGACTTAACGTGCTCCTAGATGGCCCCAACGAATAATATATATATATAATTCTAAATGAGGTATAGTTTGTACCAAAAATGGGGGAAAAATTAATATACACAATTGCGTACAGTGGATCCGAAAGGGTTCACACTTCAGTTACAAGTAACCTGTTTCACGCACACATTTCTAAGATTCGTTACGAAACACTGTTAGAGATAAATTAACACATTTCCGTGAGATTTCTGAACGTGCTTGACACTGGACGCCTTTTGTTTCATTACATAAAGAACTCAAAGAGGTATATTGGAAATGTAGGCTACTTTGTCACACAAGGTTTAGTTTAATATAGGTTATGGTTAATGGAGACTGCGCATGTAAAGACTTAAGAGGCGCTATTATAATGAATACGAGATAGGCGTTGTTATAGATTTAATTTGAAAGTATGCGACTGTGTTTGAAAAATTAAGGAACGGATGGTTACATAACATTATTCAATATTCTTATGTGAGTGCAAACTAGTGCTCCTACAACACTGAGAAAATGTAATAATTAACATCAGCCTTAAAAGAACGGGCTTTCTTTTTCTGCGGGGAGAACAATGTAATGCCTGGCCAATGCTGCAATGGGAGCAGAAACTCTTACACGCTGTCTTACTTTACACACATGAACACAGCCGCCTGCAATAACATTATTATTATTATTATTATTATTATTATTATTATTATTATTATTATGATTATTATTATTATTTGCTATTTGCCTTACGTCGCACCGACACAGATATGTCTTATGGCGACGATGGGATAGGAAAGACCTAGGAATTGGAAGGAAGCGGCCGTGGCCTTAATTAAGGTACAGCCCCAGCATTTGCCTGGTGTGAAAATGGGAAACCACGGAAAACCATCTTCAGGGCAGCCGACAGTGGGGCTCGAACCCACTATCCTCCGATTACTGGATACTGGCCGCATTAAGCGACTGCAGCTATCGAGCTCGGTGGACTAACATTAAAACAGTCTGAAGCATAATATCTAAGAAGTATGAGCAACTGTTGCATTGGAGACAATTGATTAGGTTCTATATGTGTGAAACCATAACCTAGGCTATTTTTAATTTTTTCTAGTACCTTGTCTATTATGGCTCTGATAATCAGGCATCTTCGTAAAAAATTCCTTCTGACAACTGTAAAAGGTCGTAGTATGGGTCGTCATTTGCCTTCTACAGTTTATAAATAGTCTCCATACCGTTGCCTACGTTATAATACAAGGCCTGGAAATAGAGCCCGTAAAACGCTATGGAAGTGGTTACACTGAAGTTCAATGCCGGGCCGCTAGGATCGCTATCTTGCCCCCTGTCTACCAGGCTCGCGCCTTTAAACGTGTTCATTAACGGAGTTGGTTGTGAATGTATTATGTATTCGTCTGATGTTGAGCATTCGCAGTTCCAGTCATGGTTTATTCGCGAGAAATTAAAGGTAGTGGAATTTCGTTTCACAAGTTTCCAGTGAATGTTCAATGTTCGAAACATTATACAGAGGAAGTATTACGCATGAGATATGACTTCAAGCTGATCGAAGTACAGTAGGCCCCTGTTCCTAAGTTTTGATCCGAGTTACGTCATAAGAATCGGGCGATCCCAAAATTTGTCACTGGACATTTTTTAAACTCTGCTACCGTGACCGGCAATCATTTGAGAGGCATCTTCAAACTCAGAAATCTTAAATTAGGAAACCAACGAGGAAAATAATGTGCCCAACAAATTTCACGAAAATGAATGTAGCAAGAGCTAAAAATATTGTATTTTACCCTGAAACAATCTCTGGTTTGTAAAGTATGGAGGTGGTTTTGTCCCGAGAGCATAAAATACAGTTTAAAATAAGCCATTTGTTTTATGGAGCATTTTATTAAATTTTTGAATGCGCATAACGTCTGCAACACCTCACATGGGACATATTCAGGAACGAGAACAAACGAGCATCTTTTAACCGGGCGAGTTGGTCGTACGGTTAGGGGCGCACGGCTGTGAGCTTGCATCCGGGAGATAGTGGGTTCGAATCCCACTGTCGGCAGCCCTGAAGGTGGTTTTCCGTGGTTTCCCATTTTGACACCAGGCACATGCTGGGGCTGTACCTTACTTAAGGCCACGGCCGCTTCCTTCCAACTCGTAGGCCTTTCCTATCCCATCGTCGCCATAATACCTATCTGTGTCGGTGCGATCTAAAGTCACTAGCAAAAAAAAAAAAAAAAGAAGCATCTTTTAGTACTGAAGATGAACTCCTCAGTTGGTTAATTAATGATTTCCTGTCATATATTAAGAAACTTAAAATGCACTCAGAGAAAGTAAAAAAGAATCATGAGAGAAATGTATCAGGCATAGATCTTGACTACCCAGTCCACTGTGGCCTGCGTAAAATACCTCATAAGTATACATTTGCATTATGCATTGATGAGGAACCTAACGAAATATGACATCGAGCTCTTCTTCAGCTACCTAAGACGCCAAGCAGAATACAATGACATTATGGTTCGTGTGGCAAAAGAAAAAACAGACTGTAAAGGCTGTTTAGAACATATCTGTTCTCCAGCTACTCAAAGCCCAACATTGTGTCTTATTCGTTTTCAAGATCGAGGAGCCCTCAGATACCGAAAATCGTCTGTGGCACTTCTGCAGCGAACGACGGAATTTGTCACTTCCGCTACGCAGTACTTGTCCCGAAGAGTGTTACTAAAAGGTGTACGTTTATTTTTTCGAAAGACGTGTTCAACAGTGAAATTAAGTGTGGAAAGTGTAAAGGCGACAAACCACCTCTTTTTCTACTATGAAATTTCTGAGACTTCTGTTAGACAACATTGCTTTGAGCCACTCAAGTAGAAGAGAGAAAGTTTTGAAACTTGATAAGAAGCCCCTCAGAAGGAAAGTTTTGAAACTTCAATGACATATCCAAGCCAATGCAGAACCGCTCTAAAAACAAAGTACTGCCAATACTCGCAAAAACATTCAGTTCTTTTTATTTAGGATATACTTTACTTATTGACATATACGGCCATGCGAATACAAGGGGGCAATACTGCGATCCTAGCGGCTGAATGGTGAACTAGGATGCAACCCGTTTCCACGAGTGCATTTCAAGGCCTTGTATTATAGCGTAGGCAACGCTCCATACAGCAGTAACACTTCAAAGAGGCGTCTTCTAGATTCTATCATTTTGAAATGTGAAGAGCTGTTAAGAGGTTTAACACAGAGCTGGTATCGTGTGTTAATTTAACACAAGTATTAACAATTGTGTTAGCGTTAACAATTCATGATGAGACTGTCATTTTGTTAAATGGTGTGTTGAGTCCACTTAACAGCAGTGTTAACACTTACATTTCGTTGGAGAAACCCGGCGTGAGTGTTCATACCCCTGTGAGTGGGGGGAGGGGGGGTAGAATAACACCCACGGCATTCCCTGACTCTCGTAAGAGGCGACTAAAAGGGTCCCCAGAGGCTCTGAACGTGGGTTGGTGACCACGGGGCACTTAGCTGAGTCCTGGCATTATTCCCACTTACTTGTGCCAGGCTCGTCACTTTCATCTATCCTATCCGGCCTCCATTTATCAACTCTTGTTATTTTCAGACCCCGACTGTATTAGGTTCCAGAGGCCTAGGGAATCTTAAGTTCACACCCCTCATGACCCTTGTCTTTCTTTGGCCTATACCTTCATTTTTCGAACTATTTACCCCTTCCATTTTCCCCTCTTATTACTGCTAACATAGGAAGGTTGCCCAGTTGTATTTTCTCTTAAAACAATAACCAACACCACCACCACCCACAGAAACCTTTGCCTACATTATTATACAAGGCCGGTAGATGTCCCGAAGCGACTGGGTAACACTGGAGTTCAGAGCTCTGCCATACGATCGCGCTTTACCACCCTACATTACAGTGACTCTATATGTACAGTGTGGCTAAGGCCAGTCCAGCCGCCATGTTTTAGCCAAGTACTCAATCAGCTGATAGATGAAGGAGAGTGATATTATTAGTATTTCAATAAACAATAGACTAGGTATGTAGGCCTATATAGGCCTATCAGTACTTGTTATATCCAGAGTCTGACTACATGACGTAAGACTTCAAAATTTAGTTATACGTGGTATAGGCCTACACGTCACTATTATTGAAGAGGTTAGAAATTCTGTGTTGGTAGCTAGGCCTATCATAACATTTATATTATAATACATGTGGCATAAAATAGTATAGTCATTGTCTTGAATAATGTACATGTTGACTGTAAAGTTAGCCTACATATTTTTTTTTCTATTTGCTTTACGTCGCACCGAGACAGATAGGCCTTATGGCGACGATGGGACATAAAAGGCCTAGAAATGGGAAGAAAGTGGCCGTGGCCTTAATTAAGGTATAGTGGGGTTCGAATCCACTATCTCCCGGATTCAAGTTCACATCTGCACCCCCCTAACCGCACAGTCAACTCGCCCGGTAATTTAAATTTTAAAAAATTATAACATTACCATATATCAGGTTACATGGTTTTACATATCAGAATATACAACGCAGTATCATGAAACTTTACATAGAAATTTACTTTTTATATATGACTTATCGGTATGTATATAATATGAACACACGCAGAAGATAGAAAATAATATGTCTAGTTAACTGATGGGTAGACAAAATTGTATTACCTAGCTCCATATTTATGTTAACGTAATATAAGTTAACATAATAAATATACTGTGCCATTTTACTCGTGGTACTAATATAAATAATAGCGAAACCCTGCTACTCCATAGTGGTGAAAACAAGCAACTGCCATGGTCCCCGGGTTGTGTATAGTGCTCCTTTAATGATGGCTACGGTTTGATCCCCGCAACGAGGAATTAAATATAAGTATCACTTCACAACAGGCCTATCGTTTGAGAAAATACTACTTGTTGCTCGATGAAAACAAGCAATTTTCCTGGTCCCTGTGTACTTGTATTCGGGACTCAATTATTCGACCACCCGCCGTTCGATTTCCGTGAAGTGCGACTAATTCTGTGCCCCGGTTCGGTTAGTACTGGTAGATATCCGCTGTATTTTAAACATTCTATTTCCTACTATCGGTTTTGCTAATACATTGTTATAACTGTTTTCATTACCTTATTCTTTTTCTATCGCTCTTCCCAGAACTGTGGGGTTGTGTGTGGGAACTGCGTCATACATGTGGATTTGGTCCTGTTTAACGGCCGGATGCTATTCCTGACGCAAATCCTATATGGAGGGATGTAATCACTATTGCGTGTTTCTGTAGTGATTTGTAGTGTGGTATGTTGTCTGAGTATGAAGAGGAGAGTGTTGGAATAAACGCAAACACCCAGTCCCCAAGCCCGAGCTATTAAAATACCCCACCCAGCCGGGAATCGAATCCGGGACACTCTGAACCGAAGTGCAGTACGCTGACGATTCAACCACGGAGTCAACTTGATGCTAGGTGGCACTTTTAACCAGGACCTTTAATAGATGAATAGCCATTAAAGTTTGAATTCGAGAATATATCAATCATAATACCTCATACGATGAAAACGAATGATTGGGAATGACCTTTCCTGTAAGTTTTGTTTCACATAAAACAGATATTTTCGGGGATACTTGAAAATTTGTGAAACATAATATAATCGTCAAAATCACTGTTATTTTCCTTACACGGCAAAATTGTATAAAACGTAAAATATCGGAAATTATATTCTAAACAACTTTCCTTATGTACAGGTTTTCGATACCGCAGGCAACGGTAGAAAAGTTCACAGCTCATTAGAGACTGCTAAGATCCAACGGGCGAGTGGAGACTTGATTAGCAATAACCCGATCGAAGTCCATCATGTGATAAATCCTGCTCTTTTATTATTATGTAAAGCAGGTTGCATTCTACTTCTGAAAGTGGTGTGGACACGTAACAAGAGCTCTTTAAACTCGTCTCAGATCTCTCTTCCGTAACAAATAACGAATGTTCTTAACAACAGGTGCTCAGGGATGTCCATGATGCTATTCTCATTAGTAGCTGTCACAGTTATCCAAGTGTAGCAGTATTGCACGTGTTGACGATCTCTATTAGACCGATAGCAAAACAATACGAAAGCAATCATCTCCGTACAGGCCATGAAGTCCCTTCGAGGGGTGGAATAGAAAGGCTTCCACTATCCGTAACCTCGGCACTGAGAATACACAAAGATGAAAATGAAAATCGACAGCCTATTTCCAGACATTCGACAGGGTTAGGAAAGGGCTGAATGAAGCCCCATCTAGTAGCGAGGATAGGAATTGTGCCGGCTGCCGAAGCCTGCCGTACTCCTTTGGGGCAATGATTAATGACTGACAGATGAAATGAAATGGTATTGGAGAGCGTTGCTGGAATGAAAGATGACAGGGAAAACCGGAGTTCCCGGAGAAAACCTGTCCTGCCTCCACTTTGTCCAGCACAAATTTCAAGCAGAGTGACCGGGATTCGAACATCGGAACCCAGAGGTGAGAGACCGGTGCGCTGCTGAAGGAGTAGTATAATAAGCGGGTTCGGCCGCCTCCTCCTCCTCCCGCCGCCTCCTCCGCCTCCTCCTCCGACGCCGCCGCCGCCTCCGCCGCCGCCCGCGGGAAATTTGAATTTTGGCGGGAAATTTGAATTTTGGCGCGAGATTTGAATTTGTAAACAAAGCCAAGTGCTTTTTCACAGCTGTCATCGACAACAACGCATCGCTAACCTCACTGCTGCCATCTTGACGGGCCTAAACCTCACTAGTGCCAACTTAACCTAACTAGCGTGAGGTAAACAAAGCCACGTGTTTTTTGACAGCCACGTGCTTTTTGACAGACAACAACGCATCGCTAACCTCAGTACTGCCATCTTGACGGGCCTAAACCTTAGTGATACCAACTTAACCTCACTAGCATGAGGTAAACAAAGCCACGTGTTTTTTGACAGCCACGTGCCTTTTTGACAGCTGTCATCCGCCATCTTTAATCCAGAGAGCACCGTGCTGCCCTCTTTATCGTAGTAGATGTAAATTCATCACCTGTCATCGGCAGTGCCGCCATCTTGACGGGTCTAAACCTTAGTGCTACCAACTTAACCTCACTAGCGCGAGATAAACAAATCTACGTGCAGCTGTCATCCACCATCTTTGAGCATCGTGCTGCCCTCTTTAGCTACTTACCTTTGAAATGTGGTACGTCACAGCTGTCATCCGCCATCTTGCATCCGAAACCTCAGTGCTGCACTCTATGTGGTGACGGCAAATTCCACGTTCTCTTGTTTGGAAACAAAGCCACGTGCAGCTGTCATCCGCCATCTTTAATCACCGTGCTGCCCTCTTTAGCTACTTACCTTTGACAGTTGTCATCCGCCATCTTGCATCGCAAACCTCAGTGCTGCGCTCTATGTAGTGGCGGCAAATTCTACGTGCTCTTGTTTGGAAACAAATTCACGTGCTATTTTTCTGACAGCTGTCATCCGCCATCTTTAATCCATAGAGCACCGTGCTGCCCTCTTTAGCTACTTACCTTTGAAATATGGTACGTCACAGCTGTCATCCGCCATCTTTAATCCAGAGAGAACAGTGCTGCAATCTATGTGGTGGCGGCAAATTCCACGTGCTTTACAAATCAACATGCTTTTTTGACAGCTGTCAACCGCCATCTTTAATCACCGTGCTGCCATCTATGTGGTGGCGGTAAATTCCACATGCTTTACAAACTTATATGCTTTTCTGACAGCTGTCATCCGCCATCTTTAATCTAGAGAGAACAGTGCTGCCCTCTATGTGGTGGCGGCAAATTCCACGTGCTCTTGTTTGGAAACAAAGCCATGTGCTTTTTTGACAGCTGTCATCCGCCATCTTTAATCAACAGAGCACCGTGCTGCGGGCAATTTCATCACCTATCACCCGCCTTTTTGACAGCCGTCATCCGCCATCTTTAATCAACAGAGCACAGTGCTGCACTCTAAGTGGTGGCGGCAATTTGAAAAATTCTTTGTGCTCTTGTTGGGAAACAAAGCCACGTGCTTTTTTGACAACTGTCATCCGCCATCTTTAACCAACAGAGCACTATGCTGCGGGCAATTTCGTCAGCTGTCATCCGCCATCTTTAATCCAGAGAGAACAGTGCTGCACTCTATGTGGTGGCGGTAAATTCTATGAGCTTTACAAACCTATGCGCTTTTCTGACAGCTGTCATCCGCCATCTTTGAGAACAGTGCCGCCCTCTATGTGGTGACGGCAAATTCCACGTGCTCTACAAAGCCATGTGCAGCTGTCATCCGCCATCTTTAATCACCGTGCTGCCGGGTGACGGCAAATTCCACGTGCTCTTGTTTTTAGAAACAAAGCCATGTGCTTTTTTGACAGCTGTCATCCGCCATCTTGCATCACAAACCTCGGTGCTACACTCTATGTGGTGGCGGCAAATTCTACGTGCTCTTGTTTGGAAACAAAGCTTTTAATCCAGAGAGAACAGTGCTGCCCCGGTGGCGAGAACAGTGCTGCAATCTTTAGTTTGAAATGTGGTGACAGCAAATTCTACGTGCTCTTGTTTGGAAACAAAGCCATGTGCTTTTTTTTGACAGCTGTCATCCGCCATCTTTAATCAACAGAGCACCATGCTGCTATCATGCGGGTAATTTCGTCATCTTTAATCCGCAGAACACCGTGCTGCCCTCTTTATGGCTACTACCTTAAGCACGTAGTAGCGGGCAATTTGAAAAGTTCTGTTAGCTATCATCCGCCATCTTTGAGCACCGTGCTACCCTCTTTAGCTAGATACCTTTGAAATGTGGTGGTGAAAAATTTTACGCGCTCTTGTTTGGAAACAAACTCACGTGCTTTTTTGACAGCCATCATCCGCCATCTTTAAGCAACAGAGTACAGTGCTGCCCTCTTTGTTGTGGCGGTAAATTCCACGTGCTCTTGTTTGGAAGCAAAGCCATGTGCTTTTTGACAGGTGTCATCTGCCATCTTTAACCAACAGAGCACTATGCTGCTATCATGCAGGCAATTTCGTTAGCTGTCATCTGCCATCTTTTAATGAACAGAGCACCGTGCTGCCCTATGCGGGGCAATTTCGTCGGCTGTTATCCGCTCGCATACCCGCAGTGACACATGTTTAGACTTGAACACACACATACTACTGTTCAAAACTTATTACAACTTGAACTGCATACTAGTGTTCGATGTTGCAGAACACAGCATTGCGAGACTAGAATCAAGCACTGTTTAGAAAAACAAAAAATTCTCTTCTCAACATACTTACTGAGCTGCTCTTCCTGCTCAGTGAAGGTACATCTCTATCGAACGTGCATTGCAAAAGCAAGATTGTAAAACATAACAAGACTAGAATCGAACACTGCACTTGATGTTAACTTCAACATGTGATTAGAACATTAAATCAGGTTCAAACATAGCAGGACTAGAATCGAACTCTTCCTACTCTTTCAAGGTACACCTCTATCGAACATGCATTGCAAAAAACAAGATTGTAAAACATAACAAGACTAGAATCAAACACTGCACTCGATGTTGTTAACTTCAACATGTGATTAGAATATGAAATGAGATTAAAACATAGCAAGACTAGAATCGAACATTGCACTCGATGTTGTTAACCGTAACATGTAGTCAGAACATTAATTGATGTGCTCAAAACACTAGATAAGTGGTCAAGACTAGAATCGAACACTGCACTCGATGTCGTTAACCTTAACATGTGATCAGAACATTAATTGATGTGTATAACTTCCTTTACCTTTACTTACTCTGTCAAGGTACATCTTTATCGAACATGCATCGCAAAGCGAGAGTGTGCAAGTTTAGACTTGAATACATACCACTGTTCAAAAAACATATATACACATACTATAGTGCGATGTTGTAGTACACTATATTGCAAGACTAGAATCAAGCATAGTTTAGGAAAAAAAATCTCTTCTCAACATACTTACTGTGCTAGACGATAACATACTTACGAATTTAATCAACATCTTCTTTCTTGCTCTTATTCTTCTTCGAGAGGAAGGAGTAGGAGGAGAAGGTAATACCTAATCTAAAATAAAAGAATATGCCAATTCTACAGTATTTATTCACATCTTGTATGTACTAGTTTTATCATGAATGATTTTACTTGTAGTGATGTTTGCATACTTTTGCTTTCTCGATGTAATTCTTGTATGTACATGCTTTTACGCATCAGTAAAACTAATAACACAAGATTTGTTCTCTATGCCGTGATATAAAATGAAAATAGAACGTTGATTTAGTTCTTCTATTTCTAAATCAGTTAGCACGCTAAATCTATTAGGTAAAAAAACTTGAAAGTCTTCGCAGACACATAAAATCCTTTCTCCAAATTTCGATTTTAATCTTCGTAGTGAAATTACTTTAAATTGCTCATTTAGCGGTAGACTTGTTAACGGCTTGGTAGTTGGAGTTGAAATATGACCTAGCTGGTTAATCTTCTCCATGGTTTTTCTAAAAAGAATAAATATATAAATGTAGCGTTAGCACTTGCATCACACATAGTAATAATAGGATATAAAAGGGTAAGTGTGCTAGCCTAGAGTTACGATGTTCGGAAGAAAGCAAGTTTCAACCTATAGAGGTCAGACATGGCTGTGAGTTTGACATTATAAGATTAACCTCTTCTACAGCATGAAAGATTGAAGAGAACAACTATTTATCATTAGACTAATGTTACGACGTTCAGGAGAAACCAAGTTTCAACCTATAGAGATTAGACATTGCTGTAAGATTGAAATTATAAGATTAACCTCTTCTATGGCATGCAGATTAAAGAAAATAACTATTTATCAATAGACTAAAGTTACGGTGTTCGGAAGAAACCAAGTTCCAACCTATAGAGGTTAGACATTGCTGTAAGTTTGAAATTATAAGATTAACCTCTTCTATGGCGTGAGGATTGAAGAGAATAACTATTTACCAATAGACTAAAGTTACGATGTTCAGAAGAAACCAAGTTTGAACCTGTACAGGTCAGACATTGCTGTGAGTTTGAAATTATAAGATTAACCTCATCTACAGCATGAAAGATTGAAAGAGAACAACTATTTATCAATAGACTAAAGTTGCTATGTTCGGAAGAAACCAAGTTTGAACCTGTACAGGTTAGACATTGCTGTGAGTTTGAAACTATAAGATTAACCTCTTCTACAGCATGAAAGATTGAAGAGAACAACTATTTATCATTAGACTAATGTTACGACGTTCAGGAGAAACCAAGTTTCAACCTATAGAGATTAGACATTGCTGTAAGATTGAAATTATAAGATTAACCTCTTCTATGGCATGAGGATTGAAGAGAATAACTATTTACCAATAGACTAAAGTTACGATGTTCGGAAGAAACCAAGTTTGAACCTGTACAGGTCAGACATTGCTGTAAGTTTGAAATTATAAGATTAACCTCTTCTATGGCATGAGGATTGAAGAGAATAACTATTTACCAATAGACTAAAGTTACGATGTTCAGAAGAAACCAAGTTTGAACCTGTACAGGTCAGACATTGCTGTGAGTTTGAAATTATAAGATTATCCTCTTCTATGGCATGCAGATTAAAGAAAATAACTATTTATCAATAGACTAAAGTTACGGTGTTCGGAAGAAACCAAGTTCCAACCTATAGAGGTTAGACATTGCTGTAAGTTTGAAATTATAAGATTAACCTCTTCTATGGCATGAGGATTGAAGAGAATAACTATTTACCAATAGACTAAAGTTACGATGTTCAGAAGAAACCAAGTTTGAACCTGTACAGGTTAGACATTGCTGTGAGTTTGAAATTATAAGATTATCCCCTTCTCAGATTAAAGAAAATAACTATTCTATCAATAGACTAAAGTTACGGTGTTCGGAAGAAACCAAGTTCTAACCTATAGAGGTTAGACATTGCTGTAAGTTTGAAATTATAAGATTAACCTCTTCTATGGCATGAGGATTGAAGAGAATAACTATTTACCAATAGACTAAACTTACGATGTTCAGAAGAAACCAAGTTTGAATCTGTACAGGTCAGACATTGCTGTGAGTTTGAAATTATAAGATTATCCTCTTCTATGGCATGCAGATTAAAGAAAATCCACGTCTATAGTATGAGGATTGAAGAGAACAACTATTTATCAATAGACTAAAGTTACGATGTTCGGAAGAAACCAAGTTTCAACCCGTTGAGGTCAGACATAGCTATGTGTGCGTGTTTGAAATTATACCACGTCTATAGCGTGAGGATTAAAGAGAACAACTATTTATCAATACTCTAAAGTTACGGAAGAAACCAAGTTTCAGCCCGTTGAGGGCAGACATAGCTATACCTCGTCTATAGTATGCAAGAACAACTATTTATCAATAGACTAAAGTTACGATGTTCGGAAGAAACCAAGTTTCAGCCCGTTGAGGGTAGACATAGCTATGTACACGTGTTTGAAATTATACCACGTCTATAGCGTGAGGATTAAAGAGAACAACTATTTATCAATACTCTAAAGTTACAGAAGAAACCAAGTTTCAGCCTGTTGAGGGCAGACATAGCTATGTGTGCGCGTGTTTGAAATTATACCACGTCTATAGCACGAGGATTAAAGAGAACAACTATTTATCAATAGACTAAAGTTATGATGTTTTAGAAGAAACCAAGTATCAACCCGTTGAGGTCAGACATAGCTATGTGTACGTGTTTGAAATTATACCACGTCTATAGCATGATGATTGAAGAGAACAACTATTTATCAATAGACTAAAGTTACGATGTTCAGAAGAAACCAGCTTTCAACCCGTTGAGGTCAGACATAGCTATACCTCGTCTATAGTATGCAAGAACAACTATTTATCAATAGACTAAAGTTACAATGTTTTAGAAGAAACCAATTTTCAGCCTGTTGAGGGCAGACATAGCTATGTGCGCGTGTTTGAAATTATACCACGTCTACAGTATGCGGGTTGAAGAGAACAACTATTTATCAATACTCTAAAGTTACGATGTTTTAGAAGAAACCAAGTTTCAGCCTGTTGAGGGCAGACATAGCTATGTGTGCGCGTGTTTGAAATTATACCACGTCTATAGCACGAGGATTAAAGAGAACAACTATTTATCAATAGACTAAAGTTATGATGTTTTAGAAGAAACCAAGTATCAACCCGTTGAGGTCAGACATAGCTATGTGTACGTGTTTGAAATTATACCACGTCCATAGCGCGAGGATTAAAGAGAACAACTATTTATCAATAGACTAAAGTTATGATGTTTTAGAAGAAACCAAGTTTCAACCCGTTGAGGTCAGACATAGCTATGTGTACGTGTTTGAAATTATACCACGTCTATAGTATGCGGGTTGAAGAGAACAACTATTTATCAATTGCTTAAAGTTATGATGTTTTAGAAGAAACCAAGTTTCAACCTGTTGAGGGCAGACATAGCTATGTACGTACCCCGCGTGAGGATTAAAGAGAACAACTATTTATCAATAGACTAAAGTTACGATGTTTTAGAAGAAACCAAGTTTCAACGAATAGAAGTCAGACATACCTTAAAATCTTCGCGCTGCAAACTGTTACTCGGATGTATAAAATGCGTGCGTTCAAGCCTGAAACTCGAATAATAATATTCTGGTCGTACCTAAAAAAAGAAGAAACATATATGAATGTAGTGTAGGATGCATCATCTAACCTAATTATCTTTACAACTCAAAGTTCGAAAACATACCTTTAAAAAAAATGCACGTGCTGCAGACTGTTACTCGGATGAATAAAATTGTGTACTTTCGAACGGTACCTAAAAAAGAATAAACATATATGAATGTAGATGTCTAGCGTAGAAGTTGCTTTGCAAATAAAAAATTAACTAACAGTTCTACCTTACCTTAAGATAAAGGCTGAAGAATAATATTCACAGCAGACGGGAGATGTGTGTGTGTGTATACGTAATAAACGCATACAGAGAACTGTGAGCACTTCGCGCAGACTGCAGCGGCTAAATATTCTGCTTGTTACCAAGCGGATGTGAAAAAATCGCTGACAAACTGCGGGTACAGTCGGAACGAATGCAACAAGAGCACCCACCTGCAGGCTGACGTATTCGAACCTCCTGTTGATGCCGAGGTGTCAGAATTTAAGAGTTCGAGCCTTGGAAAGTTAGCGTGTGATCCTCGACTTCTCGAGGGTACATACGTGGTATTCCTTACCTGTAAGTATTGAGCTAAAGCTAGATCATGTAATGACGATCGCGCAGGCCCCCTCGCCTAGCATTTACGGCTTCTAGTTCGAACCCGCTATCCCCGAAGTAGCGAGAATGATTGGAGAGTGTTGAGGGTGATTCACTCGTCGGATGGAGGCGTTAAGCTATGTGCAGGCTTCTTCTAGTCGGGGTACGCGATTCAAATCCTAGCAACTTATACCGTCGGGAAGGGCATCCGGCTAGATCATGCAATGACGATCGCGCAGGTCCCTCGCCTAACATTTACGGCTTCCAGTTCGAACCCGCTATCTTCCGAAGTAGCGAGAATGATTGAAGAGTGTTGAGGGTGATTCATTCGTCGGATGGAGGCGTTAAGCTATGTGCAGGCTTCTTCTAGTCGGGGTACGCGATTCAAATCCTGGCAACTTATACCGTCGGGAAGGGCATCTAGCTAGATCATGTTATGACGATCGCACAGGTCCCTCGCCTAACATTTACGGCTTCCAGTTCGAACCCGCTATCTTCCGAAGTAGCGAGAATGATTGAAGAGTGTTTGAGGGTGATTCATTTGTCGGATGGAGGTGTTAAGCTGGCTTCTTCGGTAGGAGTAGGCTATGTCTGGATATCGATTTAAAATCCTAGTCAGGAGGGGCAACCGGTCGTATAAAACTATGGTGTGAGGACGTTAAACCTTGTGCAGACTCCCTCGAAAATGATTTTTTGAGTACAAGACTTGACGGTGATTCATTTGTCGGATAGAGGCAATAAGCCTTGTGCAGGCTTCTTTGGTAGGAGTAGGCTATGTGTCGGTACCGGGATATCTAGTTATAAAACCCGCTACAACAAATTTATCGCGTATACTGCGATTTAAAATCCTAGTCAGGAAGGGCAGCCGGTCGTAAAACTATGGTGTGAGGCGGGGTGTGCAAAAAAAGCCAGCATTAAGTAAGGGCTGTTGATAGGAGGCGTTAAACCATGTGCAGGCTCCTTCACCAGGAGAAGCCTACATGCCGGTACCGTGCAGGTTCTTTCGATAGGAGTAGGCACTGTGTGTGTTTTAACCTCTCCGTACAATCATGATATTTTACGTTAGGAACTTACATAGGCTAAATGCTACACATTCCGTGGCAGAGCCAGGAATCGAACTCGGACCTCCGAGGGTAGCAGCTAACTACTACACCACAGAGGAGTACTATTTCAGAATATTTTACAACCTTAATTAGTACTGTGTTTTAAGAGCTTACATGGGACTCAGCTAAGAAGACGTTCGCGAGTTACAAGCACGCAGTGTCCTCGTTCAAGGTCGAGCCGGAAGATACGTGTACAATTTCAGCTAACACACGCATTCCACACAACTCGCTCAGAATGACTGTGCCGATGCTTCAAGGACTGTAGAACAAATCTATAGCCTACAGTATGCATGTCTCTCACCCGGAAGTCTCGGGTTCGATTCTCTTGGGAATAAAAATGTGTTTAAATCGCATGAATTTGTTGAGTTATCCTTCCTGATGCAAAACTAGCAGTATCTAACCTCATACACTATATTTTTCAACCGGTTGCCCCTTCCTGGCAACTCGGATTAAGAATCTGTTTTACAACGTCTAACACGGGGAATCGGGGATTTACAGCTGGATGCACTTCTTAGATTTTAAATCACGAACTATTGTTTTCCGGCCGGATGCCCTTCCTGACGCAAAACTAAGATTTTTAAATCACAAGAATTTGTTTTAAGACTAGTCGCCCTTCCTGATGCAAAACTGGCAGTATCTAGCCTCTCACGTCATACACTATTGTTTCGACCGGTTGCCCTTCCTGACAACTCGGATTAAGAATCTGTTTTACAACTTCTAACACGAGAATCGGGGATTTACAGCTTAAAGATGGCAGATGACAGCTGTCAGAAAAGTATATAGGTTTGTAAAGCACGTAGAATTTGCCGCCACCACATAGAGTGTAGCACCGAGGTTTGTGATGCAAGATGGCGGATGACAGCTGTCAAAAAAGCACATGGCTTTGTTTCTAAAAACAAGAGCACGTGGAATTTGCCGTCACCCGGCAGCACGGTGATTAAAGATGGCGGATGACAGCTGCACATGGCTTTGTAGAGCACGTGGAATTTGCCGTCACCACATAGAGGGCGGCACTGTTCTCAAAGATGGCGGATGACAGCTGTCAGAAAAGCGCATAGGTTTGTAAAGCGCATAGAATTTACCGCCACCACATAGAGTGCAGCACTGTTCTCTCTGGATTAAAGATGGCGGATGACAGCTGACGAAATTGCCCGCAGCATAGTGCTCTGTTGGTTAAAGATGGCGGATGACAGCTGTCAAAAAAGCACGTGGCTTTGTTTCCCAACAAGAGCACATAGAATTTTTCAAATTGCCGCCACCACTTAGAGTGCAGCACTGTGCTCTGTTGATTAAAGATGGCGGATGACGTCTGTCAAAAAGGCGGGTGATAGGTGATGAAATTGCCCGCAGCACGGTGCTCTGTTGATTAAAGATGGCGGATGACAGCTGTCAAAAAAGCACATGGCTTTGTTTCCAAACAAGAGCACGTGGAATTTGCCGCCACCACATAGAGGGCAGCACTGTTCTCTCTAGATTAAAGATGGCGGATGACAGCTGTCAGAAAAGCATATAAGTTTGTAAAGCATGTGGAATTTACCGCCACCACATAGATGGCAGCACGGTGATTAAAGATGGCGGTTGACAGCTGTCAAAAAAGCATGTTGATTTGTAAAGCACGTGGAATTTGCCGCCACCACATAGATTGCAGCACTGTTCTCTCTGGATTAAAGATGGCGGATGACAGCTGTGACGTACCATATTTCAAAGGTAAGTAGCTAAAGAGGGCAGCACGGTGCTCTATGGATTAAAGATGGCGGATGACAGCTGTCAGAAAAATAGCACGTGAATTTGTTTCCAAACAAGAGCACGTAGAATTTGCCGCCACTACATAGAGCGCAGCACTGAGGTTTGCGATGCAAGATGGCGGATGACAACTGTCAAAGGTAAGTAGCTAAAGAGGGCAGCACGGTGATTAAAGATGGCGGATGACAGCTGCACGTGGCTTTGTTTCCAAACAAGAGAACGTGGAATTTGCCGTCACCACATAGAGTGCAGCACTGAGGTTTCGGATGCAAGATGGCGGATGACAGCTGTGACGTACCACATTTCAAAGGTAAGTAGCTAAAGAGGGCAGCACGATGCTCAAAGATGGTGGATGACAGCTGCACGTAGATTTGTTTATCTCGCGCTAGTGAGGTTAAGTTGGTAGCACTAAGGTTTAGACCCGTCAAGATGGCGGCACTGCCGATGACAGGTGATGAATTTACATCTACTACGATAAAGAGGGCAGCACGGTGCTCTCTGGATTAAAGATGGCGGATGACAGCTGTCAAAAAGGCACGTGGCTGTCAAAAAACACGTGGCTTTGTTTACCTCATGCTAGTGAGGTTAAGTTGGTATCACTAAGGTTTAGGCCCGTCAAGATGGCAGTACTGAGGTTAGCGATGCGTTGTTGTCTGTCAAAAAGCACGTGGCTGTCAAAAAACACGTGGCTTTGTTTACCTCACGCTAGTTAGGTTAAGTTGGCACTAGTGAGGTTTAGGCCCGTCAAGATGGCAGCAGTGAGGTTAGCGATGCGTTGTTGTCGATGACAGCTGTCAAAAAGCACGTGGCTTTGTTTACAAATTCAAATCTCGCGCCAAAATTCAAATTTCCCGCCAAAATTCAAATTTCCCGCGGGCGGCGGCGGCGGCGGCGGAGGAGGAGGCGGAGGAGGCGGCGGGAGGAGGAGGAGGCGGCCGAACCCGCTTATTATACTACTTGAAGGCTATTTGCAAATGTGCAAAAATCTGAGTAATTTCGAATGATTATTCTGCTAACGCAGTAATACCAAAATTAAAGAACATATAAATTCCTAACAGAATAAAATAAAAAGACTTCACTGGAATAGAAGGAAAGGCTAATATCAAAATTTACACGGACGGTGCAAAAACTGAGAATCATGTTGGGGCAACAATGATTGTTACGGAAAACACAAGAGAATTACACTTTACAGTATTTCAAGCGGAACTTTACGGAATTAAAATGGCAATAGACTGGATAAAACTCCAGAAGAGAACTTCATCCTAGTCAATCAACGTAGAATCCACAGCAGCTCTGCAGGCAACAGCAGACCAAACACACCAGAGATCCAGAAGCTAGTCGAAATAAGAACGAAAGCAATAAACAAACTAAAATACACCTCGGTCAAATGACACACTGAGATACTAGGAAATGAAAGGGCGGATTATCTAGCCAAAACAGTCGCAAGCTATAGAAACACTGTAGATTACAAGGAAATTCCACTGAGCAGAGGAAATCAGCTACTGAAGAATTACTGGAATTCAACAGTTGCAGCCCACATCAAACTATTCATACCCACTATTTTCCACAAACTCTCCCTACAACTAAGACCGAACTATATACTTACACAGTTTTTAACAATCATGGAAATTTCCAATTCTACCTCCACAGAACAAACAAGGCTCGCTCATCAGTTTGGGACTGTCCTGAAAAAGCAGCACAAATGGCACATCATATCATAACGAAATGCACGGTATTTTCTACAGAAAGACCTACACTGCAGTATTTCGAAATCTTCCACTACATCAGATGCTGTCAACGTTACCAACTTTCGGATATTCATCTTCAACACAGTTCAAGATTAGTATCCTCTAATAACATATAGACCTATGTATATATTGTAAATAAACTGTAAATTTATTTCTTTCTTCTTTCTTTCTTTCTTTCTTTCTTTCTTTCTTTCTGTCTTTCTTTCTTAATCTGTTTACCCACCAGGGTTAGTTTTCCCTCGGACGCAGCGAGGGATCCCACCTCTACCGCCTCAAAGGCAGTGTCCTGGAGCGTGAGACCTCGGGTCCGGGGATACACCTGGGGAGGAGGACCAGTACCTCACTCAGGTGGCCTCACCTGCTATGCTGAACAGGGGCTTCGTGGGGAAATATCAGATAGTAAGACTGGAAGGGATAGATAAGGAAGAGGGAAGGAAGCGGCCGTGGCCTTAAGTTAGGTACCGTACCGGCATGTGCCTGGAGGAGAAGTGGAAAGCCACCGAAAACTACTTCGAGGATGTCTGAGGTGGGAATCGAAAACCCCTCTACTCAGTTGACCTCCCGAGGCTGCGTGCAGCCCATCCCAGCCCTCGTACTACTTTCCAAATTTATGGCAGAGCCGGGGAATCGAACCTGGGCCTCCGAGGGTGGCAGCTAATCACATTAACCACTACACCACAGAGGCGGTTCAAAATTAATGTGCTCTAATAATAAGTATATATAGTAAATAAACTGTAAATAACCCGTGATATTCCTTTAGATAAAAGACGGGATGTAATGATTTGTTTTTTTTTAACTCGGCATTTAGCTTAGTGGTCAGCTCTACGCCCGGCCGCCTTTGTCCCCAAGAATTAACCTGGTACTCATTTTTGATGTAGACTGAGTGAACCTCAGAACAATGTGCACGTCCGGAAGCGGAACCTCGTTTTTAAAATTTTTCGACTTCCTGACGGGGATTCGAACCCACGTCTTTCTTAGTGAGCTGAGCACGCCTTTACCGCGTTGGCCAGGCAGCCCTTAATTCTTATATAGGGTGATCCATATAAAGCTTTGCAATTTTAATGGCATAACTTTTGAACCAATTATAGGAAAATCGCGCGATCTGCTCTGAATTTCCGATTAAAAGGACAATCTGGAGATAAACAGATAATTTTACCTAATACATGATTTTTCACGAAACTTTGTGGAAATTTCACCTAAATAAAAGTATGGATTTCATGAAAATGTATTTCATATACAGTATAACTAATAGTTTTCTGAAAGAAGTTTTTTTTTTGAAAATATCTTTCGAAAATTTTTATTTCATTTTTTCATGAAATTTTATTTAGATGTTAATAAAAATTTGGAATTAAGAGGATAATGTTCCTTTAAAAGCAATGTGTATTAATTTTTCTGTGCATAATTTATATGTACTAAATTTGTGTAATTTTATGTTCTAAAATTTTTAATTTAAAGATTCCTACTACGGTACTCGAAAACAATTCTGCAATAAAAAGTTCCATACATAGCTGTGACACATATACCATACAAATTGTATTACATTTGGCGTAATATTATGGGAGAAAATGGGAATAACATGAAAAATGTTCGTAATCCCGATTCCTCTGAAGCTTTCTGAAATGTGCCATATGAATGATTCGTAATGATTCATATAGAACCATCGAGAATCATTCCGTCCAGGACAGTTGTCACTGAACAAGTGAAGTTCTTTTAATAATAATAATAATAATAATAATAATAATAATAATAATAATAATAATAATAATAATAATAATAATAATAATAATAATAATAATAATAATGTCATTTGCTTTACGTCTCACTTACTACTTTTACGGTTTATGGAAACGCCGAGGCGCCGGAATTTAGTCCCGCAGGAGTTTTCTTAACGTACCAGTAAATGTACCGACATGAGGCCGGCGTATTTGAGCACCTTCAAATACCACTGGACTGAGCCAGGATCGAACCTGCCAAGTTAAGGTCAGGAGGCCAGCGCGTCAACCACCTGAGCCACTCAGCCCGGTGAAGTTATTTTAAGCCTGAACATTCTTTATTTCATACTATGACGTAATTGCCTTCTTCCCGTACTCAAAAGAGTGCGGAAAATAACACTTTACCGTACTGTAACTGCTTTCCGCGTCCGCCTCTGTGGTGTAGTGTTTAGTGCGAATAGCTGCCACCCCCTGGAGGCCCGGGTTCGATACCCGGCTTTGCCACGAAATTTGAAAAGTGGTACAAGGGCTGAAATGGGGTCCACTCAGCCTCGGGAGGTCAACTGAGTAGAAGGGGTTCGATTCCCACCTCAGCCATCCTGTAAGTGGTTTTCCGTGGTATTCTACTTCTCCAGGCAACTTAAAGCCACGGCCGCTCTTTTTCCTCTTCCTCGTCTATCCCTTCCAATCTTCCCATCCCTCTAGAAGGCCCCTATACAGCGTAGCAGCTGAGGCCGCCTGGCCGAGGTACTGATCCTCCTTCCCAGTTGTATCCCCCGGACCCAAAGTCTCACGCTTCAGGACACTACCCTTGAGTCAGTAGAGGTAGGATCCCTCGCTGAGTCCCTACAGGGTAATCGGATTAACAATGAAATGAAATGGCGTATGGCTTTTAGTGCCGGGATATCCCAGGACGGGTTCGGCTCGCCAAGTGCAGGTCTTTCTATTTGACTCCCATAGGCGACCTGCGCGTCGTGATGAGGATGAAATGATGATGAAAACAACACATACACCCAGCCCCCGTGCCATTGGAATTAACCAATTAAGGTTAAAATCCCCGACCCGGCCGGGAATCGAACCCGGGACCCTGTGAACCGAAGGCCGTTACAGTGACCGTTCAGCCAACGAGTCGGACTTCGGATTAACAAAGGAATAAAGAAAGAAAGAAAAAAAGAAAGAAAGAAAGAAAGAAAGAAAGAAAGAAAGAAAGAAAGAAAGAAAGAAAGAAAGAAAGAAAGAAAGAAAGAAAGAAAGAAAAGTCACTTTCCACACTGGTCTATTACAAATCGTTTCTGAATGGTTGAACTCCGCTTCACAGTAATGTAAACGCGGATAGTCAGAGAGATCATGAATCAAGGAACTAACTAACCCAAAACCAGCGCCTCCTAGAGAACAAGGCCTGGCAGTACGAATGAGAGTAGCTGATGACGTATGTTGAAGGAGGCCCATGCCAGTAACTCAGCTTGTTGCCGCTTGGTGTATGAGGACGCGTTTCCCTATTATGTGTGTTTTTCATTGATTATATTAATCTTAATCGAGTCTTGTGTGTTAACACTCGCTTAATATTCCTATTAGTGTAAGTTCAGTTAAAGGTGATAGTACTTATGAATTGTTAATATTGATAAATTGTGTTTAAAGTGCCGGCATGGCCACCACGTGAGGTTAGAACTGAGTTTATTTTTAATGGTGTGTTGTGAATTGCGATCACTGTTTTTTAAATTATGAATAACGATGCCTCAGAAATGCAGTGTTCCAAATTGTAAGGGCAATTATCGCACTGGCCCTAAAGTGTTTTCTCGTTTCCAACTGACGACTCGGAGAGAGCTAAGTGGTTACGAGCTATTCGCCGAGATGATTTCGTTCCTTCCAAAAATGCAAAGGTAAGTTATTAGTGTATTATATATGATTTCAATCATTCAATCACTTAAGTTGTGGAATGGTCCTTGAAATGGAGCCCTGTGTTGTAGGTGTGCGAGCTCCATTTCAAAACTCATGAGGTTGAAAGGACGACCAGCATGTATGATGAGAGAAATGGGAAATTATTGACTGCACCTTTATCTCATCCAAGGCTTGTGAAAGGTTTGCAATTTATGAATGAAATAGTAGATATTTTTAGGGTGATTTATATCTTACTGATTTAAGCATTTGCTGTATTGAATTGACCAGTTATTACATTTAGTTTGGGATGTGCTGAGTATTCACATTACTTCATAGGACTACTGTTGTGGGTATAGTGATATTCTGGGAAAGCTTATAGGGCCTAAATTATGAAGGCATGTAAGGTATTGGCTTTTAAGTATTCCTTCTGTGCTGGACCCTTAACTGCAAGTGAGGCAGTTCTGTTTATTATATCGTATGAGGGAAAATACCACTTAGTGTGGGTTAATATTTTTAGTTCAAGCTAGACAGCAATGTTATTGTGTTTATTGCAACTATGTTAGGTTCTGTATAATTATTATAACTTCAATGATTTTCTCTGTCTCTCTGTGTGCTATTCATCTTATATTAAAATCAACCAGATATATCTAAGACATGACATGGTCCTGTGAAGTAAGTGGTGCAATGAATTAATAGACGAGCGCATTTATATCTAGGCGAATGCATTCTAACTTGGTCTAAACGTTTTAGGAGCTGTTCCTTCTCAGTTTCCAAACTGCCCAGAGTACTTGTCTGATACCAAATCTGCCCACCGGGAAGCTCCAGACGATAGGCGTTGTCGAGTAGACAATGAAAGTTTGGCCAAGGCTCTTGCTCAAAGTTTACAGATCTATGAAGCTCATGTCAGTACTGTTTCTTTCAAGAACTCCCAGGAATTTAAAGAAAAATTAAGTTCAATATCTGTAAAACAAGACTGGAACTGCATTGAAAAGGAACAGTGTGTTTACTTCATTTTAATCTAGGACGACCCTATCCCACATCTTCATTGCTGTGTTAAGGTAGGAAGTGACTTACGTGCCTCTTTGTTTGTGAAGAATGTTGAAGTAAGAAGATGTAGAAACTTAAATCTTCCTATGCCTGTTAGCTCACTGATGGATATTGAAAATGTCATTGACAGTGTGCATTCTGTATATGCTGGGTGTGATCAGTTTGGAACTGACAGTTTTGAAGACTCTATGGTTATTTTTAACACTATATTAGATAATTTTGAGAAAAAGTTTCCTCTAAGGAAACATATGGTATCATTTTTACGGGATCAAATTTATTTGCTTCACAAGCCTCGAGACTCTGTCTCTACAGTATGTACTTCTTTTCACAAATTTAGTAGCCCTATTTTCCATAGTAGTTTCTTTAGAAGAGAACACAGTAATAACACAAGAGCACTTTTATTTTATCATATTTACTGCCAGGTGTTATGTTTTCAGGGAGTGATGTTACATTTGAGAGGGCACCTTTTATGTTAAACAGGTATTTTGTCATTTAACAAATAGGGTTCATTACCTTGTGGCACATATCCTACAAAATCATTAACCAAGGTCCTTTTGTCTGTGGTAAGCTGAGGCTTTCTCATTTTTTTTACATTACTATTATTAATCACTGAGTTGATGAACCTCTATGAATTCCATTCAAAGGGAATGTGTAAACTCTGAATTCAGGGCTAATCACTGTAAGTTCCTTCAGTAGTAAACATTCCTGTTTGAGTAATTGTGAATTCAATTATGAATTTTCTCTTCCAGCATTATAGGCTATTCACACTGTGGTTATGAATTTCCTCTTGGAGAAAGTACTCCTTCCATCTTTTGTTATGTAATGAATCTAACATGCATCTGTGAAAAATTGGGGATTAATAACTTAATTGATTTCATGTGTGTCATATCTATATAATGCAGCTGGTTCATAAAGCGTGAAATGAGTAGTTCAGTGTGTGTTCTGCTACTGTTTATTAATGTAATGGCAGGGATACAAGTTCTTAAAATGGTTTCTTAGGATTTTAACAATTAATGTTCATAGAGATTTCCTTTTATATTTTCCTACATCATGTTCACCTCATGTCCATTTCAATTTTAAGCAACCTGGTGAAGTTAAATTGAAAACAATTTCAGAAAATGTCTGGATGAAGGTCAGTTCAAATGTTATCAGAATTGGCATGCTACTTTTCAAATTTAAGAATTTCAATTTTTCCCCTGTTCTGGTTATTTGAATCAGGGTCCAAAATCATATAAGTACATTTATTTACACTAGGGAATGCGAATATAATTTTGATGACTTGATGAACAAACTATTGTTGGCATGTACTGTAATCATTCTCTTTGCATAACAGCCAAATTGTGTGAGCTCTTCACCCCCTTAATTTATGTGAGGCTTCTATTGTAAACAAAATGTTTACCTGTTTTCATGACCGACAACACTGAGCATTACAGCTTGTATGTTCCTGGACTGCTACTAATATACTGCAAGTAAGGTAGTTTATACGTTATTATTTTTATTTAATAGCTTTTTCTGTACTTACATGTTGTTTTTTATCTTTTTATATTTTTCATCAGCAAGTTCAGTTTTATAAAAGCTTTTTTTTTTTTTTTGCTAATGGCTTTACGTCGCACCGACACAGAGAGGTCTTATGGCGAGTTTTGTAAAAGGAACTGATCATTTTTGACTCTTAAATATACGTAAGAAAGTGTCATATAGACAAATTATTAAAGTTGTTCAATATTAAGACTCTTAAAAAAAATTCTTCTTTGCATTTTTAATTGTTCTTTCTAATTATTACGGTTTATTACTCATTTCGCTTCCGATATGCGCGTCTAGGAGAAAGAATATTCGTAAAATGCAGTTTAATCAGCGTATTTTTCAATTTTCGTAAGGAATTAGCTTCATCTACTATCCACTCGCGCTGAGCCGTGGTGGTCACGGCTGAGCCCAGTCGCGTGACGTCACGAATCGTATTGCCAGGCCTTGTTCTCTAGGAGGCGCTGCCCAAAACTAACCCCATGGCACTACAGCCATGAAAGACCTTGGCCTACCAAGCGACCGCTGCTCAGCCCGAAGGCCTGCACATTACGACGTGTCGTGTGGTCAGCACGACGAATCCTCTCGGCCGTTATTCTTGGCTGCCGCTATCTCGCCGTCAGATAGTTCCTCAATTATAATCGCGTAGGCTGAGTCGCCTTCACCCACATTTTATTGACTGATGTCGCCTGCATGTTGCTACAGTTGTTGCTATGAACTGCAGTGTGCGTTAGGTTTGAAGCAACATTGTATTTCCATTCAAACTTGAGTCCCCAACCATCGTTATATGGTTGTGGTGAGGTTACAAAGTGGTGTGTTGCCAGCCTAAAGATACCGCATCTGGGAAGAAAGTGGACGAGAGACAAATCTTATTTGATCACTGATTTGTCCAGCAACCACTAACAAGACTTTACTCGGCCTCCTTTACGATCCGCACTTTCCTTGAATCATCGAGTCACGTTCGTCATGTTGACGTCACTGTTCGCGAGAAAATCCACACAATCGCATCATGATTACGTCTGCAATAACGTCCTTGATCATGTTCTTATCTGCCTTTCAGCATACGACAAACATCGCGGACTGTGTACGAAGTACGTATGTGAAGGCGATAATAATAATAATAGTAATAATAATAATAATAATAATTGTTACCGTGTTTTTGCGGTAGTTAGAGGTGAAAGAAGGTGCGGGTGTGAACGGGTCTCAAGCTACGAAATTAGAGTTCATGTAAAATTAACAAGGTTATATTTTCTTTTCAAAATAAAGAAATAACAAGCATGGCAGGTACAGAGTAGCAAGGCAACAAAATGTAGTTACAATATTTACCGGATTTGGGCTTCGCGCCCCGACTTCACAATTCTTGGGCAATCAGCCCAACCTTACTCCAAAATAAGTTTTAACAGAGGGGCAGAAAACCCCATTCATGCTCAGGAGCACTTGCTCCAAATTACACAGAAAAGCCTCCCCGAGGCATACAACACTCAATTTTCGAGAAAGAGCCACTCGCTCTCAACATTAAGCCTATTAAAGGCCATACCAAACTCCACCTTCAAGTTGTCCTCTAAGGACATAGATACAGGGGTAAAATACCCAACCTACTGAGGTCTATTAAGTAAGAAAAAAGGCTAATTACATGACCTCTAAAATAACCACTTGAGAGGAGGCGACCTGCACTCCTAATACATTTGTTTAAAACCTACTTGGCACTAGGCCATTAATGCAGGGGCTAATCCCATACTACAGAGGTGACTTTAGAAAAGAACAATTTACATTACGTTAAAGAAGAATAGGTTGAGAAAAAATAAGTTCACCTCAAAACAATATGAGTGGGAGCTCGAGAGGGTTAAGCACTCTCTATCCCGATATGCAGTTCAAAGATAGAATAGATACGAAGGGTCTTTACATTTTAAGGCAGGTTACATTATGGAAAACCTTCGGACCCGCCCCGAGAGTTAAACTGCTGAGCTAGCAAAGAAAGAAGTTATTAATCGGCCATTACCTTGTTGTTGACCGCTGCCGAAGAAAGAGGCGCTTCCCGCCCCCTGCTATGTACTTTACACACTAAAAGATGGAACAGAAGTGGCGCAGAGACCCAAAAATCAGCAGTTTATATACTCTCGCGGAAAGTTCGAGGCGTTTTTGGAATGAGAACACCCTCCCACCAAAACTTTATTGGTTAGGGATAAGCAGCATATTCAAGTTGGGGGAAGATACATCAGATTAAATAAATTAGGGATTGGCTAAATACAAAACAAGGGGAAAGAGAGGGGTATACAGCCAACTTAAACAATAACAGAAAAAAATTTAACAAGAAACAAACTTTTGAAATAAAAATTTCTCCAAAAAACAGTTCTTTCACATCGCACTAGGGTGCACCATTGTAGTTTTTCAGTAGTGTCCTCTAGAAGAGAAAGTTCACACTTCTTACTACCGGTAAAACAAAAATACATCAAAAGTGGCACAGTTCAAAAACTCCAAACTTTCCAAGTAGTGACATCTTCTGAGAAACTTGAAAATTAATACCGTCGATAAAGTTCAGACTTCCTCCAGCAGAGGAGTTTCAACTGGCGCACATTTTAAATTAGCGGCGTGGAGGTGTACCGCCCGGTACAGACCTCCCCCCCCCCCCCAAAAAAAAAGTTCCTCCAGGGGTGACACGTGTAATTGTTTGGAAACAAGGTCCAAGTTTTGATGTTGATATGGAGATTAATTGCAGAAGTATTTATAAGATTTTCTTAATTTGGTTTGATTCAGTTTCAAAATTTTTGTTGTAACTGGTGAAGTGATGTCTTTATGTTTGTAGGAATTGAATTCAGAAGAAAAACTTTTAATACTTGAAAGTGAAGAAAAATTTTCAAAGTCCACCAAATATTGCTGTTGAATTCCCAAGTGTAGTAATTGCTGATAATAAATGTCCATGTAGTTGATTAAATTGGATGGCCAGACCAGCCGCTGCAGCTTGTGTCCAGAGGAGGCCGCTCGGACCCCTCAAGTACCCTGAGATACCGCTTGCCCGCACTATGAGGGGAGCAGTGGTGTAGAAGCACGCCGCGCCCGCGGTGAACATGCAGGTCGCGGGCCAGTAGCAGGTCGTGCGCCGCACATCAGCCTTGGCCGGGAGGAGTGCTCCGGTTCGCCGTGCACATGTCGTCCTCGCTGGAGGAGAGGGGGCCCTTCCTCTATCCCAGTCGCGGCACGGCGCCGCGCGGCTGCGGGGGCACTGAAACATTAAAGATAGGCGGCAGAATTTGTTGGACCATCATCTTTTCTTGTTGAGGGCACAGGCTTTGTGGGGAGGTTGAGGGGCCAGCGGCGTGCAGATATCCATGGCATTAAATAAGCCACTGTGTAGAGTGGAGCAGGAGACGGGAGCGTGGTAATGGCCGTGGCAAGGACAGGATGGCAGTTTAACGGTTCGGGGCAGGTTTTACAAAATGCTTACATATAAAACAAAATATTATAGAAAGGGCAGAAAGCCTTAAAAGTGAAACTCAAAAAAAAAAAAAAATATAACCTTCATATTCCTTTCAAGATAATATGAGGCAAGTTAGCACAGAAATTATACAGGTTTCACCTGCGACAGGTGAACCCTAAATATCCTCTCGGTGGCTGGATTGCTTAATAACAACGTAACCGGCGTAAGGAAATCGAGAATGACACACGGCCCATGAAATCTGGGGGCAAGCTTGCCCGCGGGAACAAAATTCTTGACCATTACCTGGTCACCTACCTTCAAATGGGTGGGTCTCCGTCCACGATCATACCTTTCCCTAACCTTTTCATGAGACACTTTAAGATTGGCTTTAGCCTTCTTCCAAAGATCTTTAATGTTGTCCGGATCTATTGTCTCCGGTAGAATGTCACTCAGAGACCAGAGGTTAGAGAGCGGCGTGTTGGGAACAAACTTGAACATCAAAGAGGCTGGAGTAAATTTATGTGATTCATGAACCGCCGAATTCAAAGCAAAAGCTAACCAATGCAGGGACGTGTCCCACCTGGAATGATCTTCATGATGATAGGCAATAAGCGCGGACCTGAGATTACGGTTAACCCATTCAGCCAGAGATGGTTGAGGGTAATAAGCAGAAGTAGTCACCTGAGAAATGGACAGGTCAAAGCAGAATTTACGAAAAAGATTTGATGTAAACGCCTTAGCATTATCAGACACAATATATTGGCACGGGCCAAAAGAGGCAAAAATAGAATTTAAGCAAGTAATGGTGGACTGAGCGGTAGCCAGCTTAGTCGGAAATAACCAGGAAAATCTTGTAAAACCATCTACACATACAAAGATGAACTTGTTGGCACTTCCCTTTGACTGGGGGAAGGGTCCTACATAATCAATATACAGGCGTTCCATGGGGCGCGACGCTTGATGCGAAGACAAAAGGCCTACCTTGGTGGACATGGTGGGTTTACTGAGCAAAGAAGATTTACAAGCTTTTACTAGTTCACGGATTTCACCGTCCATACCCTTCCAGATGAACCTTTCACGAATCTTTTCACGAGTTTTAAAGATTCCAAGATGCCCTCCTAATGGGGTCTCATGATAGTACTTGAAGATCATAGGCACAAGAACAGCTGGAACGACAACCTTCATCATCTTATCATGCCTCGAAGGGCAACATAGAACACCATTCCTCAGAACATAAGGGACAACATGTTCCCCAGAAGAAAGGATTTCCATTATCTGAGCCAGCGTCGGATCTTCACGTTGGTATTTCTCGATATCCCTAAAGATCATGGGAGCATCAGTTAAGATGGCATTAACACCAGATAGTATGGACTCGGGAGGTGATGAACTGTCGACCGGTTCGTGGGTCTCGACGTCGTTGGAAAACATCCGGCTGAGTCCATCAGCAACAACATTTTCGGTACCTCTGATATGCCTGACATCGAATTGGAAGGCAGAAATTCGGATGGCCCAACGGGCTATACGACCAGTACGACGCGGTCTACCTAAGACCCAGCTTAAGGCTTGATTATCTGTCTCCAGGTCGAATTTGACATGTTCCAGATAGAGACGGAACTTTTCTAAGGCGAATAAGACTGCCAAACCTTCGAGCTCATAGATGGAATACTTGGCTTCTTGAGCCGACAAGGTCCTAAATGCATAGGCGATGGGTCGCCTCCCTAGTTCAGTCTCTTGAAGAAGGACTGCAGCTACTGCTGACGACGACGCGTCGGTTTGGACGATGAATTTCTTCGAGAAATCAGGCATAGCAAGTACAGGGGCATTACAGAGAGCTAATTTAAGATCTTCAAAAGCGGCTTGTTGAGAAGGTCCCCACTCGAATTTGATGCCTTTCCTACGAAGAAGGTTCAAGGGCGCCGCTCTATTAGCGAAGTTAGGAATGAACTTCCTGAAGAAATTCACCATACCAATGAACCTGGCGATACCTTTGATGTCCTTGGGAGGTTTAAAATCACGGATGGCCTGTGTTCTAGAATGATCGACTGCAACACCATCAGGTGACACAATATGCCCTAGGAATGACATAGAGGGCTTAGCAAGGGCTACCTTGGACAACTTGACAGTTAACCCCGCCTTACGAAGGCGATTGAGAACTTCTCGCAGATGATCTAGATGTTCTTCAAAGGTCTCCGAAAATACGACGACATCATCCAAGTAGTGATACAAGTACTCAAATTTGATGTCGGAGAAGACCCTATCTAGCAGCCTAGTGAGTACAGCTGCTCCCGTGGGGAGCACGAAAGGCACGCGGTTGTATTCGTATAAATTCCAGTCCGTGGCAAACGCTGTAAGATGTTTAGACTCTTCCGCAAGGGGAATTTGATTGTAGGCTTGATTCAAATCCAAGATGGTGAAGAACTTGGCCTTACGGAACCATGAAAAACAAGAATGAAGGTCGGGAAGGGGCACAGATTGTAACACCACCTTCCGATTGAGAGCCCTATAATCAATGACAGGCCTGAAGCCCCCTTGGGGTTTCGGGACTAGAAAAATAGGTGACGAATACGCCGACTTAGAGGGCCTAATAATACCATGATTTCTTTCAGAGCCTTCATTTTAGGTGGAGATAGCCTATATGGTGGAAAACGGACAGGAATTGAATCCGTGACCTCAATTTTGTATTCAATAAGGTCAGTAACACCAAGAGTATCAGAGAACACCTCTGGAAATGACTGACATAATTTACGAATACTATCAGCCTGCTCCTCAGGTAGATGTCTAAGGTCTAACAACATCTCATCCTGGGTAGGCGAAATAGATGAACATGATACAGAATTACACTTTAACAAGGGAATTTTACAATTGGACGCAAATTTGAATGTGCACGACTTACTCTGAAGATCGAGCACAAGACCAGTGTGAGAAATGAAGTCAGCTCCCAATATGATGGGGCAAGACAGGTGCTTAGCCACAAACAATTTGATTTTCCATGTAAATTTAAAAATACGAATTTTGACATTTACAGAACCTAGGATTTCCAATGGAGATGAATTAGCCGAAACATATTGAACAGGAGATGAGACATAGTCAGGTAGTTTACAAACAAATTTCAATTTAGAATACCATTCAGCCGAAATAATCGAACAAACACTGCCTGAATCTAAAAGAGCTGTTACAGGTTCATTATTTAACTCAAGTTTGAGAAAAGGGACCGGTGCGGGGGTGTCCGCCGCAATCCTAAGACACTCTTTGGGGCATTCAAAAGATGGATTTGCAGATTGAACGTTCCCTGAATTTTCGACCAATTTACCAGGGGCTGAGCCTCGGGAAGGGGGATAAGTCGACTCAGCCGAAGCCCCTAGTCACATTTTATTATTGGCATTGGTGGAATTTGCACCAGAAGTTGAGCAGGAGGGGGTGCTATTTGAATTTGGGCAATTCTTGGCAATATGTGAGAAAGCCCCACATTTAAAACAGCCTTGTGATGAGCCAGCTCCATTATTTGCCCTACTAGATTTGATCAATGGACACTTGTTCCGAAGATGGTCAGGCGACCCGCAAGCGTAACATTTACGAGGTGTGACAGATCGGCGAGGTGGAGGCCGAGTATTACTAAAAGAAGGCGGGGGTTCTTTCGCGACACGCAAGGAATCGGCGTATCTAACTCCTTCCGCTGAGACGGCCAATGCTTCAAGTTCAGAGAAGGTTTGCGGGCACGCCGCAAAACACAAATATGACCTATAGGATGGTGAAATTCCTTCTACAATGGCCTGTACAATCTGATCTTCAGGAAAATGAAGAGCAAACGCCCTAGTATAAAACTTAATGTCTTGTATGAAATCAGCCAGATTTTCATCCAATCTCTGTACTCGATAATAGTACTTCTGAATCAGAGATGACCTCGCGCGGGCAGGAATAAAATTTGCAAGCAAGTGTGCATGAAAATCTTCAATAGATGACTGTTCAGCTATGGCTCTTACTATTTTGTCAGAGAGAATACCAATTGCATAAGGATAGATGATTTGCAAAATTTGACATGGAGAAAGAGAAAAAACAAGGGCATGATCCTGAAATTCAACTAAAAACCTTAAGAAAGAAATAACTTCACTGGTGGTATTAACAGAAAACTTAGAGATACCTCTGAGCAACATTGCTAATGGATGAGGCAAGCTGCTGAACCCAGGTGACGTAGTCGGTAAAAGTTTAAGTGGCAAAGAAGTTAATTCAGAACGTACATTATTCAATGAGTTACGGCGTTCAGACTCGTTGTCCAAAGAGGCAGAGATAGTTTGAGCAGCAACAGTTATCCTATTGGCTTCTCCCTTAGGAGGCTCTTCCCCGCTACCTACATTCATCGTGGTGGGTTGATCAATTTTGGGAGGAACTTCCCCAGTTAACAATTGAGTGACCTTGCTAGATAATTCAGAAATACTTTCAAGCAACGTACTAGCTTCCTTCCTCTGAACGTCATTCAACTTCAGAGACAACAGATCGTTAACTCTATTTGAAAAATGATATAGCCTGGCTTGCACACGCTTAATTTGATTAGGAGAAGGATCATTTTCGTCAAAAAAACTAACTACCGATGCTAGCCCAGTAGAATTCTCGGTGATCGTGGAAAGAGAGTCGTCAATTTCTTTCTCTCCCAAATTGGGGATGGAAATGGGCAAATCAAGGGACTCTCTAAGCTTGTTGGTGTCTATCGCAACCGTGCCTCCAGATTGCACATTTCTGATAGTTAACTCATAGATCAACTCCTCCTTGCGCAAATGGTTAAGATGGAGAACATCGCGAGGGCCGGGCATGATGACAGAAAAATTTTGAAACAGGAAAGATCAAAAATTCCAGCAACTGAGAAAATTGTTAGAGTTTGAATCAAAGCAATGTTTAGCCGTCAAAAGGGGCTAAATTGAGACCCATTCAACCACGCTCTGCTACCACTTGTTACCGTGTTTTTGCGGTAGTTAGAGGTGAAAGAAGGTGCGGGTGTGAACGGGTCTCAAGCTACGAAATTAGAGTTCATGTAAAATTAACAAGGTTATATTTTCTTTTCAAAATAAAGAAATAACAAGCATGGCAGGTACAGAGTAGCAAGGCAACAAAATGTAGTTACAATATTTACCGGATTTGGGCTTCGCGCCCCGACTTCACAATTCTTGGGCAATCAGCCCAACCTTACTCCAAAATAAGTTTTAACAGAGGGGCAGAAAACCCCATTCATGCTCAGGAGCACTTGCTCCAAATTACACAGAAAAGCCTCCCCGAGGCATACAACACTCAATTTTCGAGAAAGAGCCACTCGCTCTCAACATTAAGCCTATTAAAGGCCATACCAAACTCCACCTTCAAGTTGTCCTCTAAGGACATAGATACAGGGGTAAAATACCCAACCTACTGAGGTCTATTAAGTAAGAAAAAAGGCTAATTACATGACCTCTAAAATAACCACTTGAGAGGAGGCGACCTGCACTCCTAATACATTTGTTTAAAACCTACTTGGCACTAGGCCATTAATGCAGGGGCTAATCCCATACTACAGAGGTGACTTTAGAAAAGAACAATTTACATTACGTTAAAGAAGAATAGGTTGAGAAAAAATAAGTTCACCTCAAAACAATATGAGTGGGAGCTCGAGAGGGTTAAGCACTCTCTATCCCGATATGCAGTTCAAAAATAGAATAGATACGAAGGGTCTTTACATTTTAAGGCAGGTTACATTATGGAAAACCTTCGGACCCGCCCCGAGAGTTAAACTGCTGAGCTAGCAAAGAAAGAAGTTATTAATCGGCCATTACCTTGTTGTTGACCGCTGCCGAAGAAAGAGGCGCTTCCCGCCCCCTGCTATGTACTTTACACACTAAAAGATGGAACAGAAGTGGCGCAGAGACCCAAAAATCAGCAGTTTATATACTCTCGCGGAAAGTTCGAGGCGTTTTTGGAATGAGAACACCCTCCCACCAAAACTTTATTGGTTAGGGATAAGCAGCATATTCAAGTTGGGGGAAGATACATCAGATTAAAGAAATTAGGGATTGGCTAAATACAAAACAAGGGGAAAGAGAGGGGTATACAGCCAACTTAAACAATAACAGAAAAAAATTTAACAAGAAACAAACTTTTGAAATAAAAATTTCTCCAAGAAACAGTTCTTTCACATCGCACTAGGGTGCACCATTGTAGTTTTTCAGTAGTGTCCTCTAGAAGAGAAAGTTCACACTTCTTACTACCGGTAAAACAAAAATACATCAAAAGTGGCACAGTTCAAAAACTCCAAACTTTCCAAGTAGTGACATCTTCTGAGAAACTTGAAAATTAATACCGTCGATAAAGTTCAGACTTCCTCCAGCAGAGGAGTTTCAACTGGCGCACATTTTAAATTAGCGGCGTGGAGGTGTACCGCCCGGTACAATAATAATAATAATAATAATAATAATAATAATAATAATAATAATAATAATAATAATAATAATAATAATAATAATAATAATTTAATGCTATTTTTTCGGGGCGTCGACCTAGAAAGATCTTTTCCCCTACTTGCACCATATGTGAAGAACCTGCGTGTATTTTGTAAATGGCGGAAGTGTAAAGTGTTGAATGTGAGGAAAGGAGCGTTAAGGATGACGCAAACATCCAGTCCCCAGGCCAGAGACATTAATCATTTACAATTAAAAACCCCCTGACTCGGCCAGGAATCGAACCCGGGGCCGCCGGATGACAGGCGGACGCGTTGCCCCCCCTACACCGCGGGGCCGGACTTAATAATAATAATAATAATAATAATAATAATAATAATAATAATAATAATAGTCTCCTTGTTGAGGCCGCCAAAGACGTTGCAGAAATCAAGAGAGGCAAAAAGCATGCCTGGTGGAATGGTACATGCGAATCAGTCCTCCAAGAAAGACTCAATGCGTGGAAACAGTACTACTCTACGAAATCAGAAAATGATTGGGAAACCTACAAAACCCAACGTGCCCAAGCAGCTAGGGTGTTCAGAACTGAGAAACGTAAATACGAAAAATCTCTCATTGAAAAGATAGAACAAAACTTTAGGAAGAATGAAAGCAGAGAGTACTACAGAGCCTTCAAACGCAAACTCACTGGCTATAAACCACCATCTCTATGCTTTGAGCGAAAGGACGGCACACTGGCGACATCAAATGAAGAAAATTGCAGCATTCTTCCAGACTACTTCAAGAATTTACTTAATTGCTCTAAACCGCAAAGCCCCATTGAGACCAAGGAACCCTTACTCAGGTACCCAGATTCCAGACCACCCGACAGAGATGAAATCAAGCGCCACATTGCCCGTCTCAAAAATAACAAAGCGCCGGGGGAAGACTCAGAAGTAGCAGAACTATGGAAATATGCCCCAGAGGAATCACTTGATATCTTGCAAAAGCAAATAGAAGAAATTTGGAACAAGGAGACCCTACCCGAAGATTGGAAAATAGCTGTGATCCATCCAATACACAAAAAAGGCAGCATGAAGAACATCAACAACTACAGAGGAATATCTTTGCTACCCGTGACTTAAATTCTATCACTTGCTATCCTGGAGCGTTTGGAAGCACAAGTCGACCATCAAATAGGTGAATACCAAGCAGGGTTCAGAAAAGGTCGCTCAACAGCTAAACAGATCCAAAATCTCAAAACGATCATCAGATATTGTACACTAAGGTCCAAGCAGTATGTGTCTGTCTTTGTGGACTTTAAGAAAGCGTACGACTCCATTGACCGGGAAGTCCTGCTAAACATCTTAAATGAATTTGGAGTTAATTTGAAACTACTGGCATTAATTAGAGCTACCCTGACCGATACAAAATCCAAGGTGAAGTTCCACGGATGTCTCTCGCATTCCTTTGACATCAAAACAGGAGTCCGACAAGGTGATGGGCTATCCCCGATACTCTTCAACTGTGTTCTTGAAAAGATCATCAGAACCTGGCGGGTGAGATTACAGGAAACCAACTACAGTCCATTGAGAATAGGAACCAAATCCAAGGGGATCGCAACAGACTGCTTAGCATTTGCCGATGATATTGCTGTTCTCTCAAACGACATAGAAACCGCTAGAGCTCAAGTTGAAATTTTAAAGGAAATTGCCGAACAAACTGGTTTGCAGATATCGTTTGAGAAAACAGAAGTAATGACTAACATCAAAGAGGCTCCACCAAAACTCCATACAAAATACGGGGACATCACCCGAGTAGACAAATTCAAATACCTGGGTAAGATCATCATGAAAAATGGACTGGACAAAGAAGCACTTCAGGAGCGAGTACGCAAACTGGAAATAGCCTACCAAACATCCCGCACAATCTACAACAAAAAATGCCTTTCCCAAAACACCAAGATACGTCACTATGAAACAGTTCTGATGCCAGTAGTTCTATATGCAGCCGAAACCCTGTCTCTAAATGCCAACAAAGGACTCCTTGAAGAACTGGAGAAAAGAGAACGCAAAATTGTGAGAGGAATCTTGGGATCAAAGTACAGAAATGGAATCCATCAAAAGAGATCCAACAAGGAAGTCTACAGCAAAATAGAGAAAATTACCGACACGATCAGAAAAAGACGGGCACGATTTTACGGTCATCTGAAAAGAATGGACGGAAGAAAGTTAACTAAAGAAATCTTTCACTTTTTTGATTCAAACCCCAAAACCACAATCCCCTGGTTTAGAAATACCAAAGAAGACCTGCAAATGCTACATATCTCAGCTGAAGACACCCTTAACAGAGATCTCTTCCGCAAGAAAATATTGACGAACGGGCTAAACCGAGACGAGCAGCCGAAGAGAAGACATGGTGCCCCTTGGACGGTGGAGCGTAAGCAGGTCCACTCACAAAGAATGAGGGAAATTTGGGCTCTAAAGAAGGCCAAGTTCAGTGTCAAATGCAACAAGACTTAACGTGGTCCTTGATGGCCCCAGCGAATGATATGATATAATAATAATAATAATAATAATAATAATAATAATAATAATAATAATAATAATAATAATAATAATAATAATAACAGAAGCATAGCAAGTATACTGTAGTTGCTGAGAATGTTTACATGTAAGTATTTTAAACCGTTTCAATATCCACTCAGTTTTAAAAGTCCCCTATTTAACATAGATGAGTACAGCGTAGCCAGTCTTTTGCCAAACTGTTGAGATTTCAAGATGCTCCTCTCGCTGCAGTGATTCTCTCGCAGACGGTGGCGCCGCTGCTAGCTCTAGTGTCTTATTTACGAACTCTATGGAGAAGACCTCTTACGTGGCTGTTTAGAGTGCTGTGCTGTTGTTAAGATTAAAAGCAGTGGCGTATGCGGGATTTAAGACATGGGTTACCACTAGACTTGCGTTACCACTTTTCGACGGTTGGTTTGGTGAACGTCAAGCCTTAAGCCTTTTAAGCTGCAGCCAATAGCAACGGAGAAGCCTGCTGTGCTCTCTAGGCTGCTTCACAAGCTACTGCCCTGGCCTCTGCTACTGTCAATACTCAACACCTGATCAGTGGAGATGGTAGCGAAAGGTTTAGCAAATTAAAGCCCGGCTTTGTAGCTAAATTGATAGAATGCTTGCCTTTGGTCCGATGGCCCCGGTTCAATTCACACAATCAAGTCACTCGTACTGTTAATTCCCCTGGCACCGAGCTCGATAGCTGCAGTCGCTTAAGTGCGGCCAGTATCCAGTAATCGGGAGATAGTGGGTTCGAGCCCCACTGTCGGCAGCCCTGAAGATGGTTTTCCGTGGTTTCCCATTTTCACACCAGGCAAATACCGGGGCTGTACCTTAATTAAGGCCACGGCCGCTTCCTTCCACTTCCTAGGCCTTTCCTATCCCATCATCGCCATAAGACATATCTGTGTCGGTGCGACGTAAAGCAAATAGCAAAATAATAATAATAATAATAATAATAATAATCCCCTGGCTTGAGGACTGGGGGTTTATGATGTCTTCGCCATTCATTTCATCCTCATTAGATCAATACCAAAGCCTATACAGATGTCTTGCACCGTTATTATTATTACATTAAAATTTTGAATGTTACAGCATTACCAGTGATTGTAACCAACGTTCATCTGTTTACTACCTTCCTCGAGCGATCAGCGGTGATGTCCAACTCATGATCACGGGTTTTGTTCTAATCAACAAAAGAGAACACTAAACCTGAAAGATTGCATTTCATTTTAGCAGACCTACCTATAAAAAGAACATTATATTACTGCTATAACAGGCCCAGCATTTGCCTGGTGTGAAAATGGAAAACCATCTTCAGTGCTGCCGACAGTGGGGCTCGAACCCACTATCTCCCGAATACTGGCCGCACTTAAGCGACTGCAGCTATCGAGCTCGGTAGCAGTCTTTCTACAAGGATGTAGAAGTAAACGGGAGTGAAACACCAGCGCTCTGTTATCTATGAGTGTGAGGTGAGGATGAGGAACGCATGGTTGTTCGTAAGCAGTGGCGATCTGACGGAGCGAAACCTAGTACACCTATCCCCCCGGTCCCCGCATCTATCCGACATTCAGCAGCAAGCCGCGCGCGACGAGTGGCGGGGCGATCCCCGATGTCTTGCTCTCAGAAATACGTGCTTATTTTTCTTCTTTTCTCATTGCTTTCAAGTTTCGTAAAAGGAACTATGTGTCAGATGCTTATATTATAGGTTAATGTGCTTTAGATTTCCATCATTCTCATTTGAGGTTTGGGCTTCACCGATAGCCTTGGTAGTCCTCAGTACACGCCACTGATTAAGAGGTAAAGAGAGGTAAAGGCTGATCAGACAAGTACCGCAATACTTTGTGTTTCTCTTATGACAATAAGTGTCGAATGAACTTCTCCCCGAATTTCAAACATCCGTCTACTCAAGATCTCGGGTTGAAAATGAGAAGAACACAAGGAAGTGGAATGAATGCCAGACTCAGCTAGAGGACATAGTCGACAACCCTCGCTTCCGAAAGTTCCTGGGGAGTCACAGTAATTAATAATAATATAATAATAATAATAATAATAATAATAATAATAATAATAATAATAATAATCTTACTAACTTATATACAGGATAAAGCGTAATTCGCGCCCTCGGGAGTCGCAGCGCGACTCCTCACATGCCAGCAATAAAAAAATGTCTCTTACAAAATTTCGTCTTGCGAGTATATCATCATCATCATCATCTGTATCTGTTTACCCTCCAGGTTCGGTTTTTCCCTCGGACTCAGCGAGGGATCCCACCTCTACCGCCTCAAGGGCAGTGTCCTGGAGCTTCAGACTCTTGGTCGTGGGATACAACTGGGGAGAATGACCAGTACCTCGCCCAGGTGGCCTCACCTGCTATGCTGAACAGGGGCCTTGTGGAGGGATGGGAAGATCGGATGGGATAGGCAAGGAAGAGGGAAGGAAGCGGCCGTGGCCTTAAGTTAGGTACCATCCCGGTATTCGCCTGGAAGAGAAGTGGGAAACCACGGAAAACCACTTCCAGGATGGCTGAGGTGGGAATCGAACCCACCTCTACTCAGTTGACCTCCCGAGGCTGAGTGGACCCCGTTCCAGCCCTCGTACCACTTTTCAAATTTCGTGGCAGAGCCGGGAATCGAACCCGGACCTCCGGGGGTGGCAGCTAATCACGCTAACCACTACACCACAGAGGCGGACTTTGCGGGTATATCCGGCAGAAAACGGACGTTAAAGAGTAGCAATCTGGCAACACTGTAACCATATGTACGGTAACAACCGCTCTCAGCACATTCACGTCGTGCTGTACAGTTGGTGCAGTGGGTAGAGTTTTAGGTTGGCACGCAGGAGGTCGATGGTTCCATCCTGGGTTGAGGTACATTTTTTATTTGCTAATTTCCATCTGACATTACCTACTGTAATACAGTAAGACACCATTTCTGAGGTCACATGTAACCTACATTTACAACATAATAATAATAATAATAATAATAATAATAATAATAATAATCCGCCTCTGTGGTGTAGTGGTTAGCGTGATTAGCTGCCACCCCCGGAGGCCCGGGTTCGATTCCCGGCTCTGCCACGAAATTTGAAAAGTGGTATGAGGGCTGGAACGGGGTTCACTCAGCCGCGGGAGGTCAACTGAGTAGAGGTGGGTTCGATTCCCACCTCAGCCATCCTGGAAGTGGTTTTCCGTGGTTTCCCACTTCTCCTCCAGGCGAATGCCGGGATGGTACATAACATAAGGCCACGGCCGCTTCCTTCCCTCTTCCTTGCCTCTCCCTTCCAATCTTCCCATCCCTCCACAAGGCCCCTGTTCAGCATAGCAGGTGAGGCCGCCTGGGCGAGGTACTGGTCATTCTCCCCAGTTGTATCCCCGACCAAGAGTCTGAAGCTCCAGGACACTGCCCTTGAGGCGGTAGAGGTGGGATCCCTCGCTGTGTCCGAGGGAAAAGCCGACCCTGGAGGGTAAACAGATGATAATAATAATAATAATAATAATAATAATAATAATAATAATAATAATAATAATAATGCATTGAGATACGTACTAAAGAACATGCGGTTACCAGACGCAATGTTGAAAGGCAGAATTATTGGGACCATGATGATAACACATACAAATTGTAACCGAGTTTGGACATTATTCGCAGAGCACGTTGCTAGGCCTACTGGTAACGAAATGTAATGGACCTGAACGAAGCAAGAATAATAGTTGGTACTAATCTATGGGTCCGCCTCTGTGGTGTAGTGGTTAGCGTGATTAGCTGCCACCCCTGGTGGTCCGGGTTCGATTCCCGGCTCTGCCACGAAATTTGAAAAGTGGTACGAGGGCTGGAACGGGGTCCACTCAGCCTCGGGAGGTCAACTGAGTAGAGATGGGTTCGATTCCCACCTCAGCCATCCTGGAAGTGGTTTTCCGTGGTTTACCACTTCTCCTCCAGGCAAATGCCGGGATGGTACCTAACATAAGGCCACGGCCGCTTCCTTCCCGCTTCCTTGCCTGTCCCATCCAATCTTCCCATCCCTCCACAAGGCCCCTGTTCAGCATAGCAGGTGAGGCCGCCTGGGCGAGTAACTGGTCATTCTCCCTAGTTGTATCCTCCGACCCAAAGTCTGAAGCTCCAGGACACTGCCCTTGTGGCGGTAGAGGTGGGATCCCTCGCTGAGTCCGAGGGAAATCCGAACCTGGAAGGTAAACAGAACAGTAAACTAATCTATGGGACCATTGGAGGAGGGTACAGAGAAAACAGGTTTCACATCTAGTAGATGAAGTGGTGCGAATAAATTCACGCCCACGACGTGGAAAGGGCGCCTTTCAAAGCTGACCAATGAAAACGATTGTTCGTCCATTTCTAGGATCCTAGTATGTAAGTGCAAATGGTTTCTAGAGGACCCACTGCAATCGTTGTTGACAATTAAGATGCCAGATACCATACCACCTGGACTACATTTACGAAATAAAAAACATACGCCTCAACCCAGGATCGACCACTCGACCTCCTGCTTGCTAACCCAAAACTCTATCCCTTGCACCAACTGTACACTACGACTAACTACTCCTGACAGAGGTTGTTACCCTACATGTGGTTACAGTGTTGCCAGATTGCTACTCTTCAACGTCGTTTTTCTGCCGGATATACTCGCAAGATAAAATTTTGTATGAGACATTTTTTTTTATTGCTGGCATGTAAGGAGTCGCGCTGCGACGCCCGAGTGCGCGAATTACGCTTCACCTGTATATGGATGTACTGTGTGTATGTGTGTAAATGACACATCTCCTCCTAAACCACTGGAGCAATTTCAACCAAACTTGGTACACTTATGACTTACTATCTGGAGACGAGCACTGTAGGGGTAAGCCATCCGTAGCTCCCTTAGGTGTGGGGGGTCAGGGGGGGGGGGCAAGTTTTAAAATAATCGAAAAAATGTCAAATCCAGTTTCCGGGGTCGCTGAGATGAACAGTGACATTCCCGACTTTTAAAAAGTTAAAGTTCAGTTCCCTTTTGCGAGGGGGGAGTGATATATAAAATATAAAATTAAACAAAAATAGTGTCGAATACATAGTTTTCGGAGTCACCGAGGTGAATTGTACACTCTGGATTTTTAGTATCAGGAGACAAACCACGTGGGGGTAAGACAGCCCAGAAACCCTTAAGAGCGGGGGAGCGAGGGGGGGGGTCAGATATATAAATTAACGAAAATAGTGTTGAATCCATACTTTTCGAGGTCGCTGAGATGAATAGTGACACTCCGGATTTTTTTATTTAAAGTCCAAGTTCAGCTCCATTTGGGGTGGGGGCGAGGGGGGAGTGATGTTGTTGTTTGAGTCATCAGTCCATAGACTGGTTTGATGCAGCTCTCCATGCCACCCTATCTTGTGCTAACCTTTTCATTTCTACGTAACTACTGCATCCTACATCTGCTCTAATCTGCTTGTCATATTCATACCTTGGTCTACCCCTACCGTTCTTACCACCTACACTTCCTTCCAAAACCAACTGAACAAGTCCTGGGTGCCTTAAGATGTGTCCTATCATTCTATCTCTTCTTCTCGTCAAATTTAGCCAAATTGATCTCCTCTCACCAATTCGATTCAGTATCTCTTCATTCGTGATTCAATCTATCCATCTCACCTTCAGCATTCTTCTGTAACACCACATTTCAAAAGCTTCTATTCTCTTTCTTTCTGAGCTAGTTATCATCCATGTTTCACTTCTATACAATGCCACGCTCCACATGAAAGTCTTCAAAAACATCTTTCTAATTCCGATATCAATGTTTGAAGTGAGCAAATTTCTTTTCTTAAGAAAGCTCTTCCTTGCTTGTGCTAGTCTGAATTTTATGTCCTCCTTACTTCTGCCATCGTTAGTTATTTTACTACCCAAGTAACAATATTCATCTACTTCCTTTAAGGCTTCATTTCCTAATCTAATATTTCCTGCATCACCTGCCTTCGTTCGACTGCACTCCATTACTTTTGTTTTGGACTTATTTATTTTCATCTTGTACTCCTTACCCAAGACTTCATCCATACCATTCAGCAACTTCTCGAGATCTTCTGCAGTCTCAGATAAAATAACAATATCATCGGCAAATCTCAAGGTTTTGATTTCCTCTCCTTGGACTGTGATTCCCTTTCCAAATTTCTCTTTGATTTCCTTTACTGCCTGTTCTATGTAAACATTGAAAAGGAGAGGGGACAAACTGCAGCCTTGCCTCACTTTTTTCTGGATTGCTGCTTCTTTTTCAAAGCCCTCGATTCTTATCACTGCAGACTGATTTTTATACAGATTGTAGATAATTCTTCGTTCTCGGTATCTGATCCCTATCATCTTCAAAATCATAAATAGCTTGGTCCAATCAACATTATCGAATGCCTTTTCTAGATCTACGAATGCCATATATGTGGGCTTGTCCTTCTTGATTCGATCCTCTAAGATCAGACGTAAAGTCAGGATTGCTTCACGTGTTCCTACATTTCTTCTGAAGCCAAATTGATCTTCTCCCAACTCAGCTTCAACTTGTTTTTCCATTCTTCTGTAAATAATACGTGTTAAAATTTTGCAGGCATGAGATACTAAACTAATGGTGCGGTAGTTTTCACACCTGTCAGCACCGGCTTTCTTGGGAATAGGTATATCAACATTCTTCCGAAAATCGGATGGGACTTCTCCTGTCTCATACATCTTGCACACTAAATGAAATAACCTTGCCATGCTGGTTTCTCCTAAGGCAGTCAATAATTCAGAGGGAATATTATCAATTCCAGGTGCCTTGTTCCTATTGAGATCACTCACAGCTCTGTCAAACTCTGACCTCAAAATTGGGTCTCCCATTTCATCAGCATCAACAGCCTCTTCATGTTCCAGAACCAAATTATCTACATCTTTACCTTCATACAACTGTTGGATATGCTCCTTCCATCTTTCTGCTTTGTCTTCTTTCCCTAGAAGTGGCTTTCCATCTGAGCTCTTAATATTCATACACCTAGATTTCCTTTCTCCAACGGTTTCCTTGATTTTCCTGTATGCAGCATCTACCTTTCCCAGGACCATACAGCCTTCAACATCCTTGCACTTCTCCTTCAGCCATTCTTCCTTAGATACCTTGCACTTTCTATCCACTTCATTCTTTAATCGCCTGTATTCTTTTCTGCCCTCTTCATTTCCAGCATTCTTGTATTTTCGTCGTTCTTCAATCAGGTCTAGTATCTCCTGAGTTATCCACTGATTCTTAGTTGATCTTTTCTTCCTTCCTAACATTTCTTCAGCAGCCCTACTGACTTCATTTTTCATGACTCTCCACTCTTCCTCTATAGTGTTTCCTTCAGCCTTTTCATTTAGTCCTTGTGCAACATGTTCCTTGAAACAATCCCTCACACTCTTTTCTTTCAACTTGTCTAGATCCCATCCTTTTGCATTCTTTCCTTTCTTCAATTTCTTCAACTTCACATGGCATTTCATGACCAACAAGTTGTGGTCAGAGTCCACGGCTGCCCCTGGGAAAGTTTTGCAATCCAACACCTGGTTTCTGAATCTCTGCCTAATCATAATGAAGTCTATTTGATACCTTCCAGTGTCTCCAGGTCTCGTCCACGTATACAGCCGTCGTTTGTGGTGTTTGAACCAAGTATTGGCAAGGACTAAATTATGATCAGTGCAGAATTCAACCAGCCGACTTCCTCTTTCGTTCTTTTGTCCCAATCCAAATTCTCCTACTGTACTACCTTCTCTTCCTTGGCCTACCACTGCATTCCAGTCTCCCATCACAATTAGATTCTCGTCACCTTTTACATATTGTATTAAATCTTCTAGCTCCTCAAATATTCTTTCGATTTCTTCATCATCCGCTGAACTAGTAGGCATATAGACCTGCACTATTGTGGTGGGCATTGGTTTGGTGTCTGTCTTGACGACAATAATTCTTTCACTATGCTGGTCGTAGTAGCTTACCCGCTGCCCTATTTTCTTATTCATTATTAAACCAACTCCTGCATTTCCCCTGTTTGATTTTATGTTGATAATTCGGTAGTCGCCTGACCAAAAATCTTGTTCTTCCTGACAACGTACTTCACTTATACCAACTACATCTAACATTAGCCTATCCATCTCCCTTTTCAGATTCTCTAACCTACCACAACGATTCAAACTTCTAACATTCCACGCTCCGACTCGCAGAATGTCAGTATCCATCTTCCTGATGATCGCCCCCTCTCGTGTAGTCCCCACCCGGAGATCCGAATGGGGGACTAGTTTACCTCCGGAATATTTTACCCGGGAGGAAGCCATCATCAGTACATCATTCATACAGAGAAAGCTGCATGTCCTCGGGAGTTAGTTACGGCTGTAGTTTCCCGTTGCTTTCAGCCGTGTAACAGTATCAACACAGCTAAGCCATGTTGAGTATTATTACAAGGCCGTACCAGTCAATCATCTAGGGGGAGTGATATATAAAATTAAACGGAAATACAGTAGTGTCGAATACATAGTTTTTGGGGTCGCCGAGGTGAATTGTACACTTCGGATTTTTAGTATCAGGAGATAAACCACGTGGGGGTAAGACAGGCCAGGAACCCTTAGGGGCAGGGGGGGGGGGGGGAACGAGAAGGCTGAGATATAAAAATCATCGAATGTAGTGTCGAATCCATACTTTTCGGGGTCGCTGAGATGAATAGTGACACTCCGGAATTTTTTAAAGTCCAAGTTCACCTCTCTTCGTGGTGGGAGAGGGGGGGGGGGGGTGGCAATGGGAAAGTGATACATAAAAATAATCGAAAATAGTGTCGAATCCATAGTTGTCGGGGTCGCTGAGATGAATAGTGAGACTCCGGATATTTTATAAGTCCAAGTTCATCCCCCTTTGTGGTGAGGGTAAGGGGGGAGTGATATATAAAATTAAATGGAAATAGTGTCGAATACATAGTTTTCGGGGTCGCTGAGATGAATGGTACACTTCGGATTTTTAGTATCAGAAGACAAACCACGTGGGGGTAGGGCACCCCAGGAACGCTTAGGGGCAGGGAGGGGGGGGGCGATGGGGTGAGATATAAATATCATCGAAAGTAGTGTCGAATCCATACTTGTCGGACTCCCTGAAATGAATAGCAACATTCCAGAATGTTTTATTGTCCAAGTTCAGCCCTCTTCGTGGTGGGGGGCGATGGGAGAGTGATATATAAAAATAATCGAAAATAGTGTCGAATCCCTAGTTGTCGGGGTCGCAGAGATGATTAGTGAGACTCCGGATATTTTATAAGTCCAAGTTCATCCCCCTTTGTGGTGGGGGCGAGGGGGGATTGAGATATAAAAATAATCGAAAATAGTGTCGAATCCATAGTTTTCGGGGTCGCTGAGATGAATGGTAACACTCGCCATTTTTTAAAACTCAGAGTTTAGCCCCATTTAGGGTGGGGGAGGGGGGAGTGAGATATAATAATAATCAAATATACTGCCGAATCCATAGTTTTCCGGGTCGCTGAGATGAATAGTAACATTCCGGATTTTTAAAGTCCAACTTCAGTCCCCTTTGGCATAGGGGGTGAGAAAGGGTGAAAAAATAAATTGTTAGGAATGACCGAGATATTGGACGTGTGTATGTTCCAGTATGAATTTCAAGTATGACTTACTACCTGGAAAACATACTGTGGGAGTAAGACACCCCTAGAACCACTAGGGAAGCGGGTGAAATATAATCCATATTAATGAATGGAAGTCAGTTTGGCGCGATCTACATATACCGTACTATTTTATAATGAAAACAGACGTAAATTAATGAGACCATTCTAGGCATTTTAGAAATTTAAAACTTGGTACCAGACAAGCTGATGACTTCAGGATCTCTAGAAAAATCTAAAATTCTCAAAATTCTCTGAGGGGGACACGCTGGGAGTTTCAAATCTGCATAAGAACACAGTCGGTGATATTTATCCAGAACGATAACCTATAGGTTTCATGGGCTTAAAAGTGTCCTGAAAGTACTGATTTTAACTGATTTTTAACCCCCTCCTCCATAACAAGATGGCAGCACAATCTCCCAGACGAGTTAGAAAATTGAAATTTGGCAAAATTATTGCTTTTAGCATTTAACCGACGGAAAATTTATGAAATGTTTAAAATTGTTATTTTTACCCCCGAAAAATATCGAAATATGGAGGCAATTTTAATGACGCTGCAGTCTTTCCTTTCGATGTATTTCGTGGCTAAACGGTAAGTCGTATCACAAAATGGTTGGCACAATCTCCGTTCAATTTGGAGTGATCTACAACTTTGGTCTATGACTTTTTGTCGTATCTCTATCCCTTATACGTTAAATTTGGCACAATCTCCGTTCAATTTGGAGTGATCTACAACTTTGGTCCTATGACTTTTTGTCGTATCTCTATCCTTTATACGTTAAATTTGGCTCTATTTCTGGATTTACCTAAATTTTGTACTTTGTACACGTGGTGAACATGCATATACTTCCGTATGTTGATCTACATTTATTCATTTAAGTCAATTTGTAGCGATCTAGAAGGGGTGTGTCTGACACTGTAATTAATACTTTACAAATCAATAGTGACTGTCAGCAGGAGGGCGTCTGCTGTTGTAATCAGTATTTCCCACATCGACTTTAACTGGCAGTAGGAATGGAGTCCTCCTCCAACGCTTGTGTACCATTTTAATGAATAATTCCCTTCTCGATTTGACTAGCAGAAGGCAAGGGAGCGTGCATTTTTCGAAACTCTTTTACCTGATTCTCTTTATCATTAGATATAGGTGCCCCCTTTGCAAGGGTGCCCCCGATTATAAACAAATGTACCCATCAAAATGTGACTGACGTTACGCATAGTGAATTGTGGTAGACAAGTGGAACTGTCGTTATCATGACAACTCCGCAACTCGCACTTTGCATTGGAAACAACGTCTGCGAACCTCCCTATGCTTTTTCTCGGATAACGCCAAGAGCCATGCAATTTAAAAATGATTATTCACTTCATGTACAGTAATTTACTTCGATATCCCTATACAATTTGGAATACCGTAGCGAAGCACGGGTACAATTGCTAGTATATTATATAAAACGCTAACGTGTATGTTTCACACAACTCAAGCTCTTAAAGCAGAGGGAGTTAAAAGATGAGCTTTGCACCAAAATCTTCCAAATCGTTTCAATAGTACAGGAAAAATCTAGCATTTCTTGAAAAATCAACGGAAATATATATATTGTTAGTTGTTTTACGTCGCACCGACACAGATAGGTCTCATGGCGACGATGGGACAGGGAAGGGCTAGGAGTGGGAAGGAAGCGGCCGTGGCCTTAATTAAGGTACAGCCCCAGCATTTGCCTGGTGTGAAAATGGGAAACCACGGAAAACCATTTTCAGAGCTGCCAACAGTGGGGTTCGAACCTACTATCTCCCGAATACTGTACACTGGCCGCACTTAAGCGACTGCAGCTATCGAGCTCGGTCGGAAATATATTTATTTAGAAGATCAAATCATTAAATGGTAACTCCAATAACTGCAGGCGAAGGCTTACCCTAACCCGCAATACATTCTGTACTAGCAGGTTGCTAAGCGACTAACACTTTCATTAATGATTGCTACATGTCAAGCCAGAGAGTATACACTTCCTCTGATGATGGGAGAATACTATTCTCTGCTAGATACTCTTTGATTCTCTGACTTTCCTCAGGTTCTGTATATACTCAACAGATGGCAGAACGTTCCTAACAACTTACATACTGCTAAGAGAAAGCAGTTTACATACGTACAGACGGGAAAGTATCAAGTCAAGTCGACTAACCTTCTATATGACCATTAGTAAAACGCAAGGACAAAGGCTTGGAAAAAGTGGGTAGTCTGCTTACCTGAACCAGTATTCAGCTACGGCCAAATGTATGTTGTACTATCTCGGACAAGATTGTTCGCAAATGTTAAGATCCAGATACGGCCTAATAGTCGGAGCACAGAGAATATTGTATAGAAAGAAGTGTTATAATAGTAAATTATGCAACAAGCCTACAATGACAATAATTAAGACACGAGTATGTTTATAAAGCGAGCGAAGCGAGTCGCATACGACTGTTTATGCTCGACGATAATTATAACTCTAGTTTTTTTAAATATTCAGAAACTTCTGTCGAGATGTCGCTTAACAATTGAGTTTATTGAACAGAGGTCAGAGCGCATGCGCTGGGTTATTGATTTTCCGTGAGTGGATCAGAGACATTCACAATGTCATACATTTTCAAAGCTTTGATAGAAGGTTGTCACAAATACAGTAGAGATAATACGCGACACTTACGGATTTCGCCTTGCTAAAATGGGAGACAATTCGACGGTGGCGCTCCTAGTGACTTGACCTGAACAAATAGCGCTAAATTCAAATATCAATGGAAATGTATATACGGAAATGGATAAATAAATTACGTCTAGAAAGAAAGTGTTATTGAGATATTAACTTCGAAGTTGCTAAAGCAATTCTGGATAAATGAATGAAGAATTATTTAAAAGGTTATTATTCAAAGACTGAAATTAGACATATAAACAAGAAGTGAAATAAACTGGTGTGAAATGGCTTGATCTTTCATTTATGCATTACTTTTTTAGCTTTAGCATTCCTGCCTGAACTCTTACGGTTGGATCTGTCTTTTTTTCTGATTTAAAAACATTGTGTCATCATATTAAGACACTTGTCAATAAAAATATCGGCACATTCCTTACACATATGATGCAATGAATTAACATTTAATAGCTGGACAATTTTTCTCGTAACATGAAGCCTACCAACAGAAAGATATTCCTTACACATATGATGCAATGAATTAACATTTAATAATAATAATAATAATAATAATAATAATAATAATAATAATAATAATAATGTTTTTTGTTTTACGTCCCACTAACTACTCTTTTACGGTTTTCGGAGACGCCGAGGTGCCGGAATTTAGTGCCGCGGGAGTTCTTTTACGTGCCAATAAATCTACCGAGACGAGGCTGACGTATTTGAGCACCTTCAAATACCACCGGATTGAGCCAGGATCGAACCTGCCAAGTTGGGGTCAGAAGGCCAGCGCCTTAACCGTCTGAGCCACTCAGCCCGGTAAATTAACATTTAATAGCTGGACAATTTTCCTCCTAACATGAAGCCTAATAACAGGAAGAAAATCTATAAAATCCCGGGTTTAATCTGAGAAGAGGGATAAATGAAAGAAAAGTGTGAAAATGTTGTCGTTAGTGATGCTTTAAGCAATATTTGCGTACAATTAGAGCAAAAATGTAACATACCCTTGGCTGTATTGTAGAGGACAGATCTTATAATTCTTATATAAGCGTAACGTCCCTTTTTTCTTGTACACCTTATCCAAATCATTTCTGTGACATTTCAAAACCCACAGATCACACCTACAACACCACATCGGTATTGAAGGTTAACTGCTGCACTATAGAATAAAATATGCGTATTACATTTTATGCCAGTTAAAATATGGGTCGAGCAGGTCAGAAGATTATGAAGTACTATAAAAATCTCTGTCACTGGAAGAATAGATATGCAAACACAATATTACTTACATGTTCTTGTCACGAGGGAACCTGAAGAACGACCGCGCATTTTTCTCTACTTCGTAATTACTGCAGCCAAACACAGCACATACCTTTCGCCTCGTGTTGAGAGGAGATATCAAGGAATGGCACACGCTACTATTTAATTACGTCAACTCACTGAAAACGCATAAATAACACCAAAAACTTCACACAAAAATACACGTGCTCTTATGAGAGAATCAGTACTGTTCAGGTCTATCCGCTAGAGTGAGCTCCAGTAGCTGTCTCTCGATATCTCGCTCAGTGTCGCGCATTATCTCTACTGTATTTGGTTGTCGTAACCTAGCTTTATTTCAAACATAAATTGTTTATTGTACAGCTGGTGAAGTGAATTTTCGGGAATGTGCCGTGTGGTTGTGGAATATTGAAAGTAGAAGGTGCATTGATGTTAATATGTGTGTCCGACATGTTTGATTTTGGAAACAAGTGCGAAGTTAGTGCGTTGAGCGCAGGTGCGATGCTATCCTTACCTAATTGGACAAACAGTTGCATCATAATGAAACTTGAATTATAATGAGCCTCATTAAGATTCAGTTTTCTGGCATATAAGATTTATATTTCGGCATCGTCGAGCATAAACCAAATTACGAATGAATCATTTATTCTGTACTGCACCCGTCCACCTCCCGAGTCCCAGACTAGCATTTATCTCAGGGGTGTCGGTTCATTATTTAAGTCATCAAATATAAATATAGCGGCATAAATGAACACGGGAATGAACGGAGCAATTTAAAATTAAAATGGGGAAGGCTCGATTGTAAACTTGAATTTAAGGACTCCATGATAGGACTAGGAAGTGACTGTTAACTTTAAAATGGGTCTCATATAACTACAATAAAAAGATTATGAGAGTGGTTTCCTTTGAAATAATTTGCCAGAAGGAGCAGTTTATTACGCCATCCGACGTACGAAACTTTGATACATTTGGCAACGATATTTAAATTCCCACACATGTTACATAAACAAATCACTTGCTATACCGCAAGTGGTATCAATATCTTGCTGGGTTGCCTCTGAAAGAAATTACAATTGGAGTATAACTTATGGGTCCATTCCATTTGAATCGAACCGTTGTTCAAGGATATAGCTTCCTTCTATCGGGAGCCCGAGCATAACCCATGTTACGGTCGGCTTCCCGATTTAACTAAGATGATGTACCCCGGCTATATACATTTTTCCGAGACCGGTACTCGGACTGGGTAATGTTTCTCGTGAATTACGAAAAATGGATTACACGGACAGTTCCTATCTTACGATGTCCAGCTGATGCCATACCACTGAATTAGCATTTATATTTTATTTACACATGATCTGAGATGTTACAAAGTAGCCTCAGGCCCGGTTTCATCAACACATGTTAAATATATACTAACAAGTAGTTAGTTAATACGGAGTTAGAAATTTAACATCTTGTTAGGTTTCTTGCGTTTCATCAAACTTTTCTTGTGAAATGTTAACTAATCGACTGTTAACTCTCCCAATATTGCGAACTTGTGCGAATCAAGGAGGCAGTGGCACGAACATGCTGTTTTACAGCGCGCTCCGATGCGCTTTTGTTTGAGCACAGCTGTAAAATATGGCGCGTGAAGTGAAACAGAATCGTAGTTCTAATTTTTCCTCCTTCGAAGAAGAGTTGTTAATTGAATTAGTTAGTAAATATATATAAGTTAATGAGTGCAAGCGCACAGATGGCTTGACGATAAAAGAAAAGGACGAGGCGCGGGAAAAGTCCGCGAGGGTTTCAATGTGGTAAACAGATACTTTTTTTTAGCGGGTATCCGCTGTCACCTAACAAAATCCTTCGTTAATTGTCCCACTTCAAACTGTGCTCCGATATGGGAGTTATTAAATATTGTATTGTCGTGTGCAGAACCAGACCACCTAGCAAGTATATCCCTGATTTGGAGGTTAGGCTCACTAATCACCTGAACATTAACATTAACAGAGAAATATCCCTTTCGATTACGATATAGTTCGGCCCAATTGCATCCAGGTGATTGGATTCTTACATGTGTGCAATCTATTGCACGTCGAACAAACACCAGGAAAACGGCTTATTTCGTAGAAGTAGCGGATAATTTGCTGACGCTCTTGTACTGAAGGGAATGTTATATACCTCATTCTCATGGATGCTATTGCTGCAGACACTCGACAAACAACTCTATTAACAGTGGCTTTAGAAATTCCAGCATTGTCTCCGGCCATTATGTGAAAATAACCAGTAGCAAAAACTCGTAATATTATCAGTACCTGCAACATTGGAGAAAGAGGTAAGTTTCTCTTCGTAGGATATTCTAACCTCACTTGAATTTCGTCAACAACCTTAGCAACGACTGTTTTCGATAACCTGTATCTATGAAGAAATTTCGGATCCGTCAAATTTTCAAAGTCATTAGGTCGCTGAACTCTTCTTCGATCAGGATTGTTTTGTAAAAGATCTAAATAGAGCAATTCCGCCTCGAAAGCGAGATTCACAGCAGCCATTTGGGAATAGGTTGCTAAATGCTAATGTTAGCCATTTAACATTGGAAATGGCTGATGTTAACTTTAATACGCAGTTTAACATTTGTTAATGTTAACATTTGTTGATGAAACGCAAATTTTCTTAAATCGTATGTTAAAATGATTTAACATCTTGTTAAGTACTAACATGTGTTGATGAAACCGGGCCTCAGTAGACTACTGCCACAGATGAGATAACGGGAAGCGGTGGGAAATACCGTGCGGAAACCGTACGATAACGAGGTAACAAATGACTAAATATTTCTCACTCGTATTATTCAAACATAATTAATTCACTATCGTCAGAATATTCATTTATCCACGAAATTATCATCCTTATTATTATTATTATTATTACTCAACGGTTCCTGGTACTGCCACGTTTGATTAATATCGTCATTATTATGTGGGACGCAAACACAAATGGTTATTAATATTATTATTATATCCCTCTTGTGGTTATTATTATTATTAATGAATAGGTGACTCCAGATATTATTATTATTATTCACGTCACTCAAGAGGTTATTATTATTAATGAACCGGTCACTTCCGCCAAAATATATTAGGATATCGGTCGCAATTATAATTATTTCACTGATCAACCAACGGCATCATTACTGTTATTATTATGACAATTATTATTAATCTGACCGCGATGATTTAACATCGTCCTTACATTGTTATTATTATTATCGGTTGCATATTATCATTTAGATTCCCGTTTAACATCTTTATCAACGCTCAATTTAATAAGGTGGTCCAATCCTTTATCTGCAATATTTATTGTTATTATTATCACGACATCATGATTGTCATCGCTCGTCATTACAATGATTACACTATACGATCATTTATGTGGACTCCGAACTCTCATTATCCTTAGATCCGTAGTATCTCAACGAATAGCGGTGCAGTCTATTTATTTCGTACATGCTGTCACGGGTTCGAATTCTACCCGCTACATAACTCAGTATTTCTCTGTGACACTACCCGTACAATTTACACTCATTTACATCCTAAGTGTCTCTCGTACGGAATTTATATCCCCTTCTATCTCAATATTCCTTGATTCATTTATTTCTCACAGAATTATCAACTGACTTATTTATTCCACTTCTGACATCGTACGACCTTTTATTATCTGACTGCAGATTCTTTAACATTTTCTATCTCATTTTGATCCACGCCTTAGTTCATTCTCCACAAATAATCGTAACATCTTGAAATTATATTTACCAAAATTTGACAATCATGGTTTCGTAATATTAGTCCTACGTGTTCCGGCTACTGAATTGCAAATTTAAGACACGACATTTATTCGTAAAGAAAATATTGGACCGTAATTTAAACCACACGTTCATTAACATGTACGGATTCTTAGCACAGATCTTAAATTTCAATATTATTAATTTATCAAGTTAAATTACCACACACTTTAATTCCGAATTAAAAACGACCTCCCGTCATTAAATGATTTCCGACAAAATCAACACCTGATCACTTATTTATTATTACGCACGGCTCACTAAATTTCCGATATCACATGAATTATTATTATATCCAAATTATATTAAAAAATTCTTCTAAAAAAAGTAGTTTTATTTTTATTTATTATTATTATTAATTTAAAAAAAATAATTTCCGCCTGTTACACGGTAGTCCACTCTTAATATGTTTAACGCATAACCCCTTTTACAATTTCGATTTATTTTGGCACTAATCAATCCAGATATGATTTACTTGGAATATTATTATTATTATCGCTTCTCCCAAATTTAACAACTTCACTTTGAAAATATGAACATACTAATCAACGACAAAACACAACTGGTATGACGAGGCTGGTCTTTCCTTCAATGTCATTACATAGCTCGTTAAAATGACAAACAAAAAAAACATATCGGGTCTATTTAACTATAATAACCAAAATCAAATGTAAAGAAAATTATTCTTGACTACAAAGAAAATATGAATGCATGCATGACTTAACGTACTACCCTATATCTACAAAATTTACATCTCCAACAAACTGAATACATAAAAAGACCCGATTATTTACATTGTTATATTTACTACTGTCCGTGCTACAAATTTAGGATGGGGTCGTTAAGCGACTCATCTTGTTACAGAAGGTAACCAAGTCTAATCAAATTATTCCCATTTTTCCCATCACGATAACATTTCCCAAATATTATTTACATTATGTACTCATCTTAGTTTCTCGGTATTCGATTACAGCTTTGCAGATGAGAGGCTCCTTTCGGCCCCTCTCTGCATTTTACTCCTCCATTCTTGATGGCGTAGTTCCACAAAAGATTTCCTGGCACATTACCATTTTACACTAATACCTTAATTATCACAAAACTTCACCATTGACAACGTTAACACTGAACACTTTAACTTTTATACAACAAATTAATATCCTAGACCCAAAAATTTAATATTTTTACACTATTTTAATCTTCGTCCAATTACCGCACAATGGACCTGGACACGTACGACGAGGTGTCAAATTTTACGCCCGTCGCGATTTATGTCGTCCGACGCGATACGCCCGTTTCATACGGCACTCTTGAAGTGTTCATGATAGCGGTTCGATATTGCAAAGTACAGGCTATTATTCCCTTAAAGTACTGTTCGTCACACAGTATGTTATTTACGTACTTATTGCGGTGCAATTTATATTACTCTCCTACAGTGCAATTACTTTACTTCACTGATATTTATAACTGGCAAACACTGTCCTACGTTAACTATTTCCAGTTCATGTTGCTTGAGCGCGATCACATTTTCTAAACACTGGCGGATGCTCGCGCCATTAAATGTTGAGTTACTGTACGCCCGTAGAATTTGAAGTTAGCTGCGACCGACAGTTCAGCTCCAGAGATTCGTTTCAAGTGTGGTGGCGAGGATCCCTTGTCCCGTATATATGGATGAAGCTTTCCCTCGCGGATTCATTGACGTCATACCCCTGAGGGAGGAGGTGGATTTTTAATATCGGTACTTGCACTCCGAATTGGACGTTAAAATTTATATCAAATTAATCCACTCCGCTAGCATATTTGCTGGATTAAATATGAACTCCTAACGATCACAGATTTAGGAGATACGGGTGGATTTAGCTCCTCACATTTCGCGCCTTCGGAAGCGTCCCTTACAACGTGGCCTTCGTCCAGCCAATGACATTCAAGCTGTCTGGTTTCCAAGAAATCCAGCCTTCAATTTATTTAATTTGCCAATAATTATTGATTGTTTTTCCATGCGTGACATCTAATAAATTCATTACATCGATCCGTGTACTCACAATAATTTATTACTGATTACTTTTGAAGTTACGAGAATATATCATCCATCATTCCTTAAGATGGTATCCCTGGGTCTTCCATCAAATTTTAGGGATTGGCCGGCAAGCGGTCACGTGATTTAAATCTCCACCTGCCCGAACCTAGGCTAGCGAATGTCCTCGCAGCCGCTGTAGCTTTCCATGACGTCACGGGAATCTCCGTCCTGCCAAAAATATCCCAGCGCATTACTCATGTTGCGAGCTTCCTTTGTATCACCTACCCCCTTTCTCTTTCTGACCAAGACTTATTTGTGGACTTGTATTTCCTTGTTCGCCCACTAATGAGATCCCCTGCTGTGAAGTAGCTAAATGTTGTTGTGTCGAGCTAATCCGTCAGGCTCCAGTCTGTCGTCCTTCCTCGCTCATATTTCGACATTACACAGATGAAATATTTTCAACTACACTTCTGTATTTCAATAAATGTACCATACATTATTTTATCAATCAAATCATGACTGACTACGGGCCTCTGTCACTCGGGTTCAGTACCGGCATTAAATGTTCGTAAAACTATTGAAAAGGGTAGGAAAAACAATATGACCGCGACATGCATATCGAGACGAGGTATCTGAGCGATGTATAAAGGAATGCTGCGGAGCAACTCGGGTCCACTAGTAACAATAATAATTTCATAACAAGCATCGTGACTTTTGGAACTTTTCGATATGAGAACTCGACTACTGGCGCATGATGATGATGATGATGATGATGATGCTTGTTGTTTAAAGGGGCCTATCATCTGGGTCATCGGCCCCTAAATGGTACGAAATGTGACGAAATGAAATGACAAATTAAAAGCCCCAAAACATCCAATGACCACAATTCATAACGTGAGGACGAAGAATGAATGGATGGACGGATATGAATTTAAAACGATCAGTGGAACCGACCCACTGTGCCTCACATGCACAGAAGCTGGCGTAGAACAATAGAATTATTGACCAAGGGACTGCTTCTATAGCACAATAGTGAATCGATGATACTTGTAGTCAAAAGGGGTCCAAAATCCAAGTCAGCGGCCCTTCACAATGGTACTTATCACTAAGAAAGTAGAACCATGGTATTTGTCATGTTGCGGTACTAAGCAAGAGTAGCATAGACTCGCGGTATTCCACACAGTACGGTGCTACTCACAGGTAATGAAATTCGCACATGTATTACAGACCTATGCCATTGACAGACAACGCAAACCTATGGTGTTCATCACATACGGGTACTAACCACAGGGACTCGTACTATCCCGTGGTGTCACAGGTACTGTAAAAGCCGGCAACGCACTCTGTTGCTACTAATCACAAACCTATTTGGTATAAATAGCGGTACTGCGCGCAAGTAAAAGCGACCCATGGTGTTCCCCGCGTGGTGGTACTAATTACAAGCAGTATCATGGTTCTAATATGGTCTTACGACAGGCAGAGGATACCAAGGGTAAATTCTTCGTCTGCGTCCCCCACCCAGAGGGGTTGTGTGTTTGGTCCGCGAGAGGTATTTTATTTCCCTCAAGTCCGCCGGCAAGCCGGTTAGGACTCCCCTACCCGCCATCTGGGACGCGCCACGTGGGAGTATCACCTCTCCCCCTTCAACGCCAGGTAGTAGGTTCGTGGACTACTGGTGCAAAGTGGTCGGATGAACGGCGTGTTCAACACATCGAGCTATAGAAAACCTACTGGATCAATGGAAAATTGAATAAATGCTAGGCCCCTAGTTGGCCGATTAGCGAATAATAATAATAATAATAATAATAATAATAATAATAATAATAATAATAATAATAATAATAATAATAATAATGATTGGAGGATCCCTGCTGGTCCGTAGCATTTGCTATAAATAGGTAAGATAATGTATCTTAACATAAAATTGCTCCATGCGCTGCCCGGGTACTTACTAAATGTCTGTTTTTAGGATTTGTATTACCTGTTTACCGCCTTTGTGGTGTAGTGTTCAGTGTGATTAGCTGTCATCCCCGGAGGCCCTGGTTCGATTCCCGGCTCCGCCACGAAATTTAAAAAGTGGTACGAGGGCTGGAACGTGGTCCACTCAGCCTCGGGAAGTCAACTGAGTAGAGGTGGGTTCGATTCCCACCTCAGCAATCCTGGAAGTGGTTTTCCATGGTTTCTCACTTCTCCTCCAGGCAAATGCCGGGATTTTTTATTTATTTATTGATTGTCTTGTTTTATATGGCGGGACTCAGGCTATGAAGCCTGCTATTCTGTCCGACCATACATACACCTACATGAGAAGTTAAATATACACTAAATTATCTACAGTTTAATAACTTAAGGTATCAATTAAATGTTTTAATTAATCTAATACTTAGCTATGATCTAATCCTACTATGTTATAAGAAATTATTATTATTTATTAACCAGGTTTGACAGAGTTTCTTAAAGCGGAGATGGTTTGACACGCTCCTAATTTCAGCAGTTAGGGAATTCCAAATTCGGCTGGCGGCGACTATAAATGATCTACTGTAGCCAGTTGAGCGGTGAATGGGAATGCTTAGTACTGCGGTGGATGATGATCTGGTAGGAATACTAGATGGTACCTAACTTAAGGCCACGGCCGCTTTCTTCCCTCTTCCTTGTCTATCCTTTCCAATCTTCCATCCTCCCGCAAGGCCCCTGTTCAGCATAGCAGGTGAGGCCGCGTGGGCGAGGTATTGGTCATCCTCCCCAGTTGTATGCCCGACCCAGAGTGTGAAGCTCCAGGATACTGGCCTTGAGGCGGTAGAGGTGGGATCCCTCGCTGAGTCCGAGGGAAAAACCAACTCTGGAGGGTAAGCAGATTAAGAAGAAGAAGAAGAAGAAGAAGTATTACCTGTTAATGATGTCTCAAGTGAATTCTTGTATATACTTCTTTATTGTGACGTTGATTGATATTTAATGAACTATTTTAGAGTTGAGAGTTATAGATTATTTTGTTTCGCGTAGAACTTTTTTCTTGAGACAGCTCAGATTGTCTGGGAAGCAGTTTTTTCTTTCTTTACAAGTTGCTTTATGTCACACCGACACAAATAGATCTTGTGGCGACGATGGGACAGGAAAGGCCTAGGACTGAGAAGGAAGCGGCCGTGGCCTTAATAAGGTACATCCCCAGCATTTGCCTGGTGTGAAAATGGGAAACCACGGAAAACTATCTTCAGGGCTGCCGACAGTGGGATTCGAACCCACTATCTCCCGAATACTGGATACTGGCCGCATTTAAGCGACTGCAGCTATCGAGCTCGGTCCCGTTTTTGTTAAAACACATTTCATAATTATAACATAATTATAACATAATTATAACATAATTATAACATAATTAACGAATAATGGTTAAAATTCCCGACCCTGCCGGGAATCTAGCCCGAGACCCCTGTGACCAAAGGTCAGCACGTTAACCGTTTATCCATGGAGCCGGACATAACAATAATGAATAATAATAATTCTTGTAAGGTTATTGACAACGACGAAGGCAGCAGCAACAACAACAACAGGTTGCAAAACTCATCTCTTCATGTCAAGAGAAGGAATTTCAAACATTAAAATAATAATATCAACTAAGACTTTATTTATTTATTTATTTATACAAAATACAGAATGTTTTACAAAATAAGAATTATTTTCTGGAACACAAAACTCTGTGTAATACGTTACACCCGTATTTTACAATTGAGCAATTATTTTTGATCCAGTAAATGTACACAAGAAGCATCCATATAGCATTGTGTGTGTTGATGACAGATGATTCTACGAGATGGCAGCGATATGGATCATTGTTCGGACAATTTCCGACATATGTCATTTGAGAGGACTGTCCTCGGATCGCGACCCAACAGGAATGGATGAAAAACTTTCCCCGAGTTTCCAACTCGAATTCGTTTACATGTCCCATCATAACAGAAATTTAATACAGTAACAGGCCCCAAATTTCTAAGTAGTTTGAAATATGTATAACGTGTAGACATAACTAAAAAATGTACAGTTCTAGCCATTCAGGCAAGCAACTCAATGTTGAACACATCCTAGGGATATGAGCTACGAATATTAGGTTGAGAATATATTCTTTATTTGTTCCTAAACAATTACAATCATTTTCTTAATCATCGTTATCCGGTTGATTGGATTAGCAGTTTACCTTTTCTACCACTACGAGCGCTAATGTGAGTCATTGCATTGTTTCACTTCAGCACCATTACGAGCGCTAATGTGAGTCAATGCATTGTTTCACTTCAGCACCATTACGAGCGCTAATGTGAGTCAATGCATTGTTTCACTTCAGCACCACTACGAGCGCTAATGTGAGTCAATGCATTGTTTCACTTCAGCACCACTACGAGCGCTAATGTGAGTCAATGCAGAGTTTCACTTAAGCACCACTACGAGCGCTAATGTGAGTCAATGCAGAGTTTCACTTAAGCACCACTACGAGCGCTAATGTGAGTCAATGCAGAGTTTCACTTAAGCACCACTACGAGCGCTAATGTGAGTCAATGCAGTTTCACTTAAGCACCACTACAAGCGCTAATGTGAGTCAGTGCTGAGTTTCACTTAAGCACCACTACGAGCGCTAATGTGAGTCAGTGCTGAGTTTCACTTAAGCACCACTACGAGCGCTAATGTGAGTCAATGCATTGTTTCACTTAAGCAATCGGTGTGAACATTTTTCAAAAATTCAAAAAACGCCTGGGGATATTGAACCAAGGAAGTCATTAAAGAAATAACTGTGCAAATAAGTTAATTTGGCTTGGATCTGAATAAAAAAGGAAACGAGTAAAGAAAAAAGCGATTTTATGCTGTTTTTTTCGGAACTGCATTTAGGCCGGAAGTGATTTTCGGAATTTGTTTTTTAGTTTGATAGAGCTATCCAAGGCTTTTACGGGCCCTTTAGACCTTCAACTTTCGGCACAATTGTGGAAACTGTTTAATTTTACGTTTTTCGCAGTTCGGGAACCTTTAATTGTCAACAATAAAACAGTTAAATTGTAGCAAGTGTGAATTAAAGGTATAAAATAAATGTCAAAAACCTTCAGTTTATTGCAGAGTCTCAAACGATGTGCTACAAATTACTGTAATATCAAAATATGAGAACCCAGATTATTGTGTAATCTACGAACACCAACTTACTTCCATCCTGTAGCTCATAACTAACTGTCAATAAATAATGTGAAATATCTAGATCACAGAGAAGTCTTAAACCTAAATTTTACTTTAAGCAAAATTTGACGAGATTCTCAGTTATCACGAGTGAAGGAATGAGAAATTCTATTGGCATTTGTGCTCTAATTGTTCTCCTTCAACTTCCTGTCTCTGACTCGTTGCTATCTTGTGATGAAGTGGACCCTTCATGATAAAAGCACTTAAAGAATGAAATCACACTTCATTTTCCTTTGTGTGTTCTGTAAACAACAGCCATGACCAGGAACTATTCGCAAGCCAGTGTTATCAGCACACGATAACACTATCACAACCAGACGAGTGTTTTCACAGGGAAACTGACGTTGATGCTGTTATGGTTCTTTCTTCTCTATGACGTGGATGAAGAAAGCAGGATCTTCAATCTCATTCAGCAGTTTGAAGTCTCCGTAGATGGTGTGCTTGCTGTTATGCCCGAAGGTGTCTTGGAGCATCTCTTTGAACACCTCCAGGCGATGAGGATAATAAGATAGACGGAACTCGCTGCAAACAAAGAGAATAATACAATATGTCAGTAAGTCGGACCAACAATGTGACAATATTTTCAACTTTCAATTTACGGAATCAAGCCATCAAAAAACTTCGATCTTTTGAGATGTTATAATGTTATTTAATTTTTCGTCCTACTAATTACTTTTACGGTTTTTGAAGACGTCGAGGTGCTGGAATTTTAGTCCACGTGCCAGTAAATCTACCAACATGAGGCTGACGTATTTAAGCACCTTCGAATACCACCAGACTGAGCCAGGATCGAGCAAGTGGAAGAACAGGAACTGCACATGACCCGGGCCAAGAACTTGCTGTATGCGTGTAAAAGAGCCGTTGGGAAGACATGGGGCCTAAGACCATCAATGATCATGTGGATATTCACAATGATCTTTAGACCGTTGATGGCCCATGCTGCAATCATCTGGTGGCAGAAAGTAAGTCAAGGAAAAGTCAGCAGTAGATTGGATCGCCTACAGAGAATGACAAGCATAGCCATAACTGGGGCATGAGAACTACGCCGACAGAAGCCTTGAATACTTTAGTAGACCTCTCATCACTATGCAATTTCATAAAAGGACAGGCTAGAATGAGTTCATATAGATCTGCACAATCAGAGTGCTGGAATGCACAAAGACCCAGTCTAGGACACTGTAAAAGTAACAGAGTAATAACAGAGGAAGTTATACACATGCCTTCTGATCATGTAATACCAAAGTACAACTTTGAAGAACCGTTTGAAACCCAGATAATACAAAAAAGAAGACTGGGATATCAACAACTGGAATACTGAAAAAAAGATATAGCGTGGTGCACTAATGGCTCAAAGACTGGGGATGGCACAGGAGGAGGGATCTACGGGGAAAGACCTGAAAGATCAATCCAGATGAGCCTGGGCAGACACACTGCAGTCTTTCAAGCTGAAATGATAGCTATCACAACATGTCTTGAAGAAAATCTGAAAATGAACTATAGGAATAAAAACATTTTCATTTTTACGAACATCCAAACGGCCATTAAGGCACCAGAGGCAGTCCAGATAATATCCAGAATTGTCTGGTATTGCCACTCACTTCTCCTGAAGCTCTCAAAGTACAACATTGTCAAAATAATATGGGTACCAGGTAGTGTTGGGTCGCTCAGGAGCGAGTCGTTATTGATGAACGACTCTTTTTGTGGAGTGACTCCCAGCTCGCTCCTTTCAAGAGAGCGAACCGTTCAAACATAACACTCGCTCATACTGAGAGCGTCAAGAGAGAGCGAAGAGAACTTACCTTGACTTTCAGCTCATCCCCCAAGCTCGCCCGCTTCGCTCCTCGCCATGCCGCTCTTCCCTCTCCAACTACACCCCTTCGTCTGTCTTTACCGCCACGTTTGAAACTACGCCCTTTGGTAACACACAGCGCCTGTCCAAATTGGCTATTCAACATTTGTTTCGTGCCCGTAAATTATCACTTAAAATGGAATGAAATAGTTTTTAATACGCTAAACTAATGCGGCTGCATTCCTATAATAATATTCTTAGGCATATAAAACTAGAAGCTAAAGTTTATGTACAAACTATGTACACAAAGCACATCACCCGAAATACATCACTCACTTAAATTAGAATTTAAAAATAAAATCTGGGACACTCGCTTTCCTGTGAGTCGGCTCCTTCTCTCAGTTATAGTCTGTCCTGCCTTTGAAAAAATTCTCTCACAAGGCGTTGAAGTAACGACTACACATAAGCGCTTCAATGCCAGTTTGTGGAGAGAAGGGTACACATGTTGTCTTTCTGACCACCAAACAAGTGGATTTCCTTTCAGAAGCAACAATGGCTCTTGAAAGAATTTATCCACTTGAATTATCGCAGCTGATTTTGGGTGTGGACTCCGGACAAAACTCGAAACTTTAGCTGTGAAGGCACCCCACACAATGGACTCCTTATCAGAGAGGGCAATAGGAGAAACATCATCTGAGCTGACGGGAAGTTGGTGACTTTCACAGAAGCGGATAAGTCCTTGCTTGCAGGAGTTATAACAACTCTTATCCGCGAAACCATGTAATTTAAAGCGCGGATCTACTGCTGTTGCCTCTGAAAATATGGCGATGTCTTTAACACAGTGGAGTCCGCACTTCACAACTAAATTTAAATTATGGGCAAAACATGGGATATGACTCCAGGCTGTCAGATGTATTGCAGCCTTAATATTTGCAGCGTTATCGCTAACAATACACACGATTTTAGTCTCCACTTTCCACTCACGAGCAACTCTTATGAGTTCTTCAGCCAAGTTTTGAGCCGTGTGCTTCTCGTCGTACTTGAAACATTCCAGTAGAACAGATACCAACTCGACTCCCTTGATGAAATGAGCCGTCACGGACAAGTAGGAATCGTTGTTCATAGAAGTCCAACCATCAGTAGTTAATGTCACATAGACTGCGGACTCCAATTGTTCTTTGACAAATTGTTATACAATTGTGGAAGAATTACTTGCGACAGAGTCTTTATTGTAGGCAAGTTATAAGCGTTATTGAGTTTATGAATCAGTGTCCTAATTTTTTTACTTTCAACGATGCGGAATGGCAAGTAATTTTCCACAATTGTCTCCAAAACTAAAAAATCAATTTCTCTATTCCTTTTGTTGGAAAGTGGTCGGTGCATGTAGGAACCAATGGACGTCTGACCTGAATTCCGGTGCGGCGTTCCGCTTTGCTCAGCTGATGCTGGTGTGACTGCACAATCATCTTCATTAGAAGTTGCAATCGAAGCCACTCCTGACCTACGATCATCCGAAATTTCTTCTGAAGAGGGAAGAGCGACATTGTAGGATGTAAATTTCGAACGTGGCGCGAGAGATTGAACGTACTGCCACTTTTATATGAAATATGTTTTGAGCAAAAATTGCACTTTGCTTTCCCATCGCCTAAATCTTTAAAAAAGTTCCAAATGTCACTCTTTTTCTTTTGCCTTAAAGCCATGATTTCCACTGAGCACTGTAGACAAAACTGACCATAGACCGATATTCGACAAACTCCAGTTCACAATGATCATTGGTGCCAATGAATAAAACGGAAAAAGCAAATAATGTTGTCTACTCGAAATTTTGACGCATTCTTTTTTTATTATAAAATCATTAAAGAAAGACATAGGAATTTGTCGCGTTATGGAAGTGATCACATTCTGCGTAAGAGAAATGAATTTTCTCAGTGTGCACTAGAATTATGAGAATGTATTTATTAATGAATGGTTTACGGGTTGAGTTGGTCATAATGCCTTTATGGCAGGGGCAGGTACACTGAGAGTGACACATCTGGTTAACAGATGTTGATACCCTGTCTCTTCCTGTGTATGTGTTCCTCACAATTTGTCGGGTTTCCAAAAAAGATATTCTTCGAGAAGAACCGTATTGCAATGCTATCTATTGGCTATTTGATGAATTACGTCCTAAACACAGTTTGTAGTAAGGGGTTGGGGTGAATAAGGGTACAGCCTACCAACACAGATTGTTTGTCGTCTTTGTTTTTAAAATATTTAACAGGAAAAAATATTCTTCTTCTCGGAGTTATATCATTCTAATATTCTATGCAAGGACATACATTAGAATGTATTTATTAATAATATAGATTTTCAACCATTTCCTTCCTTTTCTTCTCACAATGTCGTTGGCAGCAGTGGCACAGACGCACACATCTTTAAATGAGGGAAGGAAGAGCGATACAATGCTTGGAGCGTGTTGATGGAGCGAGTGAATGAGGGAGGGGGTGTGGAAGAGGCTAAGCTCTTCGAGCCGTGCGATGCTTGGAGCAAACCGCTCCTTCGAACGACTCCCCGGAGCTGACTCCATCTGGAGAGCGGAGCGAAGGAGCGCGCTCCTTTCTTTGAACGACTCCGACCCAGCTCTAGTACCAGGGCATGCAGGTATAGAAGGAAATGAAAAGGCAGGTAAACTGGCCAGAAAAGGGTAGAGTTGGGTTGGAGTCGTTCAAAGAAAGGAGCGCGCTCCTTCGCTCCGCTCTCCAGATGGAGTCAGCTCCGGAGAGTCGTTCGAAGGAGCGGTTTGCTCCAAGCATCGCACGGCTCGAAGAGCTTAGCCTCTTCCACACCCCCTCCCTCATTCGCTCGCTCCATCAACACGCTCCAAGCATAGTATCGCTCTTCCTTCCCTCATTTAAAGATGTGCGGGTCTGTGCCACTGCTGCCAACGACATTGTGAGAAGGAAAGGAAGGAAATGGTTGAAAATCTATATTATTAATAAATGCATTCTAATGTATGTCCTTGCATAGAATATTAGAGTGATATAACTCCGAGAAGAATAATATTTTTTCCTGGTAAATATTTTAAAAACAAAGAAGATAAACAATCTGTGTTGGTAGGCTGTACCCTTGTTCACCCCCACCCCTTACTACAAACAGTGTTTAGGACGTAATTAATCAAATAGCCAATAGATAGCATTGCAATACGGTTCTTCTCGAAGAATATCTTTTTTGGAAACCCGACAAATTGTGAGGAATACATACACAGGAAGAGACAGGGTATCAACATCTGTTAACCAGATGTGTCACTCTCAGTGTACCTGCCCCTGCCATAAAGGCATTATGACCCACTCAACCCGTAAACCATTCTTAATAAATAAATAATCATAATTCCAGTGTACACTGAGAAAATTCATTTCTCTTACGCAGAATGTGATCACTTCCATAACGCGACAAATTCCTATGTCTTTCTTTAATTATTTTATACTAAAAAAGAATGCGTCAAAATTTCGAGTAGACAACATTATCTGCTTTTTCCGTTTTATGCATGGCACCAATGATCCATTGTGAACTGGAGTTTGTCGAATATCGGTCTATGGTCAGTTTTGTCTACAGTGCTCAGTGGAAATCATGGCTTTAAGGCAAAAGAAAAAGAGTGACATTTGGAACTCTTTTAAAGATTTAGGCGATGGGAAAGCAAAGTGCAATTTTTGCTCGAAACATATTTCATATAAAAGTGGGAGTACGTTCAATCTCTCGCGCCACGTTCGAAATTTACGTCCTGCTATGTCGTTATTTATAGAACGGCTTACGCCCGCTCTTCCCTCTTCAGAAGAAATTTCGGATGATCGTAGGTCAGGAGTGAATGAAGATGATTGTGCAGTCACACCAGCATCAGCTGAACAGAGCGGAACGCCGCACCGGAATTCAGGTCAGACGTCCATGCACCGACCTCTTTCCAACAAAAGGAATAGAGAAATTGATTTTTTAGTTTTGGAGACAATTGTGGAAAACTACTTGCCATTCCGCATCGTTGAAAGTAAAAAATTTAGGACACTGATTCATAAACTCAATAACGCTTATAACTTGCCTACAAGAAAAACTCTGTCGCAAGTAATTCTTCCACAATTGTATAACAATTTGTCAAAGAACAATTGGAGTCCGCAGTCTATGTGACATTAACTACTGATGGTTGGACTTCTATGAACAACGATTCCTACTTGTCCGTGACGGCTCATTTCATCAAGGGAGTCGAGTTGGTATCTGTTCTACTGGAATGTTTCAAGTACGACGAGAAGCACACGGCTCAAAACTTGGCTGAAAAACTCATAAGAGTTGCTCGTGAGTGGAAAGTGGAGACTAAAATCGTGTGTATTGTTACCGATAACGCTGCAAATATAAAGGCTGCAATACATCTGACAGCCTGGAGTCATATCCCATGTTTTGCCCATAATTTAAATTTAGTTGTGAAGTGCGGACTCCACTGTGTTAGACATCATTGCAAAAGTGAAAACAATTGTGGACTTTTTCAAACGCAGCTCACAAGCTGAAGGCAAACTGCGAAAAATGCAGGAGCAGATGGGTGAACCAGTCTTGAGTATTAAACAAGATGTGGCAACGAGGTGGAATTCCACCTTCGTTATGCTCGAGAGGATTATTGAGGTCCAACGAGCTCTAATTTCAACTACCCTGATCTGCCGCAGCTAACTAGCGATGACATTGAAAAGATTAAGCAAGTTTGTGAAGTGCTCAGACATTTCAAACTGGTCACTGAAGAGATGAGCAGTGAGAAACAAGTGGCAGCCTCTGAGCCAGTCACTTAAACAATGGTGTACCCAGTTTGTAAATAACTCTGCCATGTGTACGTAAGTGCAGGAGATGGCTCTCACAGTAAGGTTTAGGAATGTCGAAGAGAATGCCATATTTTCAGAGGCAACAGCAGTAGATCCGCGCTTTAAATTACATGGTTTCGCGGATAAGAGTTGTTATAACTCCTGCAAACAAGGACTTATCCGCTTCTGTGAAAGTCACCAACTTCCCGTCAGCTCAGATGATGTTTCTCCTATTGCCCTTTCTGATAAGAAGTCCATTGTGTGGGGTGCCTTCACAGCTGAAGTTTCGAGTTTTGTCCGGAGTCCACACCTAAAATCAGCTGCGATAATTCAAGTGGATAAATTCTTTCAAGAGCCATTGTTGCCTCTGAAAGGAAATCCACTTGTTTGGTGGTCAGAAAGACAACATGTGTACCCTTCTCTCCACAAACTGGCATTGAAGCGCTTGTGTGTAGTCGCTACTTCAACGCCTTGTGAGAGAATTTTTTCAAAGGCAGGACAGACTATAACTGAGAGAAGGAGCCGACTCACAGGAAAGCGAGTGTCCCAGATTTTATTTTTAAATTCTAATTTAAGTGAATGATGTATTTCGGGTGATGTGCTTTGTGTAAATAGTTTGTACATAAACTTTAGCTTCTAGTTTTATATGCCTAAGAATATTATTATAGGAATGCAGCCGCATTAGTTTAGCGTATTTCATTCCATTTTAAGTGATAATTTACGGGCACGAAACAAATGTTGAATAGCCAATTTGGACATGCGCTGTGTGTTACCAAAGGGCATAGTTTCAAACGTGGCGGTAAAGACAAACTGGTTACGTGTACGTGTCTAAGGAGCGGAGTTGGAGAGGGAAGAGCGGCATGGCGAGGAGCGGAGCGAGCTTGGGGGATGAGCTGAAAGTCAAGGTAAGTTATCTTCACTCTCTCTCTTGACGCTCTCAGTATGAGCGAGTGTTATGTTTGAACGGTCCGCTCTCTTGAAAGGAGCGAGCGGGGAGTCACTCCACAAAAAGAGTCGTTCATCAGTAACGACTCGCTCCTGAGCGACCCAACACTAGAAAAGGGACAGAAACACATTTTGTAGGCCCAGAACCTGTATGCGGGATTTCCTATGGACAAGTCCGATACTACATAGGAAAATGGGTACAAAAGAAACAAATGGAAAATTGGAAAAATACTCCAGGATGCAGGCTTGCAAAGGAACTGATAAAAGGACCAAACAAGAAGCATACTAAAGAACTGTTAAAAACTCAGCAGAGAAAATATAAGATGGGTAGTAGGACTGTTGACAGGACACTGCCATCTGTAAAAACACCTACATAGAATTGGAATAATAAGAGACAACATATGTAGGAAATGCAATGAAGCAGAGGAATCTGCTGTACACATACTTAACAAATGTGAGGCGCTGGGTAGAATCAGACTCTCCACTCTAGGACTACCAGGTGAAGAGAGAGAAAAAAATCCAAGAAGATCCAATAAGAACAAGCTGCAGCTTTGGGAAGGGAGCAGGTATATCTAGGTGGGAATGAAGGAAAAACATGATAGCAAAAGATCTTAGAGGACGACGCTAATTAGGAACTAATATTTAGAGACCCCATGAAGAAAAGAAGAAGAAGAGCCAGGATCGAACCTGGCAAGTTTAGGTCAGAAGCCACTCAGCCCGCCTCTTTTGAGATGTGGTGCTACCGATGCCTGGTCAGAATAGCATGGACTGACAGAACACGAAACACACAAGTAAGCCTACTCTAACGCCTGAACAACGAGCTAGAGGTCATGTACAACATCAGAAAGAAGAAACTTGGGTACCTTGGCCATGTCATTCAAAATGATAAATATAGACTCCTTCAGTTTATCTTCTTCTTCTTCTTCTTCTTCTTCTTCTTCTTCTTCTTCTTCTTCTTAATCTGTTTACCCTCCAGGGTCGGTTTTTCCCTCGGACTCAGCGAGGGATCCCACCTCTACCGCCTCAAGGGCAGTGTCCTGGAGCCTGAGGCATGGGGTCGGGGATACAACTGGGGAGAATGACCAGTACCTCGCTCAGGCGGCCTCACCTGTTATGTTGAACAGGGCCTTGGTGCCTTGGTGGAGGATGGGATGATTGGAAGGGATAGACAAGGAAGAGGGAAGGAAGCGGCCGTGGCCTTAAGTTCGGTACCATCCCGCCATTTGCCTGGAGGAGAAGTGGGAAACCACGGAAAACCACTTCCAGGATGGCTGAGGTAGGAATCGAACCCACTTCTACTCAGTTGACCTCCCGAGACTGAGTGAACCCCGTTCCAGCCCTCGTACCACTTTTCAAATTTCGTGGCAGAGTCGGGAATCGAACCCGGGCCTCCGGGGGTAGCAGCTACACCACAGAGGCGGACTTCAGCTTATCTTACAAAGTAAAATTGAAGGAAAGAGAAGTAGGGGGAGAATGAGAATATCTTGGTTATGGAATCTACGAGAATGGTATTGGTTCCGTACCCCCACTCTTTTCCGAGTTGTTGAGAACAAGAACCAGATCGCCCTGATGACAGCCGACTTCCAGTGAGGAAACAATCAATCAATCAATCAATCAATCAATACTGATCTGCATTTAGGGCAGTCGCCCAAGTGGCAGATTCCCTATCGGTTGCTTTCCTAGCCTTTTCCTAAATGATTTCAAAGAAATTGGAAATTTATTGAACGTAGAGAGAAAGAGAGAGAGACCCTGTTAGAAAAATAGTTCATCAATCAATCAATCAATCAATCAATCAATCAATCAATCAATCAATCAATCAATCAATCAATCAATCACGGTAGAAGAAGAAGAAGAAGAAGCCTGCCTGGTGGTCATGATCGTTAAGACGTCTAGTCTCTGCCGTGTGGCTCCGTGGTTAGCCGGTCCGAGTCCCGCCGGTGGGAAAAATATATCATCATCAGAATCTTGGGATGACGGGGAGGAGAGGTGGTGGTATACACTTTCTAATCACTAGAGCCCGGATTTCCATGCAAATGCATGTTTTTAAATAAGCTAGCTACACTTCTCAAACTTTGCAAATATTCGTTTTACGGCTTAACAATTCCGAATAACCGTTCTTTTTCCGTGCATGTTTGCATGTTTTGGCATTTTTCGAAGAAAATTCATGCATAATGCATATTTGGAAGATTTTGGATTTAATAGCGCATATTTGGACGTTTAATATTGCATAATATGACTTATTCTGACTTTGACGCATATATATTGTTAACTTGCATCATAGCGCATTTTCTGAATGTTAGTTTGCAGAATTTGGGACAATTTTTCACGTTGTAGGCTACAGTATGTCTATTACTGAGAGACGGAGAGAATGTATTCCTGGCATCCTATGTGACAATCAAAGTTACTAGCCTACATACGGTACAAGTCCTATAATCCAATTAACCAAACACTTTCTTATCTGTTGCTTGAGTAAATAATGAAGTATTTCGGAAGTCCGCACGTCGATATCTAATTCTTAGGAATCAGGTGTCCCAGTTTTACAGTTGTACATTGCTATAAATTGAACCGTAAATTGTTCATTAATCATTGACGGCTCAGTTTTCGTCTGTTAGACGAACAAAAGAAACCTTGTATCGCACTTCTGTGGCGCCGAGTTACTGGGATAGCAGCTTACAAATTCTGGTTTTTCATTGAACCCTCTACCGTTGTTATCCTGGAATGTCCTACCCGGAACTCTCAATCGTCACACGTCTGTGTTATCGCAGCAAGCAATCGTTACCACTTATTGAGGACATTCAAATGTGTCTGCAATCATCGCATGGAGAAGCAGCTGCCGCAGATAGAGATAAGTTGAACAAACTAATTCGTTCAAATCCTGATTTTGAATTCGTCAAGCTTATAAAAGACGTATTGTAGTGAAAATGCAAAAGACGTACAATTTGACCTCACTTTGTCCAAATGTCTTCATTGAATTATGCATCTATCACTTCTCGTGACGTAAAAAGATAATTTTCTGTGCTTAAGTATGTGCTGAATGATAAACGGATGAGCTTTAATCAAGACAATTTGGAGAAATTAGGGTAATTTTTGTTCATGTTTCAAAAGGAACTGAATTTTTATAGTGCATATTTTCCAGTTTATTGTGCATGTTTTGCCATATGATAGTGCATGAATGCATGCATATTTTGAGATTTGATAGTGCATGGAAATCCGGGCTCTACTAATCACTATATCGCGTGCTAAAAGCACGAATCTCTCCGCAGTGTTCATATGGAGTGAGGGTATATGGCGCTACAGATGCTGATTCGTCCGTCGGATGGAGACTTTAAGCCTTGAGCTGACCTATTTGTGTTATTCAACAGGAGTAGGGACGTTGCGATATTATCGATATTTCATTATCGATGTTTTGTTTCGATGTTTTTCTGGTTTCGATATCATGTTGTAATATTACTGACATCGAAAAGATTGTTAGAAAATTTAAGAAATAAAGAAAGAATTAATCGAACAATGGATGCCGGTACAAAATTATAATTAAGAGTAAATTGAATGTGCGTTAGAAAAAAAAGGAAGTACTGTACTTTAATACAGAAAAATCATTGTGACCTATATTATTGTTGTTCGTGAAGTAGTGAGTGGATTCCTGGGAAATAATAAAGCAGAAAATTACCGACAGGTAGTTCAAGAACTCATTGACAATTACCAAAATCTGGGATGTTCCTAAAAATTCACTTTCTCCATTCACAGCCGGATTTTTCTCCTGAGAATTTAGGAGTTCTGAGTGACTAATACGGGGAGATCCAACCGATGGCAGCAGATGGAGCAGAGGTACCACAGTTATATTCTACAAAGAAACTAATAGGCCTATGTATCGTCAACTTTTATGAAATACGCCGACTGCACACGAAAACAACGAGCCCACGTTTCCAACATGCCCGGCTGCTCGATTCGCCATCTTGGAACGATCGAGAATAGCAATAAGGTCTGAGGATTGTAGTGGTCTTGTTATAACTCGCTATTTCGTCTTCTAAACCCAAAACTATATCCAAGTTTCCATGCTTTTCCACGTAGTGGACAATTTATAATAAAGTAATAAAGTAACAGAAGATTTTTCTCTTACCTTACGGCCTCTTCAATGTGTGTCTGATATTTTCCATTTGACATGTCGATAACGTAGTCCATCGTGACGAGGTTCGGTTTGCCATCCACGTAGAGAACGGATGTAATTATCTCCGTCGTATGATCGCTCTGGAACAAAAGGAAAATACATTTAATGTATCCAGTACTGGAAAACAGTACCAAACTCGATGCTATAAAACTGGCGTGGTAAATGTGGTACTGGATGTGGAAAATGTAGGAGTGTTATGTTCACAAAGTGAAAATATAAGGAACTTTTAAAAAGCGTTCGCATATCTTCGTAACAAGTAGAATTGATCAAATCAAGAAAAATACATTATTTTACCTTTTATTTATTGTATTATTATTCTCGACAAATAAGACAACCGGTCCGCAATCGACGGGGCGATTTTCTTACTTTCACCGGACGTAGTAGTCTTGTGTCCAGACATGATGTGAGATTTATCGGAGACAATTAGAAAACTTCGTTTCATCCCAGCCGGCCATTAGCAACACAGAAAATGGTCGCATTTCGCACATTTACATAGTCTCGGCTCTTTAATTCTCCAACAAAATAAGACTATTTCTAGGCGGGTACGTGAATACCTGGCAAGCATAAAGGAAGGACCTCACTTTACTGCTACTTCAGGTATCCCTTCCTATCATTTTTCTATGCTTTACTGTCTCTTAAACATGCGACCCTCATTGGAATCGCTACCTTTCATCAAGCGAGAGTTATGGACAATAAAACACAATAGTGAACACTGAGATAGGTAATTCTTTGAGAGTTTTTTTTTTCACCCTCTTCCGTAATTTGAAGTTACATAACAAATGAAGTTAAAACCAAGAAACTATTCACCACCCATCATAACGTAACAAAGAGATGATGTACTGGCATTAATGTTATTAATTGAAACATATTAGCATACTCGATTTTAAATTAAGTTTATTCGTAAATTATATGGTATGAGGAAGAGCTATAACACACAGAATACATAATAACTGCAAGGAAAACAGTTTTCAATTATAAAAAGCTACCCGAAATAGCTAGGAGAGAAGTGATGCCGGAAGTTATGGACAATAAAACATAATAACAGACACTTATCTAGATGAAATAGCGTGGAACAGCTTGTTTACATCCTGCCATACAGTTCTACTAACGATCGTTTCAACTAAATGACCGAGGAATGAACTGGATTGCTGGAGCATGAGACCAGTTTACAACGTTAGTTAACTCACCTGTGTTAATTTTAAGTGTGAGTTGCTTGTTTGAAGTCTTCTCGAGACACTCTCCCTATGGACTACAGTCACTTCAACAATTCATGAGCTAAGAGAGTGTTCTAATGTTATTGGCTTTACGTTGAACCCATAATTCTACGGTGAGAAAAATTTTTATTTTTCCCAAATATTTATTTGGTATTCAGAAACTACTGTATGTTTGAGGGCAGCCATTTTTGCGCTCCCAAGAGCCCGATGTTGCGTGGGAAGGTTCCCGCAAGGCGAGCTCGTGGATTGCCGGGACACTTCGGTGGAACTCGAGTGCCCGACAATTTTCTAAATTAATGAATTCTGCACAACGAGGGATTTTGACAAGATAGTAAAGGAAGAAATAAATAAGCAAAATTATTCATATACCCTCTGTGGAGGTAGTGACACCAGGGAAAATTTTAGATGCAGTTAAGCCCAAGTGTGTGTTAGCGTGAGAACAGCGAGCTAGTTACACGTGCCAAGGTCGTGGGCAGAAGAAAAACGCGCGAAACGCACGGGCAGAAACAATTTATTTCTCATGTTGTGAGTGTAGAAAAAATTATAAAATTAACACCTAACATAAGTGCAAGTCTGTCCGGAGTTCTGGGACAAGTCTTATCAAAATCGGTTTATTAGAAGCAAATTTGGCAGATTACACCACCGAGACTCATAGAGGGGATAGCGTCCTTCCGGAAATTATAAAAGAAACCCCCCACCGTAGATTTTTGAGTGTCGATCTGGAACTTGAAGCCGCGGGAGCTCGTGCCCGTCGTCATTAGAATTTCGCGCCAGATTGACCGACAATATTTCAATACATGTTCGTAGCTAAAGTCCATATATTTAGTAAGAAGAAAAGTGAATTGGAGAAGCTGTGAACGTTTGCAGACGAACTGGGAAGGTGTAGGCTGGTTGAAAAATACACAGCAGATTTTATTTTTATCATTTCCTGTACTCTTGTAAGTGAAGAAGGTCTGGGGGAAGCGATTCAAAATAGTTCGATTCCCTTATCGGCCGAACACCTGTTCTTGTTGAAACAACGGGGAGAGAAACCACTCTGGGAGACGCATCAGACAGTTATAGCCGACTGCAGAACGAGGGAAGTTCGTGGTGCAAGTTACAAAGAAAATGCATTATTTATGGTAATTTTAATCTCGTGTGTGTGTGAAGGGTAGTGTTTGGATGAGTGAGTTTTTAAATATGAAAATGTTATCTGTGAAAATGAGTGGCTAAGTACGAGGTTGCTGGGATGATGCAATCAGAATGCTGAGAATGTCACCATTGTGCAGGTCTGTCTATTTTATATTATGTTGTAGTTAGTTATTTAGTTACTGTCTGTCCTAAACAAAATTTCCAGATGATTGTCGGGTGATATGCGTAATTATCAGGCGAAAGGCGTTGTAAATTTTAGTCAGCGTGTGAAAATTTCAGTGTGTAAAATTCATGTCAAGAACGGTAAAATGCGACGCTTAAAATTTGGTGTTGAGATGAGATATCATTCAAAGTGCGGATTTGTGAACGTTATAAGTGTAAATTTGTCGTGGCGAACATTGTAATCTCAGGTGTCAGTTGCATTCAGAAATGCTGGTTAATAATAATAATAATAATAATAATAATAATAATAATAATAATAATAATAATAATAATAATAATGTTTACCGCGGGATAAGGAAATTCCTCTCTGTTAAATTACATTTAACCAGTTATTTTTACAAGGATCGTAGGCATATTTAGATAATGTCAAGAAAATTTGTTAGAGTCACAGTCGTTAATGGGAAAGAAAATTTTGAGACATCGTGTATACTTGAATTGCGAAAGGTCGATGTGTGCTCTTGGATTTTTGAGGTTCGAAAGTCGTAATAATAGTAAAGTCAGAGATGTGCTTAATAATGGTTGTCGTTTTCACCAGGGGATCGAAGTATGGAAAAGGGTCTTGAAGGAAAAGGGATTGAGAGCGATGGATTTATATGTACGTGGAGATGAGAGAGAAGCGTTACCGCTGGAATCAAGCGATGAGAAAGAGTGTTGTATTTTTGTAGAGGAAGTATTTAGGAACAGGCTGTGTGAGGCAGGCTGTATTGTTTTCCGCAATCAATCCGAATTTGAGATGACTATGATGTGAAGCATTATGAAATTTATAGAAAGATTCCAAGTGAAAACGACTCTTGTAAAATGTTAAAGTCTGGGTAGTACACATCCAGTGATCTATGTTACGTAAAGCCCGCAGGGATGATAAGAGAATGAACGATCTTCAGGATCAAAGAGCACTTTGGACACACGGTTGGGTTTTATTTAATTTGTTCATTGGAGAGGTCATGGATAAGATGGTTGGAATTGATGATAGGCGATCTGAGAATTTTGAATGTGATGGTGATGATTATTATTTTGAAGGCATCCACTAAAAGGGAAACGTGTGTTGGGAATTTTCATGGGCTGCCCTGACACTTCAGTGCACAGGCTGAGATTGTGTTCGAGGTGGAGAATCGTTCGTCACGTCTATTTATTTTTGAGTTCACATATTATAATGATGTAGACACTTACTGTATTTTTCGAGAGGTAGACACTTGCTGTATTTCGACTTGCATTCATTTGATAATAGAGACGTGGGTTCCGTCGTGCGTATTTTGTTTGACGAAATCTAGTGTTAAATATCAGAGTTGTTTGAGAATTGCATTTCGCCTGATATGTTACGGGAGACGTAGTACGACCCACTTTGACGCCCGACGATAGATTTAGGACGTCACGTGTTTATTCTTGGAGTCATTGATGATGAGACGTCCTAGGTCACGCCCGACGATAGGATTTGGAAGGCATCATGTACATACTGATTAGGTTTAGGGTGTACAGATTTCAAGTGAGCCCGACGATAGGTCTGGGATGGTAGCTGTACACACTCAAGTCTCGGTTCAGATTTTTTTCTTTTGTTCTTTTGTGGTAGTGGCCTGGAGGAAGGTGGCGGTTACTGTGCGATATGATTTATTGTAGAGGGTCTATGCGAAGCTCTCATTGAGATAACGGGACTGTTGTTGATAAATGAGGGCTGTCCAAGTGTGGGACATCGACCCGATCTAGATTAAATATTTTTACTGTGTTTCTTCGTGCGTGTTAAGCTGTATGACTTTGAGATGTTAATTTATTTTTACGAACTTCATTGTTTCTCGTTTTAACGTCCGTTTTCGTTTGATGGTGTGCATATTGACACTCAGTGTTTTAGAATGAGACTTGAGTTGCGAATGCGGTTTCGATTCGTCAGCCAGTATTTTATTTTATTTTCACCTTGTCGTATTTTCATTCTTATTCATAGTAAGTAAGTAAGTAATCACTTTACCAGTAGTGTGTTGGGACAGACAGTAAATAGAGAGATCTGTACTGGTAGCATTGTTGTCAAGGGAAAGAATTCCTTAAATTTGTAGTAAATTTTGGCGTGGACTGGTAAATTTATTAAGCATAATAAACCCATTTCTAACCTGAAAATCGGTTCAATAATAATATTTTCAAGTGACTTTTCACTTTTTGATTAACTTCAGTGTTTGGCATTTCTTCTAAATGCATGATTAGTAAGTGTTTCCTGCATTTCGCAGTTTTGTTCCTTTAGAGCGACTTAACGTAAGATCCTCCCGGATCATGTGGTTGTTGGTTCCTTCCGAACAGTTGTTTGGGTGATGCACAGTTAGCATCGGGATTAACGTATCACTTAAGGGTGTCATGAATGACAAATACATGGTGGAATTTTATTTCAATTGTGAATGATGCCATTAACTTGTAGTGAACACCATGCTTTCCCATAATATTTCGCAACCTATCCAAAGCAACTGATAGTCAGTTTGGTTCGATTAAGGGTCCATTCGGCGGATGTTCCGTATCCGTGAAGGGTATTTGACTGGTGGATAACCTTGATTAAGAGAAAATCAGGCGTTCTACTTGTTGAAAGTCAGATTTTCCACGGATCGTGTGGATTAACTCTCAGTTCTTGTTTGGAAAAATAGGCGCCCGGTTTTCAGGTCTTCCCTTTTTCAGTTTTTCAGTTTCGCTGTCCACTAACATAGTAGCTTCTCTGAAGCAACTCTTCGACATTGGAAGAAACGAAGTGACGTTATGTAATGTGACTGTGTTTGGAACTTTTCAAAATCAAGAATTAAATTTTTTTATATTTTTGTGGCAAGAATGCATATTAAATTAACGATGTTATCGTGCTCTTTCAGTTTAATAAAAGTTAGTAAGCATATTTTGCTCCTCATTTCAAGTAGTTAGGCTTTCTTCTGAACCCCATCGTTTGGTTAAGATCGTGACCGAATTTATTCCCGCAACGACCCAAGATTTAAGAGTTCTAAATTGTTCTACTATAGCAGCCGTGGCCGACCAACGATGGAATGGTAAGTTCAAGGGTTCAGTAGAAGTGGCGCCATCAACTGTGTGGCCTTAATGTCACGATAACGATGAGGAGCCCAAAGTCACGATAACGATACGATGCCACGATAACGATAATGAAATTATATATTGAAAATAAATGTTAGAAAAATATAAAATAATGTTGAGGCTTAAGCCACATTATAAATAATACAAGCGGGTGAAAATTATGGCTGAGCCACAGTTAAACGAATTATGCCCAATGAGAGTGCTAGATATTAACACGTTTAATGAGGAGCGTAACTACCTGGTAAATAATAATAATAATAACAGTCACAATGCATTTTTAGGAAACTAGTATTTAAAGCTGTATTGAAGCTTATGTCATGTTGCCAATATAAATTTTGGAAGTGGTAACGCTGAATTACATTCAAAGTTTATGCGTTAACATGTTCGTTATTTACTTAATTTACGGAAGCGAAACTATTTGGGATATTTATCCAGAGTAACTTATTAACTTTAGAATTTTCTTGTTATTAAACAAGTTTGTGATACCAGCCATGTAAACAAGATTTTATGAGACAACTGTTGGAATGTTGTCAGTTTCGGTATTAAATTATAACAGCGTTTGTATGTGAAAACGCAGTAGGTAGTGAATTCTTTCCCTAGTAGTTTGGAGTATTCTGGTTGCATCAACAGCCAGCGTACTCATTATTGTATTCTTTGTGGTATTGTGAGATGGAAGGTCAGGTGACCGTGGATCTGCTAAGGCAGATGATGGAGGACATGAAAGTTCACAATGAGAGTTTAAATAGTAAGATAGATAGTTTGGATAGTAAGTTGAGAGAGGACATGAAAGTTCATAATGAGAGTTTGAGGGAGGACACGAAAGTCCAGAGTGAGAATTTGAGAGAGGACATGAAGGCTCATAATGAAAGTTTGGATGGTAAGATTGAGGAGTTACAGAGTAGTATCGAGGATACCCAGGCTAGGTGTAAAGAGTCTAGTGATGAGTTGAAGGCTGGATTGAAGAACGTAGTTCAGGAGACATACACTATTTGCACCGAACTTAAAGAGGAAGTTAGGGGTGAGATAGGTAAACTCAACCAGCGTTTTGATGATAGCCGAGTGGAAATTAGGGATGAAATTGACAAACAATTTGCGGAAGTGCAGGTCAATTTAAAGAACGATTTTGATAAACAATTTTCTAAAATCCATGACAGTTTAAAAACCGATATGGACAAGCGTTTTGACGAAAGCCACGACATGTACAGTAGGTTATGTGATAGTCAGGATGAGATGAGAAAGGAACTTGACAAGCATTTATTGGAGAGCCAGGCGGCGCATAAACAGCTGATTGACAGTCAGGTTGAATTTAAGGACGACATTACACAACAGGTCGTAGAGATGCGGATCTCCAGTGATAAGGAAAAGGGGAAAACGCTAACCATAATAGAGGAACAACGTCAAATATTATCTGCGGACATTCAGTCACTGAACAACAAGGTAGATAAAATTAGTGTGGAATTGGAGAGTCAGGTATTGTCAAAAACCGAAACCATGGAGAAGAAACTGTTGCAAGTTAATGAGGAAGCAATTAGTAAACTCCAAGCGGCTAATGAGGACTCCGAAACTTTAATTAAAGAAATTCAAGAGGAGCTAGTTGAAATGAAAATTGAACATACCAGGGAATTCAATGACAGGCAAATTAGTATAGAACAGGATTTAAGGGAAATCACGTCAGCCCAGGAAGAGACAGACAAGAAAGTTGGGTTCATTAAGAGCGAAGTGAGCAGTTGGATTAGCAGCGTGGTAGATATGCAGTCCAAGGTGGACAAAGTATTAAGTCAAACCTCGACAGCTGTTAACTCTGACCTCAGTGGTCAATTGCCAAGTATCAGTCATGTGAATAATAACGGTCAGAGCTCAAATGTAGATACTAGTCGATCTCAAGGCTCAGGGGTCACCAACGTTATTAACATGATCAAGTTACATGAGGACCAGCCTAAGAAATTTAATGGAGGTCCACATACCACGCCGAAGGGGTTTCTTAAGGATCTCAGGGAGTACATCCGGGACGCCAAGATTCCTGAGGAACGTCAGTTGAGGGTAGCTGAAAGATATTTAGAGGGGGCACCACTTTTATGGTTTAAAGGCTTCCGATACCACTTTGATACCTTTGATGAATTCCAGAGGGCGTTTCTCAATAAATTTTGGAGTACGGAAATTCAGCAGAGTCTTAGATTAGAGCTATACTCACGTCGGTATAATGCAATAGGCCCTACAAAGTTCAGTGAATACTTTATTGCACAAATGGTAAAGTTCAGAGAACTTGAGGCGCCGCCCTCGGAGCAAGAGTTGGTACAGGCCATCCAGAAGCAGTTACCTCCCGAAGTACAAAGGATGCTCATTGCATCAAAGGTAGAGACCCCCATGCAGGCAGAGATGATCCTTAGGCAATTGGATCATACCCATAATCAAATAGCACCCAGAGGGGGACGATCGCACGAGCAACATGTAAACACTGTTAGCCAGGTTCCAGAGGGAAGTCCAGAGGCACCTGAGCAGGGGAAACCACAGCCGACTGAGCGGAGGCGTGAGTTTCGGAATAACTGGGAACCCTCGCATCCACGAAATGAGGATTGGAAAAGGCGTAGGGGCAATTGGAATTATCCACAAAGGAGGAACCCTTACTGGAGGCGATACGATGGGGACAGAGAAAACCAGAGGAATTTCAGGAATGGACTTAATAACCGCAGGGACTGGGGAAATAATCGAACCCAGAACTTCCGCCGTGATGAGGATGAACGGTACCGTGAACGTGTTCAGTACACCGACGGGTTAAGGAAGGACCACGAAAGGAAGAAATGGCAGGGGGCTATACAGCGCCAGGACGTCAACACCGATTGTTTCGGGGCTGAAAGTCTGGAATTCCAGAAGGCACATAGGCAAGACCAGCGAAACTCCGGTCTGAACCCGTTTGCGCCGAACTTTGAGCAAGAGTCAATGTCGACTCTTGATAGAAAAAAAAAACTTCAAATTCCCAGTAGGAGATTTTTCAGAGTCTCTCATCCCAGATTCTGAAGGAGAGACGTCAGATGAGTGGGTGGTCGCACAGATAGATTCGTGGATCATCACCTCTGATGACTTGGTGGAAGACCACTTGAAACAGGAGAGCAATCAAGTAAAGAAACTACCTTTAATAAATGTCCGCATCTGTAATTTTCATGTCAAAAGTTTGGTAGATACCGGGGCCAGTATCAGCATCATCTCCCAAGCTCTTTTCGACGATTTGAGACAACGAAATAAATTGCCAATTATTCCGGTGTCAAATGTAAAAATTCGAGGGGTCATTCCTGACAAAATTGCTGTTTGTAAGGTACAAACTTATTTGGACGTACAAATTGGAAATTCAACTTTCGCTCATGCATTCGTAGTCATGTCCAAAATGCACTACAATGTAATTTTAGGGGCTGATTTTATCCGTGAGACCAACGCAGTCATTGATTTGAGCAGGAACCAGATAAAGTTCAGGAAAGAAGAGGGAGCAGAAGTCATTACACTAAACGAGGAATTGGGAGAAGATAGAACATTAGAATATGGCGAAGAGGAGGCCCAATGTGTAGACTTTGTAAATTCATTAGAGGGAGTCGCCGGTGAAATTGACAGTGTAGATGACGAAGGGATTCATCATGAAGAGTTACATGACGTCTTGGAAGCTGAGGTCGACACTGATTACGAGGCCTTAATTGGGTTAAAGGTCGCGGAATGCCCTGGTACTGTAGAAGAGAAGGAAAAACTTAGAGATCTCTTAATGGAATATATATCTGTGTTCGATTCCAAACCGGGTCTAATCCCTAATTTCACATATGCACTAGCTGTTACGGATTGGACACCGTTTAAGAGGAGACCGTACCCTATACCGGACAAGTATTATGCTCAAGCTGCAAAAATTATTAAGGAAATGGAGGAGAACGGGCTAATTTCCAAGCAGCCCACTCCATATTTGAATCCGTTGGTCGGGGTTCAAAAACCGGACGGGTCTCTGCGCGTGTGTTTGGACGCTCGTGCCCTCAACGAACGCCTAGTCCCCGAGCATGATCATGCCCCTCCTATTAAAGAGGTTATTAAACGTTTTAGAGGAAAATCACGTTTTATTAGCGTTGATTTGACGTCCTCATATCATCATATCGGTTTGGAACTCAAGTCTAAATTGTTTACTGGCTTCCTTTTTGACCAACAGACGTATGTATTCAATCGTCTCCCATTCGGGTTGAAAAATGCCGGTGCAGCTCTCATACGCGCCCTAGATCGATGTCTAACTGATGAAGTTAAAGCCGCTACAACTCGGTATGTTGATGACATCTTGCTAGCTTCATCCAGTTTTGAGGAAAATATCAGGGATTTGAGGAAACTCCTGGAGAATTTGAGGGCATCAGGTTTCAAAATCAACTTGAAGAAGTCACATTTTTGTCAAAAGGAAGTCCTATTTCTCGGCCATGTCATTGATGGTGAGGGAGTTCGCCCGAACCCGGTGAAGCTCCAAGCCATAGACAAGTTCCCAAGACCGCTCAAAATTAAGAATGTCAGGCAATTCCTTGGAATGTGCAATTTTTTTTCGGACCACTGTATGAATTACACGGAGGTTGTAGCCCCACTTCAGAGCTTGCTTCACAAGAATAACAGGTGGAAATGGAGTCCCGAGCACGAAGAGGCCTTCAGGAAGACCAAAGAGCTCTTGCTAAACAGCGTTAAGCTAGGGTATCCAGATTTCGAGAAACCCTTTATCGTACAGACTGATGCATCGACCGTAGGAATCGGGGCACTCCTATATCAGGAATGTTTGGACCAGCCTCATAATAGGAATTACTTATCCTTCTATAGCCGAAAGTTGAGATCACACGAAGTCAAATACAGCGTGACCGAATTGGAAATGTTGGCTATTGTTCAGGCATTGCAACATTGGAGGAAAATGATTTATGGTTTTCACATAATCATTAAAACCGACCACAAGGCGCTGACCTTTATAATGAAAACAGCTGTCGCTAGTGAACGAGTGGCTAGGTGGGCCTTGTTCATACAACAATTTGACTTTGAAATTGAGCACTGTTCCGGAAAATCGAACATCTTGGCAGACCTGTTAAGCCGAAACCCTAATGAGGAAGAACACGCCGTGAATCATTTGGACTTAGTTCAGGAAGACCACGATTTCCTATCAGAGTTGAGACAACTGGGAGACTTGCAATTGAGAGATCCTTTCTGCGGAAAAATGATTTCTTTCCTCCGAGGGACACTTCCGGCTGACGATCCACGGTACTTTGCCATCCAGAAATTGTCAAATAACTACTTGTACGTGAATAACATGTTGGTAAAATTCGTGGACAGCGATCACGTGAAATCCCGAATTTTGGTACCACCGCAGCTGCGGAAGGGATTAATCTGGCACGTACACAGGGTTATTGGTCATGGAGGGATTGATAAGGTTGTGTCAACCATCCAAGAAACGTTCACCTGGGTAAATTTGAGGGAAAATGTCAGAGACATCATCATCACCTGTGATACATGCCAACGGGTTAAGGCAAACCCTTATCTGATCAGGCAGGCGCCTATTCCTCTCTTACCTTCACAACCTAAAGAGCTGTTCGCGATGGATATCTATGGGCCGCTCGTGAAAGGAAAGCGTGGGAACAAGTTCGTGCTGGTAACCATCGATGTTTTCTCCAAGTATACGACTCTGTTTCCCATGCAAAAAGCTAACACCAAGCTAGTCTTGAGGTGTATTTCCCGAAATATCATTCCGGAAATGGGCACACCGAAATTCCTTCTAACAGATCATGGTCCCCAGTTCACCTCTGCACAGTTCAAAACTGCCCTTCAGAATATGGAAATTCACCACATCCTGAGCAGCGTGAGACATCCTGAGGGAAATCCTAGCGAAAGGGTAATGCAAGTAATTGCAAAATTCTGTAGAATTTATTGCGCCCAAGAGCATTTCAAGTGGGTTGATGTGTTACCCCTAATAGTAACTTGTGTAAACAACACCATACACGAATCTATTGGGAGGATTCCATCTATCGTGCACTTCAATAGGTATCCTGTGAGATCTTGGCACGGTGTCATCCAGTGTCCCATCGATCCCCGCCCGTCACAGGAATTATGCATTCAAAGTACGGCAGAACATCTACGTCGGCAGGCAGACCGCCGGTTGCGCAGGGTGAGGAACCGGAGATTCCACCGTCCCTTAGAGGAAGGCGAATTGGTGCTTGTTAGGAGACCCATGATGTCAAAACCGCAGGAAAACATATATGCTAAATTTGCTCCCTTATATGTTGGGCCTTTCAAGGTGGTCAAAAGTTTCAGGAATAATTCCTACAGAATTCAGAGTCTGGATGGCAGTAGCGAAGCTATATTCAATGCCGCCAACTTAAAGGTTTATCATAGAGCCGAAGAAAGAATTCCACTACAGGATGACGCAGCCTTGCCAGCTGGGGAAATGGTCACCGAAGAAGAAGAAGAAGAAGAAGAGGTACAACCCGTAAATATGATCGTCACGTCGAGAGGAAGACAGGTCGAGGCACCACTCCAAGGACAGGCAAGCAGCGGGAGTAAAGAAGAGAAAGACGCTGAATGTTTACGATGTTCATTCTTAAGAGAAGACTTTGTTGATGACATCTGTAACGCGATCCTATTGTTGGAAGAAGAAAACAGGGAAATACGTGAAAGTAACAGAGCCCTACGTCAAGAGTGAGATCGGCTGGGAAAGTTTACGTAGAATCATGGTTCATCTGTATCAAAATTCCCATGTACACTTTAGAATTTTGAAGGAATATATCTGTTTAAATATTTCCCCTTTCTGGGTAAACATTTCGTTGTTGTAGGTGGATTATGAACCCATAATTCTACGGTGAGAAAAATTTTTATTTTTCCCAAATATTTATTTGGTATTCAGAAACTACTGTATGTTTGAGGGCAGCCATTTTTGCGCTCCCAAGAGCCCGATGTTGCGTGGGAAGGTTCCCGCAAGGCGAGCTCGTGGATTGCCGGGACACTTCGGTGGAACTCGAGTGCCCGACAATTTTCTAAATTAATGAATTCTGCACAACGAGGGATTTTGACAAGATAGTAAAGGAAGAAATAAATAAGCAAAATTATTCATATACCCTCTGTGGAGGTAGTGACACCAGGGAAAATTTTAGATGCAGTTAAGCCCAAGTGTGTGTTAGCGTGAGAACAGCGAGCTAGTTACACGTGCCAAGGTCGTGGGCAGAAGAAAAACGCGCGAAACGCACGGGCAGAAACAATTTATTTCTCATGTTGTGAGTGTAGAAAAAATTATAAAATTAACACCTAACATAAGTGCAAGTCTGTCCGGAGTTCTGGGACAAGTCTTATCAAAATCGGTTTATTAGAAGCAAATTTGGCAGATTACACCACCGAGACTCATAGAGGGGATAGCGTCCTTCCGGAAATTATAAAAGAAACCCCCCACCGTAGATTTTTGAGTGTCGATCTGGAACTTGAAGCCGCGGGAGCTCGTGCCCGTCGTCATTAGAATTTCGCGCCAGATTGACCGACAATATTTCAATACATGTTCGTGGCTAAAGTCCATATATTTAGTAAGAAGAAAAGTGAATTGGAGAAGCTGTGAACGTTTGCAGACGAACTGGGAAGGTGTAGGCTGGTTGAAAAATACACAGCAGATTTTATTTTTATCATTTCCTGTACTCTTGTAAGTGAAGAAGGTCTGGGGGAAGCGATTCAAAATAGTTCGATTCCCTTATCGGCCGAACACCTGTTCTTGTTGAAACAACGGGGAGAGAAACCACTCTGGGAGACGCATCAGACAGTTATAGCCGACTGCAGAACGAGGGAAGTTCGTGGTGCAAGTTACAAAGAAAATGCATTATTTATGGTAATTTTAATCTCGTGTGTGTGTGAAGGGTAGTGTTTGGATGAGTGAGTTTTTAAATATGAAAATGTTATCTGTGAAAATGAGTGGCTAAGTACGAGGTTGCTGGGATGATGCAATCAGAATGCTGAGAATGTCACCATTGTGCAGGTCTGTCTATTTTATATTATGTTGTAGTTAGTTATTTAGTTACTGTCTGTCCTAAACAAAATTTCCAGATGATTGTCGGGTGATATGCGTAATTATCAGGCGAAAGGCGTTGTAAATTTTAGTCAGCGTGTGAAAATTTCAGTGTGTAAAATTCATGTCAAGAACGGTAAAATGCGACGCTTAAAATTTGGTGTTGAGATGAGATATCATTCAAAGTGCGGATTTGTGAACGTTATAAGTGTAAATTTGTCGTGGCGAACATTGTAATCTCAGGTGTCAGTTGCATTCAGAAATGCTGGTTAATAATAATAATAATAATAATAATAATAATAATAATAATAATAATAATAATAATAATAATAATAATGTTTACCGCGGGATAAGGAAATTCCTCTCTGTTAAATTACATTTAACCAGTTATTTTTACAAGGATCGTAGGCATATTTAGATAATGTCAAGAAAATTTGTTAGAGTCACAGTCGTTAATGGGAAAGAAAATTTTGAGACATCGTGTATACTTGAATTGCGAAAGGTCGATGTGTGCTCTTGGATTTTTGAGGTTCGAAAGTCGTAATAATAGTAAAGTCAGAGATGTGCTTAATAATGGTTGTCGTTTTCACCAGGGGATCGAAGTATGGAAAAGGGTCTTGAAGGAAAAGGGATTGAGAGCGATGGATTTATATGTACGTGGAGATGAGAGAGAAGCGTTACCGCTGGAATCAAGCGATGAGAAAGAGTGTTGTATTTTTGTAGAGGAAGTATTTAGGAACAGGCTGTGTGAGGCAGGCTGTATTGTTTTCCGCAATCAATCCGAATTTGAGATGACTATGATGTGAAGCATTATGAAATTTATAGAAAGATTCCAAGTGAAAACGACTCTTGTAAAATGTTAAAGTCTGGGTAGTACACATCCAGTGATCTATGTTACGTAAAGCCCGCAGGGATGATAAGAGAATGAACGATCTTCAGGATCAAAGAGCACTTTGGACACACGGTTGGGTTTTATTTAATTTGTTCATTGGAGAGGTCATGGATAAGATGGTTGGAATTGATGATAGGCGATCTGAGAATTTTGAATGTGATGGTGATGATTATTATTTTGAAGGCATCCACTAAAAGGGAAACGTGTGTTGGGAATTTTCATGGGCTGCCCTGACACTTCAGTGCACAGGCTGAGATTGTGTTCGAGGTGGAGAATCGTTCGTCACGTCTATTTATTTTTGAGTTCACATATTATAATGATGTAGACACTTACTGTATTTTTCGAGAGGTAGACACTTGCTGTATTTCGACTTGCATTCATTTGATAATAGAGACGTGGGTTCCGTCGTGCGTATTTTGTTTGACGAAATCTAGTGTTAAATATCAGAGTTGTTTGAGAATTGCATTTCGCCTGATATGTTACGGGAGACGTAGTACGACCCACTTTGACGCCCGACGATAGATTTAGGACGTCACGTGTTTATTCTTGGAGTCATTGATGATGAGACGTCCTAGGTCACGCCCGACGATAGGATTTGGAAGGCATCATGTACATACTGATTAGGTTTAGGGTGTACAGATTTCAAGTGAGCCCGACGATAGGTCTGGGATGGTAGCTGTACACACTCAAGTCTCGGTTCAGATTTTTTTCTTTTGTTCTTTTGTGGTAGTGGCCTGGAGGAAGGTGGCGGTTACTGTGCGATATGATTTATTGTAGAGGGTCTATGCGAAGCTCTCATTGAGATAACGGGACTGTTGTTGATAAATGAGGGCTGTCCAAGTGTGGGACATCGACCCGATCTAGATTAAATATTTTTACTGTGTTTCTTCGTGCGTGTTAAGCTGTATGACTTTGAGATGTTAATTTATTTTTACGAACTTCATTGTTTCTCGTTTTAACGTCCGTTTTCGTTTGATGGTGTGCATATTGACACTCAGTGTTTTAGAATGAGACTTGAGTTGCGAATGCGGTTTCGATTCGTCAGCCAGTATTTTATTTTATTTTCACCTTGTCGTATTTTCATTCTTATTCATAGTAAGTAAGTAAGTAATCACTTTACCAGTAGTGTGTTGGGACAGACAGTAAATAGAGAGATCTGTACTGGTAGCATTGTTGTCAAGGGAAAGAATTCCTTAAATTTGTAGTAAATTTTGGCGTGGACTGGTAAATTTATTAAGCATAATAAACCCATTTCTAACCTGAAAATCGGTTCAATAATAATATTTTCAAGTGACTTTTCACTTTTTGATTAACTTCAGTGTTTGGCATTTCTTCTAAATGCATGATTAGTAAGTGTTTCCTGCATTTCGCAGTTTTGTTCCTTTAGAGCGACTTAACGTAAGATCCTCCCGGATCATGTGGTTGTTGGTTCCTTCCGAACAGTTGTTTGGGTGATGCACAGTTAGCATCGGGATTAACGTATCACTTAAGGGTGTCATGAATGACAAATACATGGTGGAATTTTATTTCAATTGTGAATGATGCCATTAACTTGTAGTGAACACCATGCTTTCCCATAATATTTCGCAACCTATCCAAAGCAACTGATAGTCAGTTTGGTTCGATTAAGGGTCCATTCGGCGGATGTTCCGTATCCGTGAAGGGTATTTGACTGGTGGATAACCTTGATTAAGAGAAAATCAGGCGTTCTACTTGTTGAAAGTCAGATTTTCCACGGATCGTGTGGATTAACTCTCAGTTCTTGTTTGGAAAAATAGGCGCCCGGTTTTCAGGTCTTCCCTTTTTCAGTTTTTCAGTTTCGCTGTCCACTAACATAGTAGCTTCTCTGAAGCAACTCTTCGACATTGGAAGAAACGAAGTGACGTTATGTAATGTGACTGTGTTTGGAACTTTTCAAAATCAAGAATTAAATTTTTTTATATTTTTGTGGCAAGAATGCATATTAAATTAACGATGTTATCGTGCTCTTTCAGTTTAATAAAAGTTAGTAAGCATATTTTGCTCCTCATTTCAAGTAGTTAGGCTTTCTTCTGAACCCCATCGTTTGGTTAAGATCGTGACCGAATTTATTCCCGCAACGACCCAAGATTTAAGAGTTCTAAATTGTTCTACTATAGCAGCCGTGGCCGACCAACGATGGAATGGTAAGTTCAAGGGTTCAACGTCTCACTAACTACTTTTTCAGTTTTCGGAGAGGCCGAGGTACCGGAATTTTGTCCCGCAGGAGTTCTTTTACGTGCCAGTAAATCTACCGACACGAGGCTGGCGTATTTGAGCACCTTCAAGTACCACCGGACTGAGCCAGGATCGGACCTGCCAAGTTGGGGTCAGAAGGCCAGCGCCTCAACCGTCTGAGCCACTCAGCTCGGCAAGAGAGTTTTATTATCGGACTGCATTGTCAGCGTGTATGTCTTTTTCCCCGCACCCACATTCTACGTAATAAATGATAATAAGTTACATATACTATCAACGGGCGCTCAGCGCGAGGGATCCCACCTCTACCACCTCAAGGGCAGTGTTCTGGAGCGTGAGACATTTGGTCGGAGATGCAACTGGGGAGCACGACCAGTACCTCATCCAGGCGGCCTCACCTGCTATGCTGAATAGGGGCCTTGTGGGGCGTGGGAACATTGGAAGGGGTAGGCAAGGAAGAGGGATGGAAGCGGCCATGACCTTAAGTTACATACCACCCCGGCATTTGCCTGGAGACGAATTGGGAAACCACGCAAAAGGACTTCAAGGATGGCTGAGGTGGAAATCGACCCCCCTCTACTCAGTTGACCTCCCGAGGCTGAGCGGACTTCGTTCCACCCCTCGTACCACTTTTCAAATTCGTGGCAGAGCTGGGAATCGAACCCGGGCCTCCGGGGGTGGCAGCTAATTATATTAACCACTACACCACACAGACGGACGGTAAGACTATTTACTGAATGATATGTTTAATAAACAGTATTAATGAAAAGAACAGAGGTACTTTATATAATATCATTTAATTGAAATTATATCATACCAATGTGATAACGTCGCTTCTGCAAATCTCTTTGTATTTGTCGCCATATGTGATTCATTCACTGCCTTCTAAACACTACGCCGGGCCGAGTGGTTCAGACGGTTGAGGCGCTGGCCTTCTGGCCCCAACTTGGACTGCATTGCCAGCTTATATGTCTTTTACCGAGCTCGATAGCTGCAGTCGCTTAAGTGCGGCCAGTATCCAGTATTCGGGAGATAGTAGGTTCGAACCCCACTGTCGGCAGCCCTGAGAATGGTTTTCCGTGGTTTCCCATTTTCACACCAGGCAAATGCTGGGGTTGTACCTTAATTAAGGCCACGGCCGCTTCCTTCCCACTCCTAGCCCTTTCCTGTCCCATCGTCGCCATAAGACCTATCTGTGTCGGTGCGACGTAAAGCAACTAGCAAAAAAAAAAAAAATGATATGTCTTTTTTCAACACCCACATTCTACGTAGTAAATACCTCAAGTCTCAATGCCTGACAATAAACATCTGTTGACTCTTGCGAACTGAGGTGTTGTTCTGAGGTTTCGATAATGAATATGCATTGATTCAGAGAGCTCCCCTTGTCTGTCATGACTGGTGTTTGTTACTCCTGTCATATGTCATCATAACCTATATATTATTTCAGTAGTATAGATCCCTTTTGCGGCGCTCACAAATAACCGGTCGTGCGAAATGAGCATTCAAAAGAAAAATAATAGACATTAGCAGTGACGAATTTCATTCTCATTTCATATATATCGATAATTTCTTTAAAAAATGAGTTTAAAAATTTGTTCTAAAGTGTGTGATTTGCAAATACTGTTGCTGTAGGAGAATACGCGCCATCATTGCTGTTCACTTCACATTTTGGCCGCTGGGACGCCTGTTTTACATCATTATAATATGTTGTAATTATCAGTTAAGAAAAGAATGATAATAGAACCAAAAATTACCTCCGGAACATTCGTCAGTATAATAATGCACTTGCATTTGCTTCCGTTCAAGTGGATACCATAAATGTTAAAAAATCAAAGATTACATCAAGTGGTAAGTAAGACTGTCTAATATTGTAGTTCACAAGTAAGTAGTTCACCAGTAGTTCACCAGGGGGCTACTCCACCACATGCTTTATGATCCCCCAGTAAGTTATGAATTTCATTATGGTCCGTATTGACAACTGATCACTATCAAAGGGTAGAAAAAGGTCCACCTATTCAATACCATTAAATGAATATTACATGTTATATTATTGGTACTAGTTTCGACCTTGCTACGTTAGGTCATCTTCAGCCAAGGGTCAAATTGGAAATGCATGCATACATATAACCACTAATAAAAATTACAAGTCTTAATCTGAAACAGTGATGAAATGTCAGACTACACATTTAAAACGGGAATTAAAATAAGGCATTAAAATGGTTGTGAATAAAGTTATACTTAAGACATATCAACTTGTAATTTTTATTGGTGGTTATATCTATGCATGTATTTACAATTTTGACCATTGGCTGAGGAAGACCTAATGCAGCAAGGTCGAAACTAGTACCAGTAATATAACATATAATCCTGCCGTACCTACAAGCCGCCGTGACTTTTCGTCAGATGCAGATAGTAGTGAGACGTAAAGCAAATACCAGTATTATTCTAAATACTACACGTTAGGTTACAAATCGAAAGCAAATGTGAATCACCTTCGATAATTTCCCAACCAGTTGCCTATCAAGTGCTATGATCTCATTTCATGCCTTTGCTGGAGGGACCTAGTGTTCACAGTTTTCTGGTATAGGCTAGAGCAATGTTGATACTTTCATTAATCTGTCTTAGTCTCATCCTTGGCTTTGACAATTTAAAAGTGACTGAGGTATGAGCAATGCTAGTAATGCCATTCATTCCTTATGCAGCCAGTCCCTGCTATGAATGGTATGAACATGTTGTTCATAGGGTCAGTTTGGTGCGTGAATTTCAGTGGGCTTGGCAGACTGGTATGTAATAGCAACTCCTGACTCGGTAAGGAAAGCAACGGGAAACTACATCATTCCTCATTTCCCCAGTACACCTCTTCAGTGATGCCTAGGGCATCTATGACAGCTGTTGGTGGACCTGTTGAGGATCCAACCAGCCTTAGGGCTGAGGACTGAACAAACAATCTCATGACAGTACCATTTCAGTGATAATCGACCGTGATCGGTTGAAACTTACACGAACTGTAAATAGGATTGGTGAATATTCGATGTGTGGCAAGTGACTCATAAATCCTATTGAGGATCAGCATTTCTGTCTGACCACACTAATGTCTTCTTCGTGGTTACGAAATAATAGAAAGTCGTCTTGGAGAAACGTTATGAAGGTTATGTTAAACCAACGCCACCGGTTAAACCTATAGCAGGTGTTGTTCCATGGCCTACTGTGTTCCTTGCTAAACCATTGTGAGATGCATCGTCTGCAAATGCAGGCTGTGTAACGAAATCATGTTCTTACATTCAGGCTTTTAGCTCCGAAAGTAAAGATCCAATCAGAACATTGAGGTATCGTCCCAATGGAAATGTGCAGCATCACAGGATGGGCCACCGTTATATATACGGCGGTGTGGGTTACTTTTCTTTTATAAGTTGCTTTACGTCTCACCGACACACATATGAAGGTAAAATCCAATTCATTACCTAAACATAGCATTATAATAGCATAGTTGCTCTAATGAAAATAGAAAAAAGTAATTGTTAGACGAAATATCTTACATTGTAGTAGATGCATTTGGAAGGCGTTTTCCCAGTCGCTATGATGTGATCATAATTACGATGATCGATGAGAAGAAGACCACCAGGCTTCACACATTTCTCGAAGTTCTTCAAGGCAATCCTGAAAATATGAAAGGAGAAAAGTGAAATTTCACCGGACAAGTAAAGGAAACGTAGAGCAAGAGTTTAGTACAGAAAGTGATATTTTACGTTTACGGAATTTCGGAACGATTAACGTAAAGTTCTCACTTTAGTGGCTGTTACGTACAATATTTTATTTCCTAGTATGATGAATTAAATTAAATATTTAATTATAAATAATGTTGAGATGTCATCACGTAAATCATCCATGCCTGACTCATGCAGTGACGTTTCCTTGTTTTGTTGTATGGAGCTAAAAAATTATATCAGAGGTCTTTACTTGGAGTTATGTGGTAGTAAAACATCAAAGTTAATGTTATTTGAAGGAGTAAACAGTCCACTAAGCTCCCAGAGTCGTAAACATGGTCCTCTGCTCCTGGATTATTGACCGTAATACGAAATTTATGATATACCGTACTGTAATATATGCCATATTTATCTGTCGTAAATGGACTAACCCACGCATTATTCAACATTAGCAGATTTCTTGAGCTGGGAATGTAGAGACGCTATTTTCACTTAAATATGTCTTATGGCTAGCGGTAATCTGAAAATTTGTGAAACGTTACGCGACAAAATGTGTAAAACGGAAATGTAACCATAGCAACCGTACAGGCTGTGATGTAAAGTATAGACGGATGCCATCTGAAATTAGCAACCGTTGATGGATGGCCATGACCGGGTGACATATTTATGATCATTTAATTTTCGTAAAGGGAAAAGTGGTTTCGTTTTTATATTACATAGTATTTTTTGCTGTAGATGGGTACGGAACCATGTTGCTGCAATCAATTCAGCTCTGATTCATGATCTCTCTGACTATCCGTGTTTCCATTACTGTGAAGCGGAGTTCAACCAGTCAGAGAAGATTCTGGTAAGACAGTGCGGAAAATAATTACAGAACGGTAAAGTCAATTACGTCATAGTATAAAAAATCACTAAACAGTTTCCATGAAAAGATCATGCGTGGAATTCACACTTTTTAGAACAATCAAACAACAGACATATAAATGAAAATGTTAATCACTTTACTTTTTCTAGTTACTCACTCCTTTTTAAGAAACTTAAACTTATCCCGAGTATCATCTACCAAGGGATTAAGCTATTATTATTATTAGTAGTATTATTGCTATTATTATTATTATTATTATTATTATTATTATTACTTGCTATTTGCTTTACGTCGCACCGACACAGACAGGTCTTATAGCGACGATGGGATAGGAAAGGTCTAAGAGTGGGAAGAAATCGGCCGTGGCCTTAATTAAGGTACACCCCCAGCATTTGCCTGGTGTGCAAATGGGAAACCACGGAAAATCATCTTCAGAGCTGCCAACAGTGGGATTCGAACCCACTACCTCCCGGATGCAAGTTCACAGCTGCGCGACCCTAACCGCACGGCCAACTCGTCCGATATTATTATTATTATTATTATTATTATTATTATTATTATTATTATTATTATTATTATTATTTCTTAGAATGGGCCAACTAAGGACCACGATGTTCAACTTTTGAGCTTGGAGAGGGATTTGATATTTGCCTAATACTCGCGCATTCTCTGTCTATGTTTCTTCTGAGAGATGCTCAGTTTCTGATATCGTTTTCAGTTACTCCCAGTTCCTGCATGTCTTTCTGTTTGCCCAGTATTATTATTATTATTATTATTATTATTATTATTATTATTATTATTATTATTATTATTATTATTATTATTATTATTATTATTATTATTATTATTATTATTATTTAATTAGTTTACCGCTCAGGGCTGGTATTTCCCTCAGACTCAGCGAGGGATCACACCTCTAGCGCCTGAAGGACAGTATCCTGGAGCATGAGCCTCTGGATCTGGGAGATATAACTGGGGAGAAGGACCAGTGCCTCGCCCAGGTACGCTCACCTGCTATGTTGAACAGAGTCCTTGTGGAGGATGGAAAAATTGGAAAGGATAGGGAAGGAAGAGGCCGTGGCCTTAAATAAGGTACCATCCCGGCAGTTGCCTAGAGAAGTAATGGGAAACCACGGAAATCCACTACGAGGATGATTAAAGAGGGAATCGAAACCCCTCTACTCAGTTGACCTCCCGAGGCTGAGCGGACCCCGTTCCAATCCTCGCACCACTTTTCAAATTTTGTGGCAGAGCCGAGAATCGAACCTGGGCCTCCGGGGGTGGCAGCTAATCACACTAACTACTACCCCAGAGGCGGACTATTATTATTATTATTATTATTATTATTATTATTATTATTATTATTATTATTACGAAAAGACGTGAATTTAATTGACATGACATAATAATTTATTTTCGGAAAGGAAAGAAACGAATTTGAAATTACCTTTGGTCCATCTGGTCTCCGGTCTGATCAGGCATGTGGGCGAAAGAATTGCCGAGACAGATGACAGCATCGAAACCTCCTTCTAGAAGGTAATCAATATCATCCGCTAACGTTAGCCAGTTTGCTTCTTCAATAACTGAAAATAAAATCAGAATATAATTACAGATTTATGCAATCTTCCCTAAAATTCATACCATTTCTGATTAGTTACTGTCCTTTTGCCTACAGATTGTTCATTATTGAAGAGGTAGATTTTTTCTTAATAGGGCAAATCGTAGGGCCTTTTTTCTCCATCATAAACTTTCACTTTTCTAAACCCACTCAAAACACAAATTTGAACTAAAATGTAATTTGATGTTTTATTTCTTGGAGAAGGAATGCGAAATGAAAATTTAAAAATCCAAAACAAAAGTAACGGAGTGCAGTTGAACGAAGTCAGGTGATGCAGGAAATATTAGATTAGGAAATGAAGTCATAAAGGAAGTAGATGAATACTGTTACTTTGGTAGTAAAACAACTAACGATGGCAGAAGTAAGGAGAATATAAAATGCAGGCTAGCACAAGCAAGGAACGCCTTTCTTAAGAAAGGAAGTTTGATCGGTTCGAACATTGATATAGGAATCAGAAAGATATTATTGAAGACTTTTGTTCGGAGCGTGGCATTGTATGGAAGTGAATTATTATTATTTAGCGTATGATGCTACAGTTGACAATCGAGTTCTTAACAGACACACAAAAAATTGACTTTATATACATACAACATATATATATACAAACTCCACATTAAAAAAGGTTAGTGTGGGGTTCTTTCAGTCTCTTAGAGATGAATGCCCAGCTCTTCCAGCCAAGAGAGTACCTCAGGGGTCACTCGGTGAATGTCCTCGATGGAACCAGCAAAAGCTCGCAGAGGGCAGTCCTTCAGAATGTGCAGGATGGTTTGCACTTCAGCACCACAGTCACAAGCTGGAGAGTCTTTCCAGCCCCAATCTTGCAGAGCAGAAGCACTTCTTTCTACTCCGCAGCGTATCCTGTTGAGTGTGGTCCAGGTGGAGCGAGAAAAGTTGAACCCAGGCAACTTTGTATTTGGATCCCTGATGTTGAAAATGCCATGAGGGTGTGATTGAGACCATTCGCGTTTCCATATTTCATCAGGCTTGAAATGTGAATTATCTAATTCCTTTGCCGTCTTCCAGGCAGGTTTCCGAGACTTGAGTCTCATTACGGCATTTTCATCTGTATCCTGATGTATTGGGAGGTAACTGTTCTTCGCCACCCTGGTCCACAGTCTAAAGAGGGCGTTTTGCCGTCTGATGTGAGGAGGCTGAATGTTGCTCAGTAAAGGTAACCATTGAATAGGAGTAGAGCGCAATGTACCAGATATAGGCCTAATTCTCATTGTGTGGTGCAGTTGGACATCAACCGGACTAGTGTGTAAGCTATTGAGCCATACAGAGGAACAATATTCAGCTGGTGAATGTACTATTGCTAGAGCAGTTGTTCGTCATGTGCATGCATCTGCGCCCCATGAAGTGCCAGCTAGTCTACCCAGCAAGTATGGAAGTAGCTCAGAAAGAGAACAGAAGCTTTTAAAAATGTGAGATGATAAGAAGATGGAATTACGAATTAGTGAGAGAACGATTTGGCGAAATTTGACCGGAAGAAGAGGTAAAATGATAGGACAGATCTGAATACATCCAGGCCTTGTTCAGTTAGTTTTAATAATAATGTTATCTCCTTTACGCCCCACTAACTACTCTTTTACGGTTTTCGGAGACGCCGAGGTGCCGGAATTTTGTCCCGCAGGAGTTCTTTTTACGTGCCAGTAAATCTACTGACACGAGGCTGGCGTATTTGAGCACCTTCAAATACCACCGGACTGAGCCAGGATCGAACCTGCCAAGTTGGGGTCAGAAGGCCAGCGCCTCAACCGTCTGAGCCACTCAGCCCGGCCAGTTAGTTTTAGAGGGAAGTGTAAGCGATAAAAACGTCAGGGGTAGACCAAGGTATGAATATGACAAACAGATTCGTGTAGATGTGAGATTTACCGGTAGTAATTACGTAGAAATGAAAAGGTTAGCATAAAATAGGGTGGCATGGAGGGCTGCATCAAAGCAGTCTATGGATTGATGACCCAAACGACAACACTATTTATTTACAACTAATCTGCATTTAGACATGTCTCCCTGGTGGAAGATTCCCTACCATTTTATTTTCATATTATATTCATATTATGATCTTTCCTACATTTAACAATAAGCTTATTCGTCTACTAATATCATTCCATGTTTGATAAGTCTGTTTTTTTTTTGTTTTTGTTTTTTTTACAGTGGTGTCACACGTTAGCCCTGTTTCCAAATAAGAACTGTTATATCCACACTTACCCCATTTATCGAACATGGGTTCCTTCCTACGATTCCAGCGAGCTTTCAGTGCATACTTGAGCATTTTGTCCGATGCATCTATGGACACCACCTCAAACCCTTCTTCTAAGAGCAGAATAGAGTCAATTCTGTTGGAGTAAAAAAATCAATATTATAGTCATCCTGAAAAAAATTAATAACAAAATAAATATTATTAATAACTGTCATGTCTTTCAGCGTTCAATTTATAAATACATCCATAAATAATTGACAGCTTTCCTTCCAAAACTCACTAGGAACTTTTCAACTAAGAGTCCAGTTATTTTATCTTCTTCTTTCCCTACCTCTTTTTCCTACACCTGTGGGGTCGCGCGTGCGAACTGCGTAGCACATGTGAATTTGACCCTGTTTTACGGCCGGATGCCCTTCCTGACGCCAACCCTATATGGCGGGATGTAAGCACTATTGCGTGTTTCTGTGGTTGTTGGTAGTGTGGTATGTTGTATGAATATGATGAGGAGAGTGGTGGAACGGACACATAAACCCAGTCCCCGAGCCAGAAGAATTAATCAGAAGCGATTAAAATCCCCGACCCTGGCGGGAATCGAACCCGGGACCCTCTGAGCGAACGAGTCGGACAATGCAGTCATTTAATATGTGAGATTAAACATTCGCCGGTAGCATTATTTCATGCAAAATTATACTAAATCACTGTAAATTCTCAATGAGCCTGCCTGGTGGCCATGCTCGTTTGTCTATATGGCCTGGCACCGTGGTTAGCTGGTTCGATTCTCGTTGGTGGAAGAAAATGTCACCGACAGATGGTGGTATGCAATGTATAATCACTAGATTGCGTACCAAAAGACTGGATTTAATTCCAAACCTATCCGCAGTGTTCTAATGGAGTGAGGGCATATGACGCTGTTCATGATTATTCGTTCGTCAGATGGCGACGTAAAGCCTTGAACAGACCCCTCGGTGTATTCGACAGGAGTAGACCCTACGACGGCAGCGGGATTCACCGTCTTCTTTCCTACTATCATCTCATTAACTCTTCTGATGACGTTGACGTCAAGAAGGACATCATGTCGTAAAAGCTCGATACGAAGATTCATCTCACTTCATACGCGACCCTGTAGAGAAACGGGACAAGGGACTAGGTTTACAGCAATACCCACTATTTCCAAACAGTTCCCGCGATGTCTTGTCAGCAGTTGATGACTTGGAATGGGAGAACGTAACATCGAACTTACATTTTGTTTATTTGTAATAGTAACATGTTCCAAGAGTAATAATATTTAAAATTTGTAGCAAGTAGTATAAACCAGATTTTTAAAGATCAAGAATTTAGGAAAGAAAGCTCATAATTATACTTTTGTGTTATTTGCTTTACGTCGCACCGACACAGATTGGTCTTATAGCGACGATGGAATAGGAAAGCCCTAAGAAATGGGAAGGCAGCGGCCGTGGCCTTAATTAATGTACAACCCCAGCATTTGCTTGGTGTGAAAATGGGAAACCACGGAAAACCATCTTCAGGGCTGCCAACAGTGGGATTCGAACCCACTATCTCCCGGATGCAAGCTCACAGCTGCGCGCCCCTAACCGCACGGCCAACTCACCCGGTAATAATTATACCTTAGTCTTATAAAAAGATAAGCAAACTTGTAATTTCATGTGGCTGTTTATATCGTGCCTCGGGACCTCCATTTTTACCTAGAATACGATACATAGGAGCGTACAGTACATGGCAGTTAATCAAACCTGTTACATGAACCAATACATGGGACTTCTCACCCTGTTCCACAAGCCACGTCCAGCACTCTCTTGCAGCCTTTCTCTCTCAGAAGTCCCACCAAGAAGTTCTTGTAGTACCTCGTACGGGAGCTCTTGTCTCCTATGAACACTTCCCACACCTTGGCTGCCTTCCCGTCCGCATATTGGTCCTTAACGCCCGATGCTGGCGTGCCCAAGGAGCGGGTGAGAAATACGCTATCAACCATTGTTTTGTTTTCCTTCTTTCTTCTTCGAGCAGGTAAAACCTAAAGAGAGAAACAAAGATTTCAATTGGATGTTACTTTTACAACACTTGAACTATTCACAGACTTATCAACTTGCTAAGTTAAATGTAATTGCCTTGTAATTGTCTTCAAAGTTGTCAGCTCATTCATAGTTTGTGAGGCTAGGATCAAGAAGGCAGTGCGTGGCTGGTAGGCTTTTACTCTGAGAGTTGCAAATTTCGTACCGAAGGTGTTTGAGAAGAAGGATGATACTTTTGCTTCAATTGCGAGAGGCCATCATGAGTAGTATTTTAGAGACAAACCTATAGTTGACGAAGAGAGTTATTCTCAGATTCTGAACAATTTCGTATGAACCGATATTATTTGTGAAAGTGAGTGGTAGTGATCGTTGCTTTAAGGGTACGGCCACACGAGCAACGTTTACTGATGGAACTCGGCGACAAATGAAGCAGCTGCAACTGACGCAAATGAGATGGACTCACTAGAGCCGTAATTACTGCTCTTCGGGGAGTTATGTCGCAACCATGCGGTGGTCGCGCTATCAAGCGTCAGAAACCATTCCCGTTGCCGCAACCATCATATCACAGTGTGCAGGCTACTGAACGAGTCACTTAGAAATAGCAACCCAGGCATTTGATTTCGTGTGACTATTCTTCGTTATGTTCACTCTCCGTGCCGTAAATACTTGGGTGCTTTTGGACCTCCAGAATTAGACATTCGCTGTCTACAAACTCCACAAGACTCAAGTATTAAATGAAACACGCGACAAATGAATCTCATGTGGCCAGGCGAACTAGCAACAAATACTGCTAGCAGCGGCGACGCGTGACGTTTTGAAAAGTGTTATCACACTCCTTCTGAGAGTACGGTATATTGTTGCTCGCACCGCAGCACTTTTATGGGCAGTACAGATGCCATTTCATAAAACTGAAAGACTTGAAAACAGATATTACTTTTGTATAAGATAACATCATTTGAAAGTGATGAAACGGCACATAATATATTGAACATTAGTGAGCATCAACATCACAGAAACTAGCAGTTATAACGTGTTTGTTAAATTTATCCACCTCATTTATAAGTCATCTCCATTTCAAATGCAACTCTCATGTATTAACTTTGTCTCACTATCTATAACCCTAATATACTAGTTGTAAAATAAGGTTTGTAACTGGATATAATAATAATAATAATAATAATAATAATAATAATAATAATAATAATAATAATAATAATAATAATAATAATAATAATAATAATAATAATGTACTAATTAAAACTAGTTCACATCATGCAAAACGCATGACAGGCTACTCATGCACTCATAAAGTTCAAAATTAATTTCTAACGGAGGTTTAAGATTTACCTCAGTATTTCCTATTTGTACTTCAGGTCGATAGCACGGCATTTTGTGACATCAAAAATGTCTATCACAGCATCACAGAAATTAAGCTTCTTCATTTACTCAGAAATTTATTCTCAATCTCAATCAAAGAATGTGCAGAGAGCCTGTCCTCTACTTGTGAATTTCTTTGGGAGGTGTGTATCCATTTTAAGGCTGAGAAGCTTCTTTCAGTGGAAGCGCTAGTTGCGAGGATGGTGAGAATGAGGCTTATCAATGTCGTTGCTTCTGGATATGCTTTTTTAAGACTACTGGTGTGCAAATATTGGTAGAGGTCGTGTGCACTATTTTCAACAAGGACTGGTTTCGTGTAGAGGACAAACAGTTCACTTTTAAGTGTTATGCAGTCGAAATGTTGTCCATAGGTCTTCACTAACGACTGATATGCACTGTTCGGGAACTTCTTCGTGAAATTGTTAAACTGGTCAATATTAATCAATTGAAGGAACTCCTGCTTGTTAATATCAGCAAATATATCTGATAGTTGCACGGACATAATGTAAATTATTTCCAAATACAGTCGGAGGTACGATGGTTTCTTAGTTCCCATAAAGTCAATTCTCTGGCGCTTTTGAGGGTAATCTTGTCTCCCTTCATTGTCTTGCAACTTTGACCGCATAGTTTCAAAAGTACCGTATTTCTGATTGTCTGCAAAAGCGCTTTAAACTGCTGGATATCTCTGGGGCAGAAGACAATATCACATATTTTCTTCTAAAGGATCTGATACAGACCTTCAGATTGAGGGAGCACTTCAGTAAATAAATTTAATAGGAAACAGAAATCAAAGTCTAGCAAGGTAACATTGTAACACGTAGCTTGAATTCTCGTTCCACCGTCCCATTCGTCTGCGTTATCTTTCATTTCTCTGAAGATTAAAAGAGATCTGTATAGACAGAGGACATCTTCAACCAGCCTACCAGAATATATTCATCAAGTAGGCGCTACTGTTGGTAATCGTCTGGCATAAAATGTAATACGCATATTTTATTGTATAGTGCAGCAGTTAACCTTCAATACCGATGTGTTGTTGTAGGTGTGATCTGTGGGTTTTGAAATGTCACAGAAGCGATTTGGATAAGGTGTACAAGAAAGAAGGGACGTTACGCTTATATACGAATTATAAGATCTGTTCAGATCATTTCCAGGCCAGCGACTTTAGAAATCCTCGACAATACCGCCAAGCTTATGTTACCTTTTTGCTCTAATTGTACGTAAATATTCCTTAAAGCATCACTATCGACAACATTTTCATACTTTTCTTTCTTTATCCCTCTTCTCAGATTAAAGCCGGGATTTTATAGATTATCTTTCTGTTAGTAGGCTTCATGTTAGGAGGAAAATTGTCCAGCTATTAAATGTTAATTCGCCGGGCTGAGTGGCTCAGACGGTTAAGGCGCTGGCCTTCTGACCCCAACTTGGCAGGTTCGATCCTGGCTCAGTCCGGTGGTATTTGAAGGTGCTCAAATTCGTCAGCCTCGTGTCGGTAGATTTATCGGCACGTAAAAGAACTCCTCGGGACTAAATTCCGGCACCTCGGCGTCTCCGAAAACCGTAAAAGAGTAGTTAGTGGGACGTAAAACAAAAAACATTATTATTATTAAATGTTAATTCATTGCGTCATATGTGTAAGGAATATCTTTCTGTTAGTAGGCTTCATGTTGAGAGGAAAATTGTCCAGCTATTAAATGTTAATTCATTGCATCATATGTGTAAGGAATGTGCCGATATTTTTATTGACAAGTGTCTTAATGTGATGATACAATGTTTTTAAATGAGAAAAAAGACAAATCCAACCGTAAGAGTTCAGGCAGGAATGCTAAAGCTAAAAAAGTAATGCATAAATGAAAGATCAAGCCATTTCACACCAGTCCATTTCACTTCTTGTTTATATGTCTAATTTCAGTCTTTGAATAATAACCTTTTAAATAATTCTTTATTCATTTATCCAGAATTGCTTTAGCAACTTCGAAGTTAATATCTCAATAACACTTTCTTTCTAGACATAATTTATTTATCCATTTCCGTATATACATTTCCATTGATATTTGAATTTAGCGCGATTTGTTCAGGTCAAGTCACTAGGAGCGCCACCGTCGAATTGTCTCCCATTTTAGCAAGGCGAAATCCGTAAGTGTCGCGTATTATCTCTATTGTATTTGCTAGCATTTCACCACACTGACAGACATTCTTGTAACTAGAGGCGGCAAACTATCGATAGTAATCGCCATCGATATTTTCCGATATTATGAGCCCTACTATCGATAGTAATCGATAGTTTACACCTATCGATAGTTTACAAAAGGTGGAACGAATCATATCATTATGCCCGAAAATAGAACATTTATTGAACACAATCCAACAAAAAAAAAATCAATAGTAAAAACAACTATGTGATGCTATGTAATTTCTGAAATTCAAATCGGAATCACTCATAAATCTCATCAGTGGCACGTCCGAGACATTCTCGGGCTGCACGCTCTTGCCCATAACTTGACCGCCCGAGAAATTCTCGTTCAGCTGCAGTGTTCATTTTTCGATCGCCCGACATTTTCTCGGGTATAGTAATATCTTTGGAAATATGTTTAACAGCATTCTCAACAGATGGCAGGAGAGTTTTCAGTTGCTTTCATGAAGTTTTTGACCTAAAATGTGCCTTATCTTCTCTCGCCTACATACAGTCTCTGACAACATATAAATATCATTTTTTGTTAGGATGAATTGAGAATCCCACCTTCCAAAATGCTAAATAGTCTTTCTTCTGGCACTGAAGTCGCAGGTACGGAGAGATACTTAAATGGCAAATAGCCGTACAATTTCTGTTAGCGCGAAAAATAAGCCAATGAAGAAAAAAAAAAGATCGATGACTATCGATAATAGGCAATTGACTATCGATGTATGACGATAGTGGTCGCTATCGATAACTATCGATAACGCTATCGATAGTTTTCCACCCCTACTTGTAACACTAGAGCTGGGGACGGAGCGGAGCGGAGCAGTTGTTGTGACGTCATCACCCGGTAGTACCGAGTGAACTACCGAGTAAATGTCCTGACGCGGGACGTTTAAACACGTTATAGGTATGCACTGCGAAGGTATTGCATCCCTCTATTAATACCCTTCTCTCACAACGTAACAACTGTAAATAACTGCATATATATTCACTATAATTGTTATATACGTAACTGCTAGGGAGTAGGAGGTAGTATGTGGAATAAATGTTAGTTACTCGTATAGTTAACTCATTCGAATAGTGAAACAAAGTATGGCGCATACCTACCGAAAGGGTTTGTATACAAGGGGATTGGAAGTTAACAGAAAAGTAATGTATTAACAATTATTTCGTAAGTTCATGTGATACGGTACGCTGTTAATGAGAAGAATAACCTGAATATAAAGAATCTTATCAGAATATAATGAAAAACACTGACATAATTTCATCTACAGGATGACAAAAGTAATTACGTAAATGAACGTTGACTGGAATGTCCTTCTTTGCAAATGTGATTACAAAACATATCTGACAACATACTACTACACGTCCCAATGCCAAACAGCTATCAGTAGAATGCTTCTATAAATACAGTTATTATATTATATTATATTATATTATATTATATTATATTATATTATATTATATTATATTTGATGTGCCACCACCCGTCGTGTATGTGCGGCCACAAAATTTGCATTTTGCTTGTTTCCTATTGTCAGTGATGTCAAAAAACTGCCAGGCATCCGACGGTTTTCGTGGCCATTGTGGAACAATTTTCTGTAAAAATTTCTTTAAATTCCTTTAAATGTTCTAAAAATATAACTACTATCTACGAATATGTTTAAATATCACACTAACACCACAAATATAATCTAACAGACTTTACATTATCTACAAAACATAACAAGCGAAGGAAATATATACGTGCATTCGAAACAACACAGATTGAATACAGGTACTTTCGTACGTGTGTTGTGCGCTACACAGTGCTCAGGTCCTCCGCGAGTACTCGCAGTTGTAAGCGGAGGGGATCGGTGGTGCGCTCTACCGCTACAACCGGATTACTCATCGGTATTACTCGCTCCGTCCCCACCTCTATGTAACATAGTGATGGGCATATCGAATGTTTCCTGCTATCGATTGTTAAACGATAGTCCAGGAGAACAACCGAATGTTTTTATTCGATAGTTTTCATTCGGTTTCCGAATTGCTGACATTCGTTACGGTAGTTACTAATTACTGCAATATGCACGCTTTTTACAGTGTACGGTCTTATATTTACTCTGATCCTTGCAATTTCGGCTCCCACAAGATCTGTGCTAATCATTAGGAGCAATTTATAGAATACTCATTAACATTATGGACACTGGGACCACATAGGCCTACTTATTTTAATATGAAATATTTAATGGTGCACTTTGTCAGTTTTAGGTTAGGCAATCTCTCTTCGTAGGAGGAAGTACAGTAAAATACATTTTTATTTATTTAAGTGGTATCATGTCAAACAATATACATGTGCAAACGCCCGTTAAACATAGCTCTCTTCAAAGCTGTCATAGATTTTCAGATACTTACATTATATTTTAAAAAATTGCATTTTAACATGAAAAAATACAACCAAACCGCGAACTAAATGAAACACACATGTAATAGAACAATAAGCATTTATATGTGCAGTCACTAATAATATGTCGTGGAAAAAAGTACATAAAGTAGCTAGATCAAATGTTTTCATTCTGTGCACATAGAACAGGTTAGGATAACTAAAACAATATGTTAAACTTGCAGTATAATTAATCAGACACTTAGGCTACCACTGTCTTCCTATAATCAAAGATTTTTGTTCAGGAATATTAAAAGATCTAAATGTTTTGCTTTCAGCCTGTTTCTTCTTTCATTCATCTGGGCAGCTTTCGAAAATATTATTCCTGCTGGAACAGATATTGCAGGAACTGTGAGATATTTCTGTGACAATGTGTATAAGAGTTCCATGGCAGATTTGTGTGTCTTCCAGAATTCTGCTGGACTGCTTTTTTTGCCCATGTAATGGAGAGAATAATATTTACGGACCATCATTGGATAATGTTTAAAATTCGCGCGCGATAGTTGCTCTCCTAGACCGTAATACTATTGCATTGGTTCCTATCGTTTCCTTAACATTTGACTTACGTACTATCGTTTTGAGCGAAGTGGGAGCAACTGCTGCAGGAGAATTCAGTATCATATAGACCGAATGAAACATCGAATGTTGTTGAAAACAATCGAATGAAACGGTAGTTTGAGACTATCGAATAATTCGATAGTTTTCATTCGGAATGCCCATCGCTAATGTAACACTCCAAAGAGATGTTTAGAGAGAGAAACAGCAGAACGGTCACCGCTTACATCATTGAACCTCAAAAATCTCTCTTAAATTTCGACTTCGGGACTAACATATCTAAATACAGTCGAGAGTTGTGCTATGTTATAAACGTCTGTACTTTCATCCAAAATAATGGAAATAAAGTTTGCTTTCCTAACCTCGTCTTTAACTTCGCTGGCTTCAATAATATAGTTTTGAATGTCACGTGAAAGTCCTGAGAAAACTGTAGATGTTTCTAAGTGGTGCCGAAATATGCCATCTTTCTTAGCAATTAACGCTAGTAACTCCCTGTTATTAACTCTGTTATCATATTCTTCAGTTTCTTGATGACCCCTGAAAGTTATCAGCACATGAGAAGGCATGACGTAGAAATGATCGCATTTGACGACATGACGTTATTACTAAAACATTACCTGTTCTCTTTCTGTTGCAGACCGTGCATTGAAAATGTGAGCTGAGTTGCCAACATATCAGTCGATTAATCACTAATCTGCATAGGGCTGTCGCCCAGGGGGCAGATTCCCTATCAGTTGTTTATATATTTATCGAACATTTCTCTTGATAAATTATTTCAATTCCCGATTTCTCTTCCTATAAAATATTTGCCCCAGTTAGTTCTCTTTTCTTTCTATTTTTTTTCTCGTTCAACGTTGCACTAACATATCGAAGGTTTTGGCGTCTAACGATGGGAAAAGGCTAGGATTCGGAAGATAGCAGCCATAGCATTTGCCTGTGTGAAAACGAGAAACCACGGAAAAGTATCCTTAGGGCTGCCGACGCTGTGATTTGAACCAACCATCTCGCGAATGCAAGCTCAAAGCTACATGACTCTAACCGCGCGGCCAACTCTCTCTTACGGCATGTTAACGTTATTCATATCCATTTCATTGTGAGTTAAGTTTGTGTTCTCTTTTCAAGGGTTACAAATAAAATGTTAAAAATTAAACAATTAAAAATATCAAAATGTCCGCCTCTGTGGTTTAGTGATTAGTGTGATTAGCTGCCACCCCCGGGGGCCCGCGTTCGATTCCCGGCTCTGCCACGAAATTTGAAAAGTGGTACGAGGACTGGAACGGGGTCCACTCAGCCTCAGGAAGTCAACTGAGTAGAGGTGGGTTCGATTTCCACCTCAGCCATCCTGTAAGTGGTTTTCCATGGTTTCCCACTTTTCCTCCAGGCAAATGCCGGGATGGTACCTAACGTAAGGCCACAGCCGCTTCCTTCCCTCTTCCTTATCCATCCCATCCAATCTTACCATCCCACACAAAGCCTCTGTTCAGCATAGCAGGTGAGGCCGCCTGGGCGAGGTACTGGTCATCCTCCCCAGTTATATCCCCTGACCCAGACGAAGCTCCAGGACACTGGCCTGGAGGCGGTAGAGGTGGGATCCCTCGCTGAGTCCAAGGGAAAAATCCGACCCTGGGGGGTAAGCAGATTAAGAAAGAAAGAAAGAAAAATACCGTATCAAAATATTATATACCAGTATAATATAAAAATTAAAAATAAATAATCCACCGCCCTAAGCAGCTTCCTAGTCGGCCTAGGCCTAAAGAGGCCTCTGTATATGGATCATCCAAATATCTGACGACCATGCGAATAAGCTCAAGACCAACAGCCTGGTGCCAAATAGGAAGGGTTTACCAAACTGCTACACTGACCTTCAGACAGAGTCGTTTGAACAGGGAAAGAAACGAGGCATGCCTAAACCTAGAGTAAAGTCTGCAAAGAATACAAAATTGCAAATAAAAGGCCTAATTGCTTTCAGTTGGGGAGTATGAGTTTGTGACCACAGGGCCCCTTGCTGAGTCTAACATTTGTTCCACTTAATTGTGGTAGGTTCCTCTCTTTCACCCTCCTGATCTGACCTTTCTTGTACCACTCTCATTCCCTTTTGACAGTATTAGATTTGCGAGGCCTGTTACTTACCTAGACTTTTCTTAAACGATTGCAAAGAAATTGGAAATTTATTGAACATCTCCCTTGGTAAGTTATGTATTCCAGTCTCCAACTCCCCTTTCTATAAACTAATATTTGCCCCAATATGTCCTCTTGAATTACAACTTTATCTTCATATTGTGATCTTATCCACTTTTAAAGACACCACTCAAACTTATTTGTCTACTGATGTCATTCCACGTCATCTCTCCACTGACAGCTCGGAACATAGCACTTATAATACCAATATAAATGGTCTGTTATTGGACATTATAAATTTTCCAGCTAACTCATTCCTGGTTGCCAGTGTTTTGCCCCATTGTGCTAAGCCGGGCTCATCAGTTGGTAAATAGCACACCCACCAAGATGCATCATCTGATGGCCAGGCAAGCATCAATTTTTGGTAATGAGACAAAGTCTCTCATAGTGCAGTGGCACTGCCGATGGCTCCAAATAGCCTACGCAGTGGCCTCCACGGTATGCACTAGCCATGCACCTTCGGGACTAATATTTCAGGTTCCCTATGGGAATCAACATTTATATCAACATAGCACTTAGTCGAGCAGCTCGCCTCCTTTCTGCCAAGTCTTCCCAGCTCAAACTTTGCAACATTTTTGTAACGCTACTCTTTTGTCCAAAATCACCCAGAACAAATCGAGCCGCTTTTCTTTGGAGTTTTTCCAGTTCTTGAATCAAGTAATCCTGGTGAGGATCCCATACACTGGAACCATACTCTAGTTGGGGTCTTACCAGAGACTTATGTGCCCTCTCCTTCACATCCTTACTACAACCACTAAATATCCTCATAAGCATGTGCAGATATCTGTACTTCATATTTATGTGATTACCCCAATGAAGATCTTTCCTTATATCAACACCTAGGCACTTACAATGATCCCCAAAAGGAACGTTCACCCCATCAATGCAGTAATTAAAACTGAGAGGACTTTTCCTATTTGTGAAAATCACAACTTGACTTTTAAACCCGTTTATCATCATACCATTCCCTACTGTCGATCTCACAACATTATCGAGGTCATTTTGCAGTTGCTCACAATCTTGTAACTTATATATTACACTGTACAGAATAACATCATCTGCAAAAAGCCTTATTTCTGATTCCACTTCTTTACTCATATAATTTATATATATAAGAAAACGTAAAGGTCAAATAATACTGCATTGAGGAATTCCCCTCTTAATTATTACAGAGTCGGATAAAGCTTCACCTATTCTAAATCTCTGAGTTCTATTTTCTAGCCTTGAAGCCTTCAACTTGAGGGTAAGGTATTTTGTTAATTTCATTTTCGTGCCAACTAAAATTGTGACCAAATGCTTTTATTGGCAACAGCCACGCTTAATTATTTCTATGTCAGGCAAGCACGTGTTACTTTCACTGCTGTTCTTATTAGTTCATTTAAAGGTTTTGTTCGAGGTTTTGGCACAAATATTTTTGGTGAGTAGGCCCTACATATGTTTTCTTCATAATTATTTTGATCTGAGAGGTTGTAAATTGGATCAATAATTCTCTTAAAACAGGAATGTTAAGAATACTGCATAAGGATTAAATTAAATATTTATATTAGTTCCTCAGTTTATAAATTCACTTCAATCAATACTTCATTAAAAGAACGGTCTTGTACAATAGCAAACAAATTTTGCTCAGTGAGAGAAGTTCAAGATAAGAAGTGAAGAAAATGTTGTTAATATTGCATATTATATGGAAAATTCTCCTAAAAGGTCTGATCTTTGCCAACTTCCTCAACAAAGAGAAGAATTTCTTATGGTTCTGTACCAATGTACAAAGTTATTTCAGTTAAAGGCCTACAATGAACTTTTTCATTTTTTAGCATATGGCCTTTAGTGCTGGGAGTGTCTGAGGACATGTTCGGCTCGTCAGGTGCGGGTCTTTCGATTTGACTCCCTTAGGCGACCTGCATATCATGATGAGGAAGATGACACATACACCCAGCCCCGTGCTAGAGAAATTAATCAATGATGGTTAAAATTCCCAACCGTTCCAGGAATCGAACCCGGGACCCCTGTAACCAAAGTCCAGCACGCTAACCATTTAGCCACGGAGCCAGACTTTCATGGGGGTGACCTACATGTACTGCTGTGTGGGTGTGTTGTCAGTGGGTGTAGGTGTAATTGTTGTATTGGCTAGAAATGGGCAGAAGTGGCCATGGCCTTAAGAAAGGTACAGTCACACCATTTACCTGGAGTTGAAATGGGAAACCTTTCGAGGATAGCCAACGGGTGATTCGAACCCAACCCTGTCTCTCAAGTATGATAATTGACTGTGCCGCAACATTTATATTACTGTAAGTGTCGTGTGTTTTTCCTAAGCGCATAGTTTCAATGCATTTTATCCCATGTACTTGTACCTACATTATTTTAACCATTTCTGATGTTTATTGATTTAGTCACCAGTGAGTGACCCACAATTAATCCAGATTATTGGTGTTTTACTGTGTTTCTTGCAGACACCTCTAACCTACTGTCACCGAGCTCGATAGCTGCAGTCGCTTAAGTGCGGCCAGTATCCAATATTCGGGAGATAGTGGGTTTGAACTCCACTGTCCACAGCCCTGAAGATGGTTTTCCGTGGTTTCCCATTTTCACACCTGGTAAATGCTGGGGTTGTACCTTAATTAAGGCCATGGCTGCTTCCTTCCCACTCCTAGCCCTTTCCTGTCCCATTGTCGCCATAAGACCTATCTGTGTCGGTGCGTCATAAAGCAACTTGTAACCTACTGCCAACCAACAGGTTCACTTGAATAGAAATTTCTTTATTGATGAGTTATTACCCTTACCTCCTTTAATTTCTTTGTGGTATGCCCCCTTGGTGGACAGAAATTTCACCATCAGAATGTTGGCCAGCAGGGTAGGAGAGGACAATTTCTAATCACGACAATGTATGCCAGAAGCCTGGATTCAATTCCAAACCACTCCATATAGTTCATATGGAGTGAGGGCATATGACGCTGTTGATGACGATCCATCCATCGGATGGCGATGTTAAGCCTTGAGAAGACACCTTGGTGTAATTTGACATGAGTAGGCTACATGTCGACATGGGTTTCACCCTCTCCCTACCTCCTCATCATCATCTCCAACCCAGATGCGCAGGTCGCCCATGGGAATCAAATAGAAAGACTTACACCAGACAAGCCGAACACATCCTATGAACTGCCAGCACTGAAGGCCATACTCCAAATAGTAATAATATCACAGAGAGCTTGACTGGGTCATTTTTGACAACCTCAAAATAACCAAACAAAACATAAAATTTGCGCTGCTGAAATAAGATGAAATATACAGCAGGGAATGTTTCTTTTGAAGGTCCTTAACTATCACTGTTCTGCACAAAATCCTCCAGCTTTGCTTTCCTTGAAATTGCGGGCAGTTTGTTCAGTACTCCTATTCCATAATCTGCCATTAACTTAGCATTTTAGCCCCCTGAAACCAGGACTGATTACAGAAAAAGAAGTAATTTATTCAAACCCTGTTGTCTTGTCACTTAATTCTTTCTTTTAATTACTTCAATTATTAAAAGAATACTTAGCAGGAATGTGCCGAAAATGTTATTCGTTGCAGCTAACCGATTCATACAGTGCCACAACAAGTAGTGGAGACTCACACAGGAACGTATAGCATGTGCTGTGAGAAAGGAAAGCAGGGGTATATTATTGCGAAGGCCATAGACATCGAGGTATGATTATTACCCACTTACTGCGTTCATTCATCAGTCTGGCAGCCTCATTCAGTCAATGTGTCTATGTCTTACTTTGTTAGAGTGTAGTCAAATAGGCTACTAAATGACTTATTGTATGATAACAGTGTATTTCTATTTAATTGCAATACAAGTAATTGTTGCTCTGGTGAAAGTGTGATTGTACCAGTATTTATTGAATCAAAATGTTCCGTCTGTCAGTGAAAAGTTGGCGTGGAATGACATTAGTAGACATATAAGTTTGAGTGGTGTCTTTAAAAGTAGGAAAGATCACAATATGAAGATAAAGTTGGAATTCAAGAGGACAAATTGGGGCAAGTATTTGTTTATAGGAAGGGGAGTTAAGAAAAGGCTAGGAAAACAACGGATAGGAAATCTGCCACCTGGGTGACTGCCCTAAATGCAGATCAGTAGTGATTGAGTAGTAAATAGTGAGCTATCAAAATTAAGTCAATAGACTGCCAATCTTTAGTTTTCTTTCAAAATTTGCTCAGAGACCATAAAATACCATTTTGTAACTATTATTTTATTTTGATGTCTACCCCCCCCACCCCCATTCCCGCTCTCTCCTACCCCACAAACCCAGGTATTTTTGTTGTCTATAAATTCTTTTGTGGTCCCCCTCCCTGCTTCTAATTTCGAATATTTGCCACTCCTCCCTTCTGGAATTTTTCTTTTCTGTTCTACAACAGTGTTTGCTTTACTGTTAAAATAGTACCGGTAGTTTAATGTTTTTCTGCCATAACAAGACTAAACTGAAAACCATACAGACTAATGAGGAACAGAAATTTTCAATTTTCAAAGAGACGATGATAGCAATGGATACGGTACTCTATGGACACCTGGCACAGAATTTATTGCTGTCACAGATGCTGCATTTCTTAACAACTCAACTTAGAGAAAGCCTAGTGCAAAAGCAGAAAAAAATAATGTACTGTACACTACAATATACAGTATTTATTTATATGTTTCTTATTTTTAATATCTTTTTTAGGATATATGTATAACCTACAAACTGTATAATCTACACACACAAAATCCAGAGTTTACTGTATGGATTGTTATTGTTTTAAATTTTTTGCACTGTGGACCGTTGGTTTCTTGAGTTTATGTTCATGTAGCACAATATTTACAGGCATGTTCTTGTTACCGCTATTTTCATTGTTGTAATGAAATTTTATATTTGATTAAAAATTAAGTTTGCCTTGGGGTATCATAATTTAATTTCACTAATTGAGAATATAATATCAACAAGAATTGAAAGTATTCAAGCTCTTTCAATTGCTTAATGTGGCTTTTGCTAGCCTGGCAGAATTACGTAAAACTGTATATTAATCCCATAATTACCAATGTTTCAGTTTAGTGTGACAGCAGGCGAGGAGTTAGATTGCCACAACTCTCCAAAATACTAGCGGCTAGTGTATTATCAAGGCACCACTGTGAGCCTTCTTTGTAGCAAATGCAGCAGCAGTGCATTAGGGAAGATATCAATCTCTACTTGTCCTTTATGTCAAACATGTGCTTCATTGTCTGTTGTCCATTCACAATATTGTTGTGGTCTCTTTGCAGCTGCTTACAATCCTGTAACTTATTTACTGATCTATACAGTATGTTGTCACTAGGGTTGCTACTTTTTGATATAAAAAATAAGGGACATCAACTTAAAACTACAGGATTTTTCAGAAAAATAAGGGTCCTTTCATAAACACTAGAAAATCAAATGTTAGGTACCAATTTCAATTTGATTCTAATTAGTTTCATTAACAGAATAAGATTATTATTGTTATTCGTAAAAGGAACTAACTTGCACCCTTTAAACAGCACATACAGTACAATACGTCTGATATCTTAACACTGATGTTTCGATAAGCTTTAAATTTACATAAATTCTGAAGTTATCAGTCTCAAACAGCATGAACAATCATGTTAGAAATTGGAATGCAAGACCTACAAAAGTACGTGCTGGAAAATAAGGTGCAGCATGCTCAATGTTATGCCTTTGCTGGCAGGTCCTAGTATTTACAGTGCACTATGTCTTCTGGTATAGGCTAGAGCAATTTTGTTATTTTCATAGATCTGTCTCTGTCTCATCCTTGGCTTTGACAATATGAAAGTGACTGAGGTATGAGCGTTGCTAGTAATGCCATTCCTTATGCAGCCAGTCCCTGCTATGAATGGTGTGAAAATGTTGCTCATAGGGTCGGTTGGTGTATGCATTTCAGTGGGCTTGGCAGACTGATATGTAATAGCAATTCTGGCTCGGTGAGGAAAGCAACGGGAAACTACCTCACTCCTCATTTTCCTAGTACACCTCTTCAGTGATGCCTAGGCCATCTATGACAGCTGATGGGAGAGCTGTTGAGGATCCCACTAGCGGCATCGCTGACGGATTGAATGTACATACATGCTCAATGTTACCAGCAAATGGTGGGACATCACAAGATTTCCTTTTTCTGAGGTTTCAAAGGGAAAAATAATGAAGATGCTTTGAATTTTAATGGCACTCAAATCAAATAGGATTTTAAAATATTTAGAGACGAAAAAGAAAAAGGCTTGGTTTTACAGGACAACAGTTCATAATATGGAATGCAAAATTTCCACCTCAAGTACGGGATGTCCCGTATAATACAGGAGAGGTGGCAACCCTAAATGTCATTTGCAAAACGTGTTATCTGATTGAGGATTGCAGTGGTGTCTCAATGGCACACTAGCATCTTTGAAACATGTGGCAATTCAACTGATGGACCTGTTGCCACATTGAGTTCATAACTGAAAAAGGCTACAGAATTTGAATTTCTGGTGATCTTTATATAACTTATTTGATTTATTTTAGATTTGATGGTGATTCATCTGTCAGATGGCAATGTAAAGCCTTGTGGTATTCAACAGAGGTAGGCTATGTGCTGAAACCGGGTTTCACCCTCCCCCTTCCTACAATCATATATCACGTTATTCATTTCATCTCATTAGCTCCTCTGACAAGGTTGACGTCAGGAAGGACATTGGGTCATAAAAACTCACAACGAAGAGTCATCTCACTTCATACCCACCCCCACACCAATAACTGAGTGAGGTTCCAGGTCAAAAAATAGGGGAAAAAATTATTGTTTTTTTGAAAGCACATAGATTGTTCTGTTTAAATGGACATGGTTTCTGTTCATAGCTCTATTTTATCATATTGTAGTCTTTTGAAGGTGATGATTTAAGGAGAGACATTGTATGCACGGTATACACTAGCAATGTGTCTTGGTGGGTGGGTCTTGATGAGCCCAACTTAGCACACAGGGGGCGAAATGCCGGCAACCAAGAATGAGTTAGCTGGAAAATTTATAATGCCCAATAACGGACCATTTATACTGGTATTATAAATTTACTCATTCGGGACAAATATTTCAGGTTCCCTAAGGGAATCAACATCTATATCATCTGATAGCCAAGCAGGCATCAATTTTGGTACCTAATGAGACAAAGTCTCTCATAGTGGATTAGCACTGCCGGTGGCTTCAAGTAGCCTACGCAGTGGCCTCCACAGTATGCACTAGCCATGCGTCTTGGTGGGTGTGCTAGGGACCAACTGATGAGTCCAACTTAGCACATGGGGGTGAAATGCTGGCAACCAGGAATGAGTTACCTGGAAAATTTATAATGTCCATAACGGACCGTTTATATTGGTATTATAAATTTACTCATTCGGGACAAATATTTAAGTTCCTTAAGGGAATCACCATCTATATCACTTATATCTTCATAAATATGTTCTCAATGCACAAAAATCTTATTGTCATCGTACGATATCACATAAGTATCAGCTGTTTGGGATTACCAGGTTGATCACGTGTTCATGTGATCCTTAAGACAAGATGCTCCTGATGTCATCACTGGACAACTTTCTGGCAGCCATTCTACTTCAGGAGCTCTGCCTGACAGCCACCACTTACCACATGTAGTTACTTTCGAATAGGTGCTGCAATTTACTGTATTTCTTTTTGTATAAGTACTTGAAACCCTACACCACATTATGAACAAGTGGTGTTCACCTGCCATTATACGAACAGTTAAAAGTGAAAACGAATGACACTTGGGCTTCATACGCATGGGAGTATTAGCTGACCTGAGTGGTGTTCAAGCATAGAGGGAAAAGTGTTAACATGAAATTTTCAGTACCATTATAGGTTCTTTCATTGTTTTTCATCAATCTGAACTAAAAGCTAGTTGTTAAATAGCACATTTCCACTCAAGAAAATGAAATATTCTGAAAGAAATACTCAACTAAAAGGCGTGATCTTTTTTAATATTAATATTTCTTGAGAAACAAATTATTTTGTTAGATCAAATCACTCAAATTACTCCCCATAGCATAAGGAAAAAACTGAGATCAGTATGACTTGCCAAATAATCTTTGTCATGACAGGTGTATGCTGTTTGCTGATGATGTAATACTATAAATAACAAGGATCAGCTACAGCAGGAGATTGATCGTGTTGTACTATGGTGTGATGTGAATCACATGGCTCTTAATGTAAAGAAATGTAAATCTGTAACATTTACCACAAAAAAGAAATATACGATTGCGTCTTACTATATAAAAGATACTAAATTAGTTAGAGTTTCAATAATAAGAAACTTAGGAGTAATATTTGATGAAAAATTAACTTTCAGTGCCCATGTTACAAAAATAAAGAATGATGCCAACCATATGCTCAGGTTTATAATAAGGAGCTCTAAAATTATTTTCTCAATCATTGATAGTTGTTCAGTTATTCACTAGCCTTGTTAGGAGTAAATTTAGAATATGTATCTGTAATTTGGGACCCGCGTTCAAAGGAACAAGTTCATGCTATTGAAGTTGTTCAAATTTTTTTATGTTATCTGTATTATAAAACAGATAATACATTATGCCCTTTTGATATACCGCAGCAATATCTAAGAAGTAATTTTAACCTCATGTCACTATGTAAGAGAAAAATTATTATTTCGTTAAGAACGTTAAACAAAACTGTGAACAATAAATTTTATTCCATAGGACTGCTGAATTTTATCTCCTTTCATGTTCCACAAGTTAGAGCTCACAAGAACACTGTATTTCACGTTCAAAGATCCAGAAAATCTCATCACTTGAATTCACCATTTCTTAAAATGCTACATTTTTACAACACATTTGCTGCAGGAATGGATTTATTTTCAGAATCACACACTACCATTAATAAACATTTAAATGTCTGTGTTTCTAATTTATAAATTCAAATCTTATACCCTACTTTTTTTAAATATATAAGGTATTTATTAGTGTAGTCACTTATTACTTGAGTTATGTCTTAGTTTTTATTCCTGTACTTGATAGTATGGAAATGTCCTTAATGTACTTTAGATTGTTATTTTCATTCTTCTTCTTTATCTTTATTTTCATTACCTTTTATTTTATATTTATTTTTACTTACATATGTAGTATAAGTATTGGTGTGTTAAGAAGGTCTACTGGGCCTACTGGCTTAGTACTTTAAAAGAGACAAATAAATAAAAAATGTTAAAAAATGTATGGTTTACTGTAAATAAATTATTAAAGAAAGAAGTTTTCAAGATATATCTTAACAAATTAAGCTACCAGTACCAGTTACTTCGTAAGTTCCCTATATGTGGTATAGATTTCACCAAAATCAGTTGATTTATAAATTGTTTTGCCCAACAATGTCAGAAGGTTACCATGGTGGTCAACGCTCCCTTAACATGTTCAGTGCAGAGCACATCATGGGACAGGTGCTACAAAATGTGAATCACAGATTTCCCGCATGGTAAGAAAGACTCTCCTTGTCATCCCGCACATCGTGTAAGCCCAGTCTACTAGCAGGTTCATCCATAGACAGATTTGCGCAAGTGTATTCCATTTCCCACATATCTCCTCTCCACTTTTTCATCGTACGTCATCATTCTTTTTGGAATCTTTCAGCAGCAAGATAACTTTATTGCAAGGTGAGACACTGGATTTTCTGTTTGTCATTACTTCAAGAGAATTATGGGTGATTCCACTTTTGAAATAAATTCCACTACTGCAATGAGTTCAGTGTAAGGACTGAGGCCCGGCCAATAAAAGGCTTCGATAGAAGAAATACCGCCTCGGCAGTTTTACAATGATAAAGACATTGTGATGTAAAATTCTATAATTGAGAAGTGTAAATATGAATACATTTATGTTTGTAATCATAATTTATGTATTTGTTTGTTGCCCTCTGTAAGTAATGGATAGTAATCTACCAACGCGCCTGGTGCGTGATCCGCATGATGACCAGTGTTATCTCTCGATTTCAACCACCGTGCAGGTCATATGCCAGGTGTGTGAATGGGATAAGTCCGTGAGTTCAATAGAACTTGTCATTTATTCTTGCATCATATTTATGAGTAACATGAAAGAAGTTATAGTAATATTTTTTGACTGTGTTATGATGCTCATGTTATCATTTTACTTATATTTTGTTCAGATGGCTGACAGTGCACTTCCTTCAACATCACGAGGCCTGCCCAATAAAAGGCTTCAAGAGAAGAAATACCGCCTCAGCAGTTTTGCAATGATAAATACATTGTGATGTAAAAATGAGAAGTGTGTATATGAATACATTTATGTTTGTAATCAGAATTTATGTATTTGTTTGTTGTCCTCTGTAGATAATGTACAGTAATCTACCAACGCACCTGGCGCGTGATCCGCCTGATGACCAGTATTACCTCTCGATTTCAACCACCGTACGGGTCATACACCAGGCATGTGAATGGGATAAGTCCACGAGTTCAATAGAACTCGTCCTACCAATGTTCAAAACTCCAATTATTATAACTTTTAAGAAGTTCCGTGCAAATATTTTTCTCAGGTTGGTGGGTATTAATATGCACTGAATGTGTTAAAGAGAAGTTATATTTGAAGATAATCAAAGTAAAAAAAGATTGAATAACGCTATTCTAGTGATTACAATAGCAGAGGCTTTTATGCTGGGAGATCCTAAATCCTTCACTTGCGATGGTAATCTACAATAAACTACTGAGGTACTACTTCATCAAATTCAAGGTAAAGTGTTGCAACAGAGTGCACATTGAACAAATTAATATTATACTGAGATGAATGGAGACACTTTCTTCATGATCTTCACAAATATTACATCACACTCCTGATCAATGCAGTCTTGCTTGTCACTTCAGCTCCAGCTCGTGACAAAGCAAACTCCGCTGGCATAGCACTTGATGAAATATCACAATATAATGGATATAATAAAAGCAATGACAAGAAACACAGCACAACATGACAAAATATATCTTTATTTCTTTATAATACAAGAAGAAAGGATAGGAGGAGGATGTTCAGATATTTCAGATTAAATAGTTGTATTTAACTGCCCAATTTGGACATATTTACAAATGTAAATATAATGGTTTACAATTTTCTTTTTCAGTATTTATACAAACAATTGTTTGGAGGTCCATTTGGACATTTTTTGTACAAATAATACAATCCATAATCAGAGGGAGAATCACATCTGTAAACCATTACAAAATATTTATTCATTGGACACAGTCTGTCTAAAAATTAAGTACATGCCTATTGATGAAGCTTCTATAGTCCATTAAAGTACTGCTAAGTTCTTTTTGCAGGTTGGATCATGTTGTTGTTGTTCGTACAGGTTCCAATACCTCGCAGTGTTCCTTATCAAGGTGACTGATCCGACAGTCTTGTCAGCTATGAGGGTGGTCAATTTCTCGCCTTATTTTGTCCCTCCAACCCCCAGGCTCATATGAGACCTGAGAACATCTGGAACGTATCCCTCACTCATGATCAGTTGGACAATTTCTATAACTTGTTGGGAAGCCCGTATTTTCATAGTTTACTCTGCGCACTGGTAATCTGTGAATAACAGGCCTCTAAGAATGCTTAATTTTGTAATTTTCCTCTAAACTCATTTCGTTTGGGTGTATCTTTATTTATATAGCATATATATTTTGGAACCATGAAATCCATGAGTTCGCAGAAATACCCAGAAAACATGAATTTAGAGGAAGGCTACAAAATTAACAATTCTTGGATGCCTTTATTACACAAATTACTAGTATGCTGTTTGGACCATGAAAACACATGACATGCCAATTTACATAACAGTAATGTGCACTGCCTATCTGACTGCAGGGTGAGAGATATGTTTCAGATGTTCCAAAGATGTGCTCGAGGCTTGCAGGAGCCTTGGGTAGAGAGATGATGTAAAGCGAGCCATAGTGACCACCTTCATAGTTGAGCTTAGCTGCTTGGGGAGGGACCAATTATCTCGGATCGAGTAGGGGAACATACAGAATACTGCAATGTATTTGAAATTCTGGCAAACTGCACATAAGATACATGAAAAAACAACACGGCCCAACCCAGAAAAAGAACTTTGCTACATACTTATAAAACATATTCAATGCCATACTCCTAAAGAAAGAATGGTTTAAGAAATAAACAATCAGAGATTGAATGAGTGAAAAATTATTTACAAGTTAATCATCTGTTCTTTAGAAGGAATGGCCATGATTGGAAAGTGTGGCTGTGCACTAACTTTTGAGACAGGCTGTGTGCATTGTCCAATTTGGACATAGGATTTTACAACACATGATTTGTAAACAGTCTGCAAGTATCATGATGAATGCATTTTTGTTGACTCTCTTCTTTGTCCAGAGGACTTTCTGTTTGTTGCTTCTTCAAATATCTTCATGCTGATGACCTTGTCCAATTTGGACATAAGATTTCATGACAAGACACAGACTGTAAACAGACAGGGTGTACTCGAAGCATCTTCTTTGTCCAGGGGACATTTCTGAGGTTTCTTCAAACTCTTCATGGTTAAGCATTGTCCAATTTGGACATGTTATTTTTGTTATTTTCAATTCTATCTTAAATACATAATTTTTAATAGGAATTAATTTGGATATTGTACACAATTTATTAACCCAACTGGGTATAGATTGTAAACTGAGTGAGGTCACACTGGAGAAAAGAATGCAAAGCACATAAGAGAGAAGATAAAACAGATACTGTACCCTGAATGGGATGTAGCTTCCTCTCTGAGAAGTTGAGTCAACAAGGCCAGGCTCTTCACTGCCAACAGCTGACTCCCTACCAAGTGTTAAATAGCTTCTCTGGTAACTGCTCTGTCATGATTATATTGCATCATGCACACACAACATGACATCAATGAGATAAGCATTTCACAACTTAAGAATAGGCAACTCATAGACAGCTTCTTGCCCAATTGAGCAGTTCTGTAACAACTGCAAGCTAGACAAAAAAAGTCAGAATGACTATCACATCTGATAGTTAAGTTACCTTTACTGAAGATTATCTCAGTGTTGAATAACCTGGATGGTAGATAATGTGATATGGTACTGTTGTTTGTTTATATGACTTAACAATCTGACAGATGATGCAGTTCTTCCACCTGTACATAAATATTGCAAGGCAAGAAGATAGGAAGTAGGATAGGTTGGTGAGGGACATGAAAACACAAAGAAAAAGTGAAAACTCCACAAACAAAATCCAGTATTTGTCTCATGGTTTACAATAATTACTTATCTCCCACTTTTACTCACATTTTTCTTTGGAGTTCCATCCTTCTATGGGTGAGGGCATAGAATAGATTCCTGCTTGTTGTAGGAGGTCACTAAAGGGACCTCCCCACTCAGGGGCTCTTGACTTATGAGCATAGCTTAGGCACCAGCAGGGTCCTAGATCAGACTGACATGGTTTCAAATTACTTCTTCTCCTGTTCAGTTCATGTTCTCTTCCGACCTCAAGGGCTAGGGAGCATTTCAATTTACCGCCACCCAGTACTCGAAGTTTGCTGTACAGTCTACTCCATTATGTAACAGGTAACCCTGGCCAGAAACAGTGACAAAACGTCACGAGAGAAAAGACCAGGCTCTTGGAGAAATAACTCCTACAAAATGCGCCAATGACAATGCGCCATCTCATGAACCACTGTTCCTCTGTGAATTTTTTACAAAGTTACACTCTACACACTTAATCTAGTCCTGAGAGACTATTGTTCTATTTCCTAAACTAAAATTCATCATAAAAGGACGACTAAAGAGATCAAACTAAAATTGCAGGCAGAACTCCATACAATCCCCCAAACTACCAACCAGAACTGCTTCCATAAGAATAAACAGCATTCAACAGCTAGTATTGTAAAAAAAAAAAAAAAAAAAAGTTTTAAATATTAACCTGGGGATCAGCTGCTAGCTTTAATTAAATTTGATTGGTCAATCTTCTCCAGGATCAGGCAAGCCAAAAACTTGTTCAATTGTATGATGGTCCTATTCACCAGTAGAGATCTTAACTTTCAGCCCTGAGTTTGGATGTTGAGATGCTATGTTTTCCCTGCCCTTTGGTTTGAAAGGCTGGATGCCCATCCCTTTGCCGGAGAGGTGTACTGAAGGTTTAGAAATGTTCTTATGCTGAAGAATGCTTCGAATATCCTCGGTAGAAAGGAAGTCCAATGAGGAAGTCCTCAACTTGTTGAATAAGAAAAAAGAGCTTCTAACAACCATCAACAAGTGCAAGCTCAGGTGCAACATGAGAGGTGAACTAAATTAACTTCTCCAGCTTGTCATCAAGGGGAAAACTGAAGGACAACGGTCTGTGGGGAGACAGAGAAACTCCTGGTTTTAAGAATTGAAATATTTTGAACTGCTGTTTTGCAAGTAATCATAATCAATTGGATCACCAACCTTTGTAGGGAGTTGGTGTCCTAAGAAGCAGGTCAATACATATTAATTTGACTTTCTTCTTATTTTACAAGTCCATATCTGAATATCTTGACTCTGAGAAAGACACTGACTTTTTTTTTGGGGTGGCATGAACGTTAAGAGATATTATGTCTGGGTATGCATGAACAAAGAAGATTGAATATTGCTGTTCTGGACGGACAGTTTTATGACATTTTTAAATGGCAAGTACAAGAATCTTCACACCATATTTCACTTCTACCTGTAGATAATAATGAACCATTTATTTACTTACTTTTTACCATTTTGCTTATGGCACATGGACACAGATAGATCTTAAGGCGATGATGGGATAGGAATGGACTAGGAGTGGGAAGGAAGCGGCTGTGTTCTTAAATAAGGTACAGCCCCAGCATTTGCCTGGTGTGAAATGGAAAACCATCTTCAGGGCTGCAGATAGTAGGGTTCGAACACACTATCTCTCGAATGCAAGCTGATAGCCACGTGACCCAAACTACCTTGCCACTTGCTCGGTCCATCAGGAGTTACAATCAGTTGTGTTTCGTGCACAGTCTCGTGACTGTGACAGCTTGTTTTATGAACTAACTGCTGATAATGTAATTTCTTAATGCTGCCTTTGGAAAAGAAAAAAGAAAGTGAATATGAAGACTCTGATGTTGTTATCACATTAGTCAAAAGTTCAATATATGGCATACGGTTATCAAATTTTCTCTTTTTATTGAAACAAGGAGAGGGAGATAAGAGCTGATAGCTTACGAGAGAAAGCTTGTCAAGTTCAACAGCTCCATATTATCAGCGTCAAACAACAATCTGTTTTATGTCTCTACCAGGCTATAAATGTGATCAGAATGGAATGACTCTCATTATTGTACAGTCTCACAAAAAGTTTAGGACTAAACTTCTTTGCCTTCTCTCTCCTTGTATGGCTCTGGTCACTTTATGATACAGACGGCAGAGTATAAAGATGTACGAAGAGACTGTCTTTTTTTTTTTTAAGTTAAAAACTTCATGATCGTTCCGTATTGAATAGAGAAATAAGAAGATGTACAATATTAGAAGGATCCACCTTTCAATACTCCGTTGTAAGTTAAACTAAAAAGAAGTCACAACTTGTTTATTGGGACCGGTTTCGACACATTACAAGTGTCATCATCAGCCAAATAGTAAAATAGGGCAAGATATAAAGATCTTAAAACAACTAATACATTGAACACAGGTAAAAAAAATTAACATTGATTCATATCGTAGCAATTCAGTTAATGTCCAAAACACAATGATCGCAGTCAAGAGAGTAAACAGAACATCATTGTCTTGCGCCGAAAACAAATATAGTTGAAGTTCACAAGCAGGTCAAGTATGCACTTATGTAGAGTCGTTGCTAGGCAGGTCTTGTAGGCATTTGTTTCTCAGGCCGAAGAGTAAAAGGTGACGTAATTGAAGTCTTAGGAAAACAGTGTAGGATTTAATTTTGTCAAATTCAAAGTAGGTATATAAGTTTGAAAATAATTTAAAACATTAAAAAGAATAAAGTCAATTAAAAATATATTAAAAATAGGAAGAAATAATAAAAGAAAATTGCAATGTGAGGTTTAACTCGAAACAACTTGCCGTAGTAACTGATAGATGAATGGGAGATGATAAATAGAGAAAAGGTTGGGGAATGTTTATTAGAGGGTGGTGGTGGTGGTGGTGGTGATTATTGCTATTAGAGGAAGTACAAATGGGTAAATATCTTCTATATAACACTAAACCGAGGAAAAAAGAGGAAGAGGTCCGACACTTCGAAAAATGAAGATATCGGTAAAAGGAAGACAAGGGCCACGAAGGGTGTGAAAATGAAATACTCCCTAGCCCTCGCAAACCTAATAGCGTCGGGGTCAGAAAAGAACAAGAGTTGACCAAGGGAGGTCGGACAGGATAGATGAAAGTGAGGAGCCTGGCACAAGTAAGTGGAAGCAATGCCAGGACTCAGCTAAGGGTCCCGTGGTCGCCAACCCACGCTCCGAAGTTCAGAGCCCCTGGGGGGTTAGAGAGTGAGAAGGAAAGGAAAAATGGAAGGGATCCGATATTTCAAAAAATGAAGATATCGGCCAAAGGAAGACAAGGGCCACGAAGGGTGTGAAAATGAAAGACTCCCTAGCCCTCGGAAACCTAATAGCATCAGGGTCAGAAAAGAACAAGAGTTGACCAAGGGAGGTCGGACAGGATAGATGAAAGTGAGGAGCCTGGCAAAAGTAAGTGGAAGCAATGCCAGGACTCAGCTAAGGGCCCCGTGGTTGCCAACCCACGCTCCGAAGTTCAGAGCCCCAATAAACAAGTTGTGACTTCTTTTTAGTTCAACTTACAATGGAGTATTGAAAGGTGGATCCTTCTAATATTGTACATCTTCTTGAGACTGTCTTTGTCACCTCTGACCTTGGTACTCAGTCATGCAGAGCTCTGTATCTTGTGGGAAGCCTCTTAGTTGTTGCTATTTACCACACTCTTTGTCTAACTCCGCAGTATAATGGTTAGCACTATTAGCTGCCATTCTGGGAGGCCTGGGTTCGATTTCCAGTATAGGCAATAATTTTGATACTGAGGCCTAGATTGATGGATATGACTTTATTACATACATACATACATACATACATACATACATTATAATTATAGACCATTATGCCTTTTAGCGTTCAGTCTGCAAGCCTCTGTGAATTTACTAAACGTCACCACATTTAGTTCTACACCTCTTATCTTTAAATCGTTAGAAACTGAGTCTATCGTTGTCTTGATCTTCCTCTACTTCTCTTACCCTCCATAACAGAGTTCATTATTCTCCTAGGTAATCTATCCTCCTCCATTTGTCTCACATGACCCCACCACCGAAACGGGTTAATGCATACAGCTTCATCCATCCATTGAGTTCATTCCTAACTTTGCTTTTATCTCCTCATTCTGAGTACCTTCCTGCCATTGTTTCGACTTGTTTGTACCAGCAATCATTCTTGCTACTTTCATGCCTGTTACTTCTAACTTATGAATAAGATATCCTGAGTCCACCCAGCTTTCGCTTCCGTAAAGCAAAGTTGGTCTAGAAACAGACTGATGTAAAGATAGTTTCATGTGGGAGCTGACTTCCTTCTTACAGAACACTGTTGATCGCAACTGCGAGCTCACTGCATTAGCTTTACTACACCTTGATTCAATCTCACTTACCATCCTGGGAGAACACACAACCTAAATACTTAAAATTATTAACCTGTTCTAGCTTTACATGTGATGAAAATCATTTTTGTCCGTATTGAAAGTGTCATAGCATGTATGTAGGAAAATATTTAATATTTATTTCCACCTATTCAATACAATATACAAGATGTTGGCATTTAAGTTAAAACATTTTTCAAATGTGAGACATGTTTTGCCTCTTACTGTGAGGCATCTTCAGTCACTATCAAAACCTTGTTATTTTTGTCAGGCAACATTTCCAAAAGTTTACAGTTATTATAAAAATGTTCATGAAATAACTAAAAATCTAATATCATGATAAAACTCACGTGTAGATCACTTGATGAATAAGACGTCATTAGATGGTACAGTAGCATAGATGATGGCTTGCAGCCTTAGTCAATACTAGATTTTTAATACATAGTGGAAGGCATATAAAATAATTTTATTGAGAATATACAATACATTCAAATGATATTAAAAACTAGTAGATTCATAGATGGTACACTTAAAGATGGAGGTGTCATATAATTATAAGTGACAGTTGATGGCTTAAAGCCGTAGTCAAAGTTTGAAGTATAAGTAAAATAACATGCTAATATGTAGTAAACGAATATGAAATAGAATAAATTGTTGAATATAAAATGTAAAGGAAAAATATTCCAATTGCTGGGCAAATGTTATTTGACGTTAGCCTATATTTGCCCGTGATGTTTAATGGTCAACAGTTCATAGGTTATTTATAGATTGGTTCAGCAAGATTGTGTTGACATGAAGTTTATAGTTGACTTAAATTTATTTTAAGTCATCCGAGTAAGTTTGCAGAGATGATGATGAGCTGTTATTCTCTACATTGGTATGATTTTGACACGAAGGTTGAATGGCTGTTGTTTTCTTCATCTGATTGACAATTTATTTTCAAAACGTTGATATTGGAAATTTTATATTATTGAAGAATATTGTGGAAGTTTGATGGGGCTCTTGAATTAATGTTGTGTTTGGTTGGTTCTATGGCGTTGTTGGCCCGTTTGACTTGTTGTGTGAAGCGTTATCAGCTTTGTATCACCAATCTGACATTCAATTATGTTGAATTTGTTACGTACTGGCATCAATTTAGTCTTCAAAAGGCTAATTTTCATACCATACTCATTGCACCTATTTTCAAGTTCCAAGATATTAGACTGCAGGCTTTCGGCACAATGTGCCATTAAGACCAAGTCGTCAGCATTGGCCAGACTGCTTACTACATTTCCACCTAACTGAATCCCTCCCTGTCACTTTATACCTTTCAGCAGATGATCCATGTAAACTACAAACAGCAAAGGTGGAAGATTACAGCCTTGTCTAACCCCTGGAAGTACCCTGAATAAGAACTCAATCTACCATTAATTCTCACTGCAGCCCTTATTTACAAAAGTAATTTTTTTTTTCTTCTCCCTAATCAATACATTAATTTGGGTTAGTTAGCATTAACTCATTCAAAATGTTTTTGGACTAGTTTCAATCAATGTAATGATGTAATTCTATCCACCATACAATAATGTTAGAATTTATCTCGTATGGAGAACTTGGATTTGTTCATTTCATGGCATAGTCTAAAAACCATTTGCCCCTTCTCATCCTTTCATTTAGTACCTCCTTCTCATTCCTATTGAGGGGAGTTACAAGTTGTCCCAGATTGTTTTATTTGTGAGACAAAAGTTAGAGTTCAAGAAACAGGTTAAAAGACAACCTTGAATTTCCAATTTCAAAATGTTACTTAACTATGAAACACAAATGAAAAGCAATGTTTTAATTTTTTTGAGAGGTTTAACATTTCTGAAATTGGAATTAAAATTAGGTGATATTTTGAAAATTTTTTAAACTGTCTGCATAGAATTTAGATTTGTTATCTTCACAGCTCTTTTTCTTAAAAAAAATTTATAATAATGCTATTGGCTTTACATGCCACTAACTACTTTTACAGTTTTTGCAGATGCCAATGTGCCAGAATTTAGTCGCGTAGGAATTCTTGTATATGCCAGTAAATCTACCAACATGAGGCTGACGTATTCAAGCACCTTCAAATACCACCAGACTGAGCCAGGATTGAACCTGCCAAGTGCTTCAACTGTCTAAGCCACTCAACCCAACTAAAAAAAAACAAGTTTAGAGGTACTCACACCTGAGACTCAACTTAACTTGTAACCACAAATTCAAAATTTCCTTCCCAAGACACTAGTGGTGGAGGTGATCGGGATCATTGTTTTAAGAGGAAGTACAACTGGACAACCATCCTCGATTAACACTAATCAGAGAGGGAAAAGAAAAAGAGCTCTGATCCACTTAAGAATGCAGGTATCGGCAAAAGAAAGGAAGGGCCATGAAGGGTGTGAAAATGAAAGACTCCCAAGGCTTCATAAACCTAATACCGTCGGGTGAGAGGAGAACATGTGTTGACCAAGAGTGATCAGATATGACAGATGAAAGTGAGGAGCCTGGACGAGTAAGTGGAAACAATGCCAGGACTCAGCCAAGGGTCCCGTGGCTGCCAACCCATGCTCCCAAGTCGAGAGCCCTTGGGGTTCATTCTTATTCATCTCTTAAATAGGGAAGGGATAATGTGGATGTATTTTACCACCCCTCACCTGTACAGGGTCCTCCAAAGAGAGAAGGCAATGGTAGTTATCTATAATTTCAATAGTAGACCTGGATAATAAAAATTTACCTTACATTACAGCAACTTCCAAATTGGCAACTGCTTGCCAGGGCTGTAGTCAACACGCCACATTTCCTCTTTACTCTTCATGGTGGTTGTAAGTTATCTTCATATCAAAATCCGGAATTTACATAAACCACAAGTCTAAATTACTGCAATGGGTGACTAACCAACTTGATAAACAGGAGATTGGTGACAGTAAAAAGGTTAGCTCTTGTAGATATGATAATCGGATTCATTTCAGAAAATCCACACTCACACTTGCTGGTGAATATGTGGATACACTTTGCTGTGTTCACAGAAGGAAGAAGGGGCATTGGAATTTCCTCATCCTTAAAATAATCCCAGAAATGTTGATTGAATTACAACCCATTCACATCACTTACGCAACAATAATTTTGATAACACTTGTGATCATAATGATTCAAGACTAAAAAGAAATAGCAACAAGAAACAAAACATAATTTTAAAAATTAATTTTTAAATTCAGGAATAGTTATGTTTTCCTTCTTTGGCTCCCTAAATGTTTGGCGACATACATCCCCCAGAGTTCCTCCAGGAAAAGAGCCCTGGTTATAATTTTATGTTTGCCCAGATCCATGTCAGGTAAGACAGTGTTCTTAACTCTTTATATCTTCTATGATGGACTGGAATGACTTTGTTATTTTCAATGATCTGTCTCAGTTTCATCTTAGGCTTTGCTAATCTGAAGCCATCCCTTTTCAGTTTCAACTCAGTTAATTTGTAACTGTTTTGTTCTTCAGTCTGTCAATACTAATTCTGAATAGTCCGGCTCAGTGGCTAAATGGTTAGCATGCTGGTCTTTGGTCACAGGGGTCGCGGGTTCGATTCCCAGCAGGGTCGGGAAATTTAACCGTAATTGATTAATTCCCCTGGCATGGGGACTGGGTGTATGTGTTGTCTTCATCATCATTTCATCCTCATCATGACATGCGGGTCGCCTACGGGAGTCAAATCAAAGGACCTCCACCTGGTGAGCTGAAGTCCTCGGACACATCCCAGCACTAAAAGCCATACGCCATTTCATTTCAATTCTGAATAAATATGAGGGGGTACCTAAAAATAACCAGAATAACATGGCCATGGGTGAAGCTTGTGTAGTACACATTTCTGCTGCTAGGCGTGTATAACGCAACTCATTGCCAGTTCAGTGCCGCCTGTGTTGTCGACCTGGCTTGTTCTGTTCATCTGCAGTGTTTTTTTTTTTTTTTTTTCCCTGCTATTTGCTTTACGTCGCACCGACACAGATATGTCTTATGGCAATGATGGGGTAGGAAAGGCCTAGGAATTGGAAGGAAGCGGCCGTGGCCTTAATTAAGGTACAGCCCCGGCATTTGCCTGGTGTGAAAATGGGAAACCATGGAAAACCATCTTCAGGGCTGCCGACAGTGGGGCTCGAACCCACTATCTCCCAATTACTGGATACTGGCCGCACTTAAGCGACTGCAGCTATCGAGCTCGGTGTGATTGTTTTTGCTAGCGCTGTTTTGTTCTTGTTACATTTTTTATGATGGCAAGTTTAAGTGAACAACGTGCAAACCTTTTATTGGGAAGTTTTAAGAAGATAGTACAACGTGTTCATTAAAAAAGATATGATTTGTAGCAGACAGGAGACTGGTTTGTCCACCACGACAATGCACCTGCACACACAGCCATCTCTGTTAGACACTTTTTGGCTAAAAATGGCATGGTTTTGCTGCCCCATGCCTCACCTGGCTCTGTGCAACTTTTTCTTATTTCTACGCATGAAAAGGGGCATGAAAGGACATGGATTTGACAACATTGAAGAGGTCAAGAAAGAAACGAGGGAGGATCTGTCAGCCATTTCTAGAGATGACTATAAAAAATGTTTCGAACAGTAGAAGCACCGATGGAACAAATGAATTGGTTGTAATGGAGAGTATTTTGAAGGGGATAAGGTTGTTTTATAAAAAATTTGAAAATATATAAGTTAAAAAAAATTATTCTGGTTTGTTTTGGATACCCCCTTGTACATTTACAAACTACCTGAAAAATAAAGAACTTTATTAAAAAAGATTGACATATTTCGTTCTTGAAGGAACTCTAGCTACTAAATGGGAGAGAAGAGAGAAATTCATTAAGGTAAGTTCCAAATTTTGATTTTTTAAGGATTTAAACAGAAATAAATATAAATCTTTATACATTTCTAAATGCACTGCCTGATAAAAAAAAAGTTAAGCACCCACAAGGAGTGGTTGAAAGGGAATGAAACTACATATGCTGAAAGACCATGTGCCTTTATTGAACTGATTACAATATGGGATGAAAGAGACAAGGCCGTTGGCAGTTACAGGTGGAATGTTGGCACCAGGTCAGTAGGGTGTTGCCCCCTCCCTGGTCACAATGAATGCCCTTATGTGGTGCAAACAGCTTTTGGATCCTCTCCTGAGGCAAATTCGTCCAAAGTTGTTGCAGCTTTCCCTCCAGATCCCACAGTCCCCCCTTCCAATGTCATCCCGCATGTGTTCAATGATGGAGAGGTCGATGGATCTTGCTGGCCACGGGAGGACTTCAACAAGCTCTAGGCAGTCCATAGACATACGTGCTGTGTGTGGATGTGCATTATTTTGTTGAAACACTGTCCCAGTGTTCTGTGCCATAAGGGGTAGGACGTGCTGATACAGAATGTCTGTGACGTATCGCTGTGCCATCAAAGTCTGCTGAAGCACTATTAGAAGTGACCTGAATGGATATCCTATGATGCCAGAGATTACACCTGTGTGTCTTTCCACAATATGAGCAGGATCTGCCCTCGATGCCCCCAAGCCCGCACACAATAGTCATCGGAGGTTATGGAGAAGCGGGACACATCACTGAACATAATGTTATGTCATGTTAAAAATTAAATAACTGGAAAGGAGGTTCAACCTATTCAATACTCAAAGGAAAGAAACGTTGCAGCCAAACACCAAAGTAGAGTGGAGAACGTTTCGAAGGTCCAGAACCTGTCACGGCTGCGGGAAGCCAATTACGTATATAAAAATATACGACGCCAATTAGTAAGGCCCATGTAAGAGAAGGCTTTTTGTTTAGCTTGGTTAGCTTGTGCATGCCTCCCGGACAAGGCACGACTTCAAACGCAGGCGTTGGTATTCTGCTGTCAATGGTAACTGATGCATGGGGCGACAGGACCAAAATCCGATGGATGTGAGTCGTCGATACACTGTGCGGGAACTCACAGGATGTTGTTGTGTCTCCAGTACATGTTTGCGATGACGGGTGCCGAAGTTATGGTGCACCATACGACATTCCTCCCTTGAGGTGGTGTTCTTGGTCGACCCTTACCTGCACAACGTGATTGGGTGCTCTCGTGTACCCACTGAGTCCAACATCGGACCACTGTGACATCTGAATGGCCCAGATGCCTGGCAATTGCACAATACGACCAACCAGGCTCATGGAGTCCCACAATGCAGCCTCTGTCAAATTCTGTCAACTGGTGGATAGGCTGTCTAATGTGTCTACGAGGCATTGTTTCGTTCTGTACGTAGTCCTCTCTACACGTCTTGCTTAACTTGTTGACTGGTAACAACTTATCAACAACATAACGGTGCCATCACAAATTCACAGTGGTGGGCATTCTACACATTACAGATCCTTGTTAATCTAATCACTCACAGATCAATGGTATGCATGTATACTGAAATGGGATATATTGGGCCACTCCTTCTGGGTGCTTAACTTTTTTTGTCAGGCAGAAGTTCTTTGAAGAACGAAACATGTCATTCTTTTTTCAAGTGATGTCATATGTTTTCTTTTTCAGGTACTTTAAAAATTTGTTTCTCAAAATTAATTTTGACAGACTGAAGGATCTAACGTTACAAGTTACATTTTTTTTTTTTTTTTGCTAGTTGCTTTACGTCACACCGACACAGTTAGGTCTTATGGTGATGATGGGAAAAGGGGCTAGGAGTGGGAAGGAAGCGGCCATGGCCTTAATTAAGGTACAGCCCCAGCATTTGCCTGGTGTGAAAATGGGAAACCACGGAAAACCATCTTCGGGGCTGCCGACAGTGGGGTTCAAACCTACTATCTCCCGAATACTGGATACTGGCCGCACTTAAGCGACTGTAGCTATTGAGCTCGGTAACAAGTTACTAGGAAAATGACTGAGGTAAGAGCAATGCTAGCAACACCATTCCATGCAGGATCCTGTTTCTGTAATAAGAGGTAACTACATGGGGTAACACACCAGGAGCTTCCATCTTGGAAGTGCAGGTCTGCAAAACTGGGGTCCGTAGCTGAGCATGACATTGCTTACTCTTAAATTATCTGATCAAAAGTATCTGGACACCACTGTTCACTAGTAAACAACAACAAATGATGCTTTGTATCAGTATAAAAGGAGGCAGGGAGGTTTGTATTGCTCAGTGCAAGAAGTGGGCAAGGTCAGCTTAGTGACTTCAACGTGGGGTAGTCATTGGTTGCCACCAGTGGCGAAGCATGCTAGTATCCACTGTTACCACTGGTAACAGTTTGAAAATATAAAAATCAAGTATTCTTTTAATACTAACATTTAATATTCTTGTTTCTTCACCTGGACGTGCCACAAAAACTCTATTGCAGTAGATTGTCACCGTCAAAGTCGAGCAAGAGGCTGTTACAATTCCATGCAGTGGTTCTGCTTTGAATCTCTTCTAATACTTACTTGACTTATTTACTGTTGCTCCTCCTGGAGCATAGGGCTTCCATGAAACACTTCCATCTGTTCCTATTGTTGGCTATCCTCTTCACTTCATTCCAAGTTTTTCCCACTGTTAGATATTCCTCTTCGATCGTCTTTTTTCCAGGTCTTCTTCGGACGTCCACGCTTTCTAGCGCCTTGGGGGTTTCAGTCGAGCGCTGTCTTTTCAATGGCTCCAGCGGGCATCCTTAAAGTATGTCCTATCCAATGCCATTTTCTCTCCCTTATCTGCATTTCAATTGGCTGCTGGTTAGTTTCTTCCCATAGATCTACATTTGAAATAACATCTGGCCATCTTCTGTTGATGATACATCTTAGATAGCGATTCACGAAGACTTGCAGTTGTTTGGTCGTCTTCTGGGTAACTTTTCACGTTTCACAGCTGTAAAGCAGAATGGACTTAACATTTGTGTTAAAAAGTCGTAACTTAGTTTTTCTAGAAATGTTCTTGTTTCTCCATATAGGATACAATTGAACAAAAGCACCATTCGCTTTCCTGATACAACTCTTAATGTCTTCTTCTGCTCCTCCAGTCGTAGTAACCATACTCCCAAGATATATGGAGTCTACTTGTTCTACCTCTTTATCATCTATAGACAATTTATCATCAATCTTGGAATTGACCCTCATCTCCTTGTTCTTATTAATATTTATTTTAAGTCCAGCATCCTCTGCCTCCTCCTTCAACTGCTTAATCTTCTCTTCCATATCTCTGAAGCATTGAGCCAGTAGGCAGATGTCATCTGCAAAAACAAGGTCTTCTAACCTATCTTGTAAGTCCCACTGGATCCCCCTTTTCCGACCTCGATACATTCTCCTGAGCACACTATCCAACACAAGTAGGAAAAAGAATACAGCCCTGTCAAACTGCCGAGGTCACATCTATTGGTTCAGTAAGATCTCCCATATGCAGAACCTGACATTTATAACCCTCGTACATATCCTTTATAATATTCAGAATCTTTTGAGGTATACCATATTCTTCAAGTGTTTGCCACATAACTCTTCTATTTACAGAGTCGAAGGCTGTCTCAAAATCAATGAAAGTCAAGTAGAGGGTGTTCTGCCATTCTACACTTTGTTCCAAGATGATTCTCAGAGTGTTTATGAGATCGATACAGTTACAGTGTTTACGAAAACCAGCCTGTTCCCTTCTAAGGCGCAATTCCACAACATCCTTCACCCGCTCTAAAATGATCCTTGAAAGCACCTTACTTGGTGTCCGACTCGTTGGCTGAACAGTCAGCGTACTGGCCTTCGGTTCAGAGGGTCCCGGGTTCGATTCCCGGCCGGGTCGGGGATTTTAACCTTAATTGGTTAATTCCAATGGCACGGGGGCTGGGTGTATGTGTTGTCTTCATCATCATTTCATCCTCATCACGACACGCAGGTCGCCTACGGGGGTCAAATAGAAAGACCTGTACCTGGCGAGCCGAACCCGTCCTGGGATATCCCGGCACTAAAAGCCATACGACATTTCATTTTTACCTTACTTGGTACCGACAACAATGTAATTCCCACTCCAATTATCACACTTAGTAATATCCCCTTTCTTTGGTATCTTAACAATCAGGCCTTTCTTCCATTCAGCTGGCAGTTTTTCTTCATTCCAGATCCTTTCCAACAGGGGGTGCAATCATTTTGCCGAAGTCTCAATATCTGCTTTAAGTACTTCTGGCGCGATATTATCCATACCGGGTTCTTTTCCAGTTCTTATCTGTTTCAAGGCCTTCTCTATTTCTGAACAGGTTGGAGGATGTACATTTATTTTTGGGTCACTATCTACTGGTTCCATTTGTTGGTTACCATTCTGTTCTGTATCTCTATTGAGCAACTCTGAGAAATGTTCCTTCCATCTCTGTAGCTGTTCTTCCCGGGTGGTTAGTAGTTCACCTCTCTTGTTTTTAATGGGTTTATTCCTGATAAATCCTTGACAGTTTCTTTGTGATACTATACAATTCCTTAGCATCTCCCCTTGCTGAAGCCTCTTCTGCCATTCGTGCTTGTTCATCTACCCACTGTATATGATCTTTTCTTACGCTTTTCTTCACACTCTTATCAGCTTCCACATATTCCTTTTGTGCTGCGGCTTTCTGTTGTCTTGTTTTACACACATTAATCTTTGCCTTAACTAGCTTTCTAGCCTCTTTTTTTTCTTTTTTTTTACCAAGTATCATCAGACATCCATTCCTTCTTGAGATACTTGTAAAATCCAAGCACCTGAATCAAATTTCTTGTTTCGCCTTTCAAATTTCCTTCTACCTGTCACAATTTTCATTCTAAACTCTGCAACTACCAGGTGATGATCACTTCCAATATCTGCCCCTCTTTTATTTCTAACATCAGTCAATGATCTTCTAAACTTTCTACTTATGGCGATGTGGTCTATCTGGTTTTCTGTAACCTGATCTGGCGACACCCATGTAATCTTATGGCATCGTTTATGAGGGAATAAAGTGCCACCCACTACCAAATCATGGCTAGCACAGAAATCAATGAAAAGCTCCCCATTTTCATTATAGTCACCAACTCCATGCACTCCCATAATTTGTTCCAGTCCCTGATTGTTAGAACCAACCTTTGCATTTAAATCCCCCATCACAATAATAATATCTCTCTTTAAGAGCTCACCAGAGTTAAGAACCACGTGGTCCATCGTAGGCCTAAACGAAGAAGAAGAAGAAGAAGAAGAAGAAGAAGAAGAAGAAGAAGAAGAAGAAGAAGAAGAAGAAGAAGAAGAAGAAGAAGAAGAATATCTCTCTTTCCCACTTTCTTAATAGTCTCATTTAGTTGGCAGTAGAATTCTTCCCTTTTTTCAATTTCTAACATTTCTGTGGGAGCATAACACTGGATCACAGTCACATTGCGAACCCGGGTCTTGAATTGAGCTATCATTAGTCTTTCTGAGATGGGTTTCCAATCAAGGAGGTTCCTCTTTGCAGTTTTATTCACTTGCAATCCCACACCATCTCTATGTTCTGCATCCTCCCCCATTTGCCTAGAATACAGGAATGTGCACCTATTAAGAGTCTGTATTTCTCCAAAGTTTGGCCACCGTTCTTCACTTAATCCAAAGATATCCAGCCTGTATTCCTCCATCACTTTAGCCACCTGCTTCAATTTACTGCTCTCTCTCAGGGTTCTGACATTCCAAAAACCTATTCTCGTTTTCCGTTTCATGCCAAAACTCGTCAACTTATTATCCATCCGGCTGTGTTTCACTTCGGTTTCTTTAATAGTTTATGTTTAAGGCTTTCTACTTATGGCGATGTGGTCTATCTGGTTTTCTGTAACCTGATCTGGCGACACCCAGCCCACAGCAACCCGAGCTTGCTGGTGGGACTGCCACCTAAGCCTCCAAGCCTGCTGTTTTCTGTAAGGGTTGTCTCCCTTAGCCTTTGAAGATCCCTCTTCACCACAAGGCAGTGGTTACCCTTGTTTCTTTAAACCCCACGGGAAGAGGGTTGCCTCGTTTGCCAGATTTGCCGTTCCAAAAGTCTCTTTTTCCGCCGCATCTGCCATTGAGGACTTCACCAGAGCCCCATTAGCCATCACTTTTCAGGGTTCCTGTAGGGCCTTCACAGCTACCGTAGCGGTCATGGGGCACACACAGTCCCTGCTGTACATCACCCCTGCAGTCAATCCCTTACTTCATGCCGTTGCCCACCTCCCATGACGTGGACGAGGGGTTGAACTTATGAGAGGCAATCTCTTCTAATAGCTAGGCGAGTATTACTGCGCCTGTGCCGAACAAGGCACCTCTCCCCTCGACACAGAGATGTATCCTGCTACGTGCTCCGGTCATGTTACAACAATGGAAAGTGGAAACAAAAGCTTATAATGTCCGTGTTGAGCTGTACTGTCTGGTCTTCCCGCCGTGCTGAAAAGTGCACTACCATATTATTATTTTTTCTATTATAATACGATGTGACTTTTCTTGTTAAAGTGTGAATTTATGTTAGGTAAGGATAGCCTACAGAACTGCACAACGCATTAAACATTAAAATGAGTGCTGTCACTTCCACCTCGAAAATAAGTGAATTGGCAGGCCCAGAATATTCATGTGTAATAGGAAGCATAATGAACACGCCATTTTCATCAAGAACAATTTTTTTGCTATTTGATTTACGTCGCGCCGACACAGATATGTCTTACGGTGATGATCAAGAACTTTTGAAGAAAATAAAAATATAATTGAAAAAGGTAGACCCATGCCTTGTCTTAAAAATTTAGTCAAGGATTCGAAAAGAATAGTACGATATTTTCATGACTCGTGGTACATAGATCTGGACTGGTTATGTGGTTGTGCAAAAATTAATAAACTGCATTGTTGGCCAGGTTATCCTGCTACGATATGGAGTAGACCGTACAGCCAGCGACTCAACGCCGAGTGTTGGATGGCGGGAAATAACCTGACACCCTAAAGGAGCCAACGGCTTATGGCGGAGGAGCTCCCTTAGGAGGGTGATGGTCCCTTAGTGGAGGGAAGGCCACTAGAATCCATCAGGTAGTGTCTGTACTTCATGTTAGGAGCGGCTACCAAAAGCGTCTGTTCTCCATGTTAGGGGCGGCTGAGTCTACACCAGCGAAGGCAAGGGGAAACCACACTGGTATAAATTCCCAGGAAATCACTATGGCTAGAAATCAGAAAGAAACGGCCCCTAGTCCCGGGCAGCCCTTAAATGGGCGAGGGGTGCTAAGAATCTCCTGGCTCAAATTAGTGAATTCCGCAATAAGAATGGGGACTTGGAATGTCAGAAGTCTCTATGCAGCTGGCAAGCTTGACAATCTTATCAAGGAAATGGTTAGACTAAGAACACCATTAATGGGAATTAGTGAAGTTCGCTGGCCTGGTGCAGGTAAATGTCATTGTGATGATGGTACATTCTATTACTCTGGTAGCGAAGATAATGATAGAGATCATAGAAATGGAGTCGGAATATTTATAAATTCTGAACTTACGAAGTGTGTCAGCAACTTTGTACCAGTCTCTGATCGAATCGTGTTATTACAGCTTTCATGCTCACCTTTTAACGTAAACATCTTGCAGATATATGCACCAACAGCAGACAAAAAGTATGATGACAAAGTAGAAACATTCTATGAGCAACTTGAAACTATTCTTAAAGACCTGAGGAAGGATGAAATAACTGTCATAATGGGTGATTTCAACGCAAAAATTGGTCAAGGGCGTCGTTCTGACTTGGTAGGCGAATTTGGGCTTGGTAAATGCAATGACCGGGGAGAAAAGCTGTATGAATCTTGTGTAGAACATCAAATGGTTCTCACCAATACATGGTTCAAACTTCCAAAATGTCATTTATACACATGGAAAGCTCCTAAAGATGATCCTCAGAATCCTGACTCAACAAGGAACCAAATTGATTACATTCTGATAAATAAGCATTTCAGAAATTCCATCAAAAGAGTCACAGCATATCCAGGTGCAGATATTTCCTCGGACCATAATCCATTGATAGCTAACGTAAGAGTTCGTCTGAAAATCATGAAGAATAAGCCTAGAAGAAAGGTGCTAAATACCCCTAATCTACAAAATTGTGAGACTCGGCAGAAAATTGCTCAGGATTTGAATAGGCATTTAAAAGAAATCGATACCAATAACTGTGAAACAGCAAATGATTTGTGGAATCAGTTTAAAAGTCAGGTAGAGGTACTTCTTCAAAACAAAGATCAAAAGATACATCCAATGAAGAAAAAGAAATGGATGACAGATGATATTCTTGAACTAATGGAACAACGAAGATTAGTAAAAAATGATGCAGAGGAATACCAAAAATTACAACGCCACATAAGGAAAGAATACGTGCTGCGAAAGAGAACTGGATGAGAGAACAAAGTGTGGAAATGGAAATCTTTCAGTCTGAACATGATCTGTTCAATATACATCGAAAATTAAAGGAAATAGCTGGCATGTACAGAAAACGTAATCTTTATGTACTGGTTGATGTCACAAACAGGCCTATTATTAATGAAGAAGAAGTTTTAAATATTTGGGAAAATTATCTGATAGAACTTTTCTGTGATCAGAGAGGTGAGGAAACTAACCAACGAGCTAATTGTGAAGGCCCTGACATTCTTAAATCAGAAGTGCCATATGCTGTGAAAGTTTCAAAAAGCAAGAAATCACCAGGTCCAGATAACATCCCTGTAGAACTTCTTAACACTCCAGTGGTCGCGCGGATCACAATAGTGATCCAGCAGTTTAGTTTTTACCGCTCCTGCTTTTTGGTATGACTGTTGACCTTGAGCATCTGTGTACCTTCCCTGCGTCACATCCCCTCTCTGATAACGCAGTAGTCTGCTAACCTTGACTGATGGTTGTTGCGTTACAAAGCAATTTATTCTTGTGGATCACAACTGTGATCCGTGCGACCACTAACGTGATATTTTTTGACTTTGTTTGTTTTCTTATTACGATGTCTAATCTCAGTTCATGTGCATATATCTACTCTGTTTTATGAGTTTATATTAATTATTGGTATATAAGCACAAAATGGATGACTATGAGAATATAAATTGATGGCTGAATGAACCAGACAGTTGAGATACCTCAAAAACCTTGTGTAGGGAGTAAGTGAGACAAATCACAATGTCCGGTAATTTTTCAGGTATTTCTTATAAATGCATGCATAATTATATTATACTGTACAAAAAATAAAGTTCTTTTCACAATGCATAACCATATTCATTGAATAAATATAACAGAATAGCCTTATATCACAAAGAAAGTACGGATCACAATTGTGTAACGTGACATTTCATCGCGCGACCACTGGAGTGTTAAAATGATTGACGAAGACAATATCCAATTCTTGGTAAAGTTGTTCAATACTATATGTAATACTGGAGACATCCCATCTGACTGGCTGTTATCTACATTCATCACGTTGCCAAAGAAGCAAAAGGCATGTAAGTGTAATAATTATAGGCTAATAAGCCTCGTGAGCCACACACTTAAAGTATTCCTTCGTGTAATACATAACAGAATCAAGACTAAGTGTGAACAAGACCTCGACAAAACACAGTTTGGGTTCAGAAATTCTTTTGGTACAAGGGAAGCTTTGTTTGCGCTAAATATCCTAATTCAGAACAGTCTAGATCAACAGCAAGAAGTGTTTGCTTGTTTCATTGATTTTGAAAAGACTTTTGACAGAGTACAACATCCAAAACTTGTAGAACTCCTAAAGGATATAGGAGTTGACAGCAAAGATATCTGCATTATTGAAAACCTTTACTGGAGACAAAAGGCCGTTGTCCGAATCGGAAATCAAACTACAAACGAGATAGCCATCCAAAGAGGAGTTAGACAAGGTTGTGTTTTGTCTCCATTGTTATTCAACCTTTACTTGGATAAAATTTTCAAAACAACTTTAGAAAATCAACAATATGGAATAAAAGTAAATGGTGGCATAATTAACAACATAAGATATGCGGATGATACAGTCATCTTGTGTGACAATTATGAAGGTCTCCAACTCCTGCTCAATAATATTAGTGCAGTAAGTGAGGACATGGGACTAAAAATAAATGTAAACAAGACCAAGTTCATGATCTTCAGCAAACGAGCCAATGCTGAGGCAATCTTACAACTAAACAACCGACAGATTGAGAGAGTAACCACTTTTAAATATCTGGGTACCATTGTCACTGAACAACTTGATCCCGAGAAAGAAGTGAAACAGAAGATAGTAATAGCACGAAAAGTATTTACAAAAATGAAATCTTTCTTTTGCATTGCTAGAGGTTTTACGTTGCACCGACACAGATAGGTCTTATGGCGACGATGGGATAGGAAAGGCCTAGGAGTTGGAAGGTAGCGGCTGTGGCCTTAATTAAGGTACAGCCCCAGCATTTGCCTTGGTGTGAAAATGGGAAACCACGGAAAACCATTTTCAGGGCTGCCGATAGTGGGATTCGAACCAACTATCTCCCTAATGCAAGCTCACAGCCGCGTGCCTCTACGCGCATGGCCAACTCGCCCGGTTTTCTTTTGCAATGACTACTTAAATTTAAAACTTAGACAGAGGATGGTCAAGTGCTATATATGGTCAGCCTTGCTATATGGTGTGGAAACACGGACTCTCAAGAATATATCAGTGAAACACTTGAAAGCCTTTGAAATGTGGATCCACCGTAGGACGCTCAGGATTTCGTGAGTTGCACACTAACGAACCAAGAAGTACTCAGAAGGGCAAGAGCAAGTCGGGAACTCGTTCAAACAATAAAACTCGAGAAGATCTCTTACCTTGGCCACATCCTTAGAAATGACCGTTACCTCATCTTACAGCAGATTGTACAAAGCAAAATACAGGGTCGAAGAGGTGTTGGGAGGAGGCGAACATCATGGCTTGGAAACATCAAAGAATGGACTGGAATTCACAGTGTTGAAAGACTTTTCCACCTATCAAGAGATCATACTGCATTCGCCAAAGCGATTGCCAATGTCAGAGGGACCTGATACGGTACTATGAAGACGATTGTTGGCCGTGTGTTCCATTTTCCTCAGGAAAGGATGCTTGGAATAAACAGTGTGTGGACAATTTATAGAGTTTTAAAGAGACACCATGAGGTTTTTCAAGCTCACATCGTCACTGTTGCCGATATGATTCAGTTCGGAAGGTCCAGAATATAGTACAGCTCACAGAAAGAAAATTAACGAGCATAATGAGCTAGTAAAAATAACAGATATATTAGCAGCACTTTAATAGATACTGTGTGTTTTCTTTCAAAGCAAGGATTACCTTTCAGTGGTCATCGAGAACCTGAAGAATCTGATAACAGAGGTAATTACAGGGAGTTACTAACGTTAATTGCTAAGAAAGATGACATTTTGGCACCACTTAGAAACATCTACAGTTTTCTCAGGACTTTCATCTGACATTCAAAATGATATTATTGACGCCATAGCTACTTTTATGACCAGCAAAATTAAAGACGAGGTTAAGAAAGCAAACTTTATTTCCGTTAATTTGGATGAAAGTACAGACATTTCTAACAGAGCACATATCTCAACTGTATTTAGATATGTTAATCCCGAAGGCAAAATTCAAGAAATTTTTGAAATTCGGTGATGTAGGTGGTGACCGTTCTGCTGTTTCTCTCTCTAAACATCTCTTTCGAAAGTAACAAGAATTTCAGTGTGGTGAAAAGTTAGTAGCAGAGGCATTTGATGGCGCAACAGTGACTCGTGCTACATAGATCTGGATTGGTTATGTGGTTGTGCAAAAATGAATAAACTGTACTGTTGGCCATGTATTCTTTTTTCGTCAGAAAAAAAAAAAAAAATGCTTGGAATAAAGACAGTGTGGATGATTTAGAGAGATATACTCTAAGAAGGCGTGTGATAACACTTTTCAAAATGTCACACGTCGCCACTGGTTGCCACATAAGCAAGAAATCTGTAAGGATATTTCTAACCTTACAAACGTTCCCAAACTGACCGTCAGTGAAGAAATTGTCAAGTGGAAGTGTGAAGGTACTACCACTATCTAGTAGATCACATCCAGGGACCAATTGGACAGTGTTATGCATGACTTGACCATGCGCCAAACTGTCATTTCGAGATATTGACGTGAAATTACAAGTTGTCCATTTCATGACCGTATCGATGTTTAATCAAGAAGTAAGTATAAATAACCACCTAATCGATACTTTATTAATGCCTCAGGCAAAATTGAATAAAATTAAAACTTACAGGACATGTTTCGACCACTTAGTGGTCCTCTTCAGCTGTATAAATAAAGAACTGAAAAGAAAAACATTATGACAATAAGCACAAATAAAAGTTCTTTGGAGACTCCTTTGATAAAAATGGAGGTCATCAGAATAGGTCATCTTGCCTCTCGTTCTTGTTTGGAAAAGATGTTTATTCTGTGCTGTCTAGAGGGTCTGTCTTTGAGCGCGACCTGGTGAAGTAACGATGTGATACAGTTTGACAGTTCATGGAAAGCTCTGCAGAGAAGGGAAGTGCTTCTGCGATGTCGTGTTTGATTATATCTCTTGTAATTTTAGATGACGATAAAACTCTACTTCCCTTCTCTCCAGAGCTTTCCATGAACTGTCAAACTGTATCACATCGTTACTTCACCAGGTCGCGCTCAAAGACAGACCCTCTAGACAGCGCAGAATAAACATCTTTTCCAAACAAGAACGAGAGGCAAGATGACCTATTCTGATGACCTCCATTTTTATCAAAGGAGTCTCCAAAGAACTTTTATTTGTGCTTATTGTCATAATGTTTTTCTTTTCAGTTCTTTATTTATACAGCTGAAGAGGACCACTAAGTGGTCGAAACATGTCCTGTAAGTTTTAATTTTATTCAATTTTGCCTGAGGCATTAATAAAGTATCGATTAGGTGGTTATTTATACTTACTTCTTGATATTGACGTGAACGCGTTTGTTAGCATATAAATTCGAGTCGTGAATGAATTGGCAGATTTCTTTCACCATAAGAAGGACTAAGGTCAGTTCTATTTACAGACCAATCACCAACTGCATAGCAAGTCATTAAGTGTCTGATTTTCTATAAAATGTCGCTTAGTCAATTTTAAATTTCTGAAGTAATTCATTCTTTCTGTTTCGCATCAACTGACCAAGTGACAATTTTGTCAGTTGGTCATGTGATGCATATTAATGTTATGCTTTTACTTATGTTTTACATTGGGGATTGTTACTACGAAAGGGTAATAATCTAGGTAAACAGACGTATAAACAGTTTTATGAGTAATGTTGAACAAAACTTGTTTATTATTCTACAATACCGTTAGCATACATACAAAGAAACCTATTATCCATACTATTACATACCGACATTTTACAGATGGGTTTCACTTATGCTGGTGTATCTACTTGATATCACTAACAACAGAAATTGAAATAAACTTCAGAATGTTCAATCTGACACAGAAATGGGAAGTATCATCAGCTTCATCTAAGTTTCCTCTTCAACAATGAAATCAAATTCCTGGCAATCGAATCCATCAATATCGTCTTCAATACCCGGATGACTACAGAGTTTACGATAAAAATCAGTGGCATCTTTTGGAATAAGTGACATCAAAGAGCGTATGTCGCTGAGCTTCGCTTCTGAATTGGGTTTTGCATTCGGCCACAGAGGTGTTAAAACATTGCTAAAATAGTGGGTCACGCCATTTTGTGAAGGACGACCAACAGCTTTCTTCTTCTGAATGTTTATTTCAACTAGCTGTCCTTTATATTCCTGCTTGAAGAAGATGCTAAATGGTTTGTCTTTATGTAACTATCTCTTTTACTTTCAGCCAGTTTATCTTCTCTCTCAAATTATTTGTCTTCCAGTTCACGATTTGTTTCTCAAGTAAATCTGTACTTTTAAAATCCTCAAGCTTCATTCTGTGAACAACTAAGGGATTCCTCTTCCTACAAAATTTCATCACATTGATGTAGTCCTCTGCTGTATACAACCTTTGCTGAAGTTTCAGTGCACATTCTATGTCCCCGAAATCACTGTCATTGGGGAGAAAGCTGTGTCCTGGAACAAGGAAACGTTGAGTGATTTTTTTTCACTATGGGATGCTGTTCTAAGATAGCTTTTAACATCAAAACCATTTTTAAGTTTCGGTTCTGTCCTCCACAGGAATCTAACCACAAGATTACTTCTTCAACAGCTGGTAGCTCTTCCAATAAATAGTTCATCAGGCATGAGGATACCTCCTGTGACCCTCGGCCTGCCTCACCCTCTAACCAGACATAGCAGTGTCCTCTTTCATCCTTATCGCTGCGTATTCCTAAGTTATAAAGCCATAACTGCCTTTTATAAAAGACTGTATTTGTAGGAATTCTAGGCAATGGCAAGGTTTTCTCTAGGTCAAAACAAAGAACTTCCAGGGCGCCATCTTGTTTTGCCTTCGACGTGTCCGATGATTTCATATCCTGCGCAATTTTGGCTTGTTCAAGATGATTTTCTTTTTTTGATTTAAAATTCTCGGCTTCGCATCCAGTTGTGTTTTGGATCTGAACTTACAATGTGTCCTTTTTTCAGTGGTTTCCTTTTGATGTTGAACTTCGTGAGAAATATCTTCTTATAACTTGCTTTTGATACAGGATTTGAAACCTCGTCCTTGTACATATCATACATGACATTGACCGTTATTTCAGGGGCAAGAAATTGTGCTTGTGACTCGCTTCTCTTATAGTGAGATTTGTAATGTGGAAACTTCTTTATGTGGTCTATGACTTCTCTCAGTTTATTTTCAGGGAGTTTATTTCTTTCACCAGCCAATCGACGACGATCCACAATGCCCCTTGGTGATTGTATCTTCTTAATTGCCAGATGAACCTTTCCACTGGAGATCCTAAATGTTTGCAAGAAGAAACTTTTGCATACTTTGACACCGCGCATGGTGTAAGTTCTTGTGGCTGTTCTTTTGTTGGAGTCCTTCACTCTCTTCTGTTTGACATCTTTTGTTGTTACCATGGCACAAATAAGAGCTGTTTGTGCATCGTGTGATGTAGTACTATAGAAGTTTTTAAACTCATTTTTCACTGCATCAATTCCTATCTTGTTCAGATATTTACATGAACAAATGTATTCTCTAAATTCTTTGGGTTCTTTAAGATATCCCCGCTGTGTGATATAGGTTTCATTTTGAACACATTTCATCTTCCTAATTCTTCGATTCTGAAATGGATATTTTCTTTTCCGACCTTTTCTTGGTCTCCCTTCTCCCAGAGAATCATTATTTTGAGCTTCCAATATCTGAGATGCTTCATTCATCGGCTGAAGAGTTGAATAATGGGTCTGGCTAGCTGCATAATTAGAGATGCTGGAGTCTAAAACAACATGTTCATTAGTAGCATTACTATCATTGAAACTAACGTCTGTATGGGAATGAGAGAAGTGATGTTCGTCCAGTAATACAGGAACGGACTGCTGTTGATCCTCAGACCGTGTATTTTCCTGTAAAACAGAAACACTATATTGTGGAGTAAGAATGTATTTCTTCCTAGGAAAACCTTACCCGACTCTGATCTACAGTATCTGCCTGGCAATGCTATAGGATATGATGGTGTTTCTTTTCCATTAACTAAATCGTACTTACCTTCAACAATGTTGTTGCGTCCATTCTTCTCTCAACAAAGTTTAAATCACTAGAGCATCTCAGTTTTAAATCTGAATAATCATCCTGAAGATTGCTAGTCGTGGCTCTATTACACCTCAGAACAGTACTTTAGGTAGCATGACAGCATTTCATTGGACTCAGCTCAGTCAGACTGCTGGAAAAAATGACATCTTTTGGGGATTCACAAACGGGTGTCGCAATAGCTGGTGTGTGTGGATGTAAATCCGGCTCATCTTCCTGCGTAATGAGAAGAGAATATAGAATGGTGAAACTGTTTGAAAAACAATCCATAAGTAACATGTATTTGTCATGTATGCTAGTGGTACTGTGATATAGACTGAACAACTTAACCTGTAATAATGTTTGCAAGTAGATTTCCTTCCTTGCTAACTCGACGATTCGATGGGCTCTTGAGGAAGACCTAAAGTGATCCATGCCAAAACAGAAGTGAATAGTGTTATTAAGCACTCTCTAAATAATTTTGTTGATATGAAGACGGTAGACAATCACGGAGAAACTTCACTGTTGTCACAGGAATAAAAAGGGGGGAAAGAGCAATATGCATAACATGACCAAGCGACCGCCAAATGTCGTTTAGTCAGGTGATGCAAAATTCAACTGTATGAGAGTTTCTTTGGTAAGTTGATGGAGAAATATCTTCAGGCGATATTTAGATTGGTGCATGGTCCTAATCGATTTATTTTCGATATAAATGATGTTCGAGAGTATGAATATTTTTTTCCATATAGTTTGAAGCCTCGGCTACCAGGTGGTGTACTACACTCGCGACAGGCAACATTCAATGGAAGAGTGTCTGAAATAATTTGAATCTCCAATGCCAATCATCTCGTACTTCCGCATGGTTTTGTTACAGTTTATATGTTTATATGTTTTTTGTTTAAGTGATTATGTTATCTCATGTTTATACAATTTTGACTCACCCTTCATGACCACTTTGAAACTGACATTGTACTTCGCGTCTTCATGTTATCTCATTTAATCACACTGATGTAACACCTTGTGTAATATAAATGTCTACATACTAGCCTATTTCCCACATTTTGGCTGAAGATGACGCCAAACAGCGTCGAAACTAGTTCCAAGTGTAAATATATGTTGTAAATAAGCTATAACATTTATTTGTATTGAAAAGGTGGACCCTTTTAAGTTTTCCTATCTTCCATTCTCAGTTCAATACGGACAAAAATGAAATTCTTAGATTTAAATGGTGTAGATATATCTAAAATTGAGAATTGGCGCTTGGTCAAGTGATGCATAACACAGTCCAATTGTGTGCTGGAGAAAAGAGGTGGCTAAATGGGTTCCCAAAGTCGGGAGCATGGGTTGGTGACCATGAGGTCCATAGCTGAGGCCTAGCCTTGCTTCTACTTACTTGTGCCAGGGTCCTCACTTTCATCCACCTTGTCTGACATTCCTTGACCAACTCTTGTTCTGTTCCGACCCTAACGTTTTTGTTCTCACACCCTTCATGGCCCTTGTCTTTCTTTGGCCGGTATCTGCATTTTTTGAAGTGTCGGATCCCTTCCATATTTTCTCTCTGATTAGTGGTTGCCCAATTGTACAGATAAAGCTTCACCCACTCTAATTCTCTGAGTTCTATTTTCTATATATATATATACTAGCAAGATACCCGTGCTTCGCTACGGTATTATACTGAAATTTATAATTGAATGTTGTTTTAGATATATAATCAGCCGAAATTCGCGATCTGAATCGTTTTCTGCGAGAATCCGCCAAAACTCGCGATCTGACTCGTTTTCTAATAGATTATGACAAGTTTCCTCCCATTTTTCAATCTTTATTTCCAGCAATCGATTTCGTACTTCCCAGGCTAGGTCCAGGCATTCCACCCTGTCAGTTGGGTCTCTAAATCTTTGCCATCTTTTCTTATAAGCATTTTTAATATGGAACAAATCCTTCAGGAGATCCAGCGTGGTGTCGTCTTGGGTGCCTTGGCGGTACTGAACCCGCGGCCAGACTGCATTCTTAGTCATTACCCATCCAGGACCCGTTTCCACCGCGGTCCGCACATTTGACGACGGTCCAGAATATTATTATTATTATTATTATTATTATAGATGTTCTGGACCCCACAGCAAGATGCAAGACCGCTACTTGGCGGTAAATTACATCTGCTGCCATTGTTATTGTTGAGAATGTGACCAGCACCAATGTCGCGCGTACGCAAGTGTGCGGGATTTCTGGCGATACGAATGACATACTTCCGTGCATTATTGACCTTATTATAGAGGTGAACAATTGCACGGTCAATCTCATTCCTATCGTTTATTTCAAATGTGTTTAAATTTTTATTCATATGCCAGGAGAATCCACTGTAATATAAGAACGTTCTCCGAAGGAAAAGTTGGCTGTTGAAAACGAACCCAGGAAAGATTAAAAAGATCGGTTTATGATCAGAATAAGTACATCGAAAATATACAGCCTGTTTCCAGTCGTTCGACAGGGTCAGGAATGGAAGGAATAAAGCCCCATCTAGCGGCGACAGTAGGAATTGTGCCGGCTGCCGAAGCACTCCTCTGGGGCAATGATCGATGAATGACAAATGAAATGAAATATTGGACAGTATTGCTGGAATGAATGATGACAGGGAAAAGCGAAGTATCCGGAGAAGAACCTGTCCCGCCTCCGTTTTGTCCAGCACGAATGTCACATTGAGTGACCGGGATTTGAACCACGGAACCCAGCTGTGAGAGGCCGGCGCGCTGCCGAGTGAGCAACGGAGGCTCCTTATAAGTACATTATGAACAGCAAAATCAATTGGTCTCACCTCCTTTTACACCCCACCGCCGTTAAGTTTATTTACCCCCCCCCCAAAAAAAAAATTAAAAGGAGGAGTGTTTCTTTATGTTTAAAGGAGATTCCAAACCCCAATGTTCACGTCTATTACCTTGAGTTTTGAGATATAAGTATCCCCATAAAAATAATTCGCTTTTTTTACTTCCTTTCACACTTCTCCCCCCCCCCCCTTAAGTGAATTTTCCGGCAAAAAATACTTGTTTCTTTAATAGTAAAGGATCTTCTAAATAGCAATTATCACGACTCTAACTTCTTCAGTTTTTGATTTATGTGTCCTCATGAAAGGAATTCAACTCCTTTCCACTCCCGCCCCCCAAGATGGTTTCCCCCACAAAACGCGTATTTCTTTGTTTTTAAAGGAGATCAAAATACCAATTTTCACGTCCGTAACAACTTTAGTTTTTATTAGATGTATGTATTCTCATACAATTAAGTCAATTAATTTTAGAATTCTTTCCCCCCCCCCCCCCATTCATTGGATTTTCCGAGAATACGCGTTTCTTTATTTTTAAAGGAGATCCCATATACAAATTTTTAGTTCTGTAATATATTCAGTTTCTGAGATATATATATCCTCATTAAAGGCATTCAACCCACTATTCACCCTTTTACACCCCTCCTATTGGGATTTACAGAAAACGAAAAAATACTTATTCATTTACTTTTAAAGGAGATTCTAAATACCAATTTTCACATCTGTAAACTTTTAAAGTTTTAAGATATAGACACAATCATTTTAAAAATTCACCCCCCTTTTCACCCCCATTATCCGGGTTTTTCAAAAACGAAAATATACGTGTTTCCTTATTTTTAAAGTGGATCCCCAATACCAATTTTCAGGTCTGTAATATCTTCAGGTTCTGAAATATAAGTAGCCTCGTTAAAGGCATTCAACCTCTTTTTCACCCTTTTCCACCCTTCCTATCGGGATTTTCCGAAAACAAAAAAAAAGTGTTTCTTTATTTTTAAAGGAGATTCTAAATACCATATTTTACATCTATAAACTTTAAAAGTTTTGAGATATAGATACACTCAATTTAAAAATTCACCCCCCTTTTCACCCCCCATTATTTGGATTTTCCAAAAACAAAAAAATACGTGTTTCTTTATTTTTAAAAGAGATCAAAGGTACCAATTTTCAGGTCTGTAATATCTTCAGTTTCTGAGATATAAGTATCCTCATTAAAGGCAATCAATCCATTTTCACCCCTTTTCACCCCTCCTATTGGGATTTTCCGAAAACAAAAAAATACGTGTTTCTTTATTTTTAATGAAGATTCTAAATACCTATTTTTACATCTGTAAACTTTAAAAGTTTTGAGATATAGATGCACTGTTTTTAAAAATTCACCCCCCTTTTCACCCTCCCATTAATTGGATTTTTCAAAAACAAAAAAAATACGTGTTTCTTTATTTTTAAAAGAGATCAAAAGTACCAATTTTCAGGTCTGTAATATCTTCAGTTTCTGAGATATAAGTACCGGTATTCTGATTAAAGGCATCCAACCCCCTTTTTTACCATTTTACACCCCTCCTATTGGGATTTTCTGAAAACAAAAAAATACGTATTTCCTTATTTTTAAAGGAGATTCTAAATACCAATTTTTACATCTGTAAACTTTCAAAGTTTTGAGATATAGATACACTCATTTTAAAATTCCAACCCCCTTTTCACCCCCTTAGCGAAGGAATATCCAAAAATCCTTTCTTAGCGAGCACCTACATCTTAAAATGAATCTATGCCCAAAATTTCATTTCTTTATGTCCAGTAGTTTTGGCTCGGCGATGATGAATCAGTCAGTCAGTCAGGATATATATAGCCAGTCATTCAGTCACTCTTTTGTCTAGTCCAATTGCACTCATTTTTGCCACTAGTCTCCCATGATCTACCCTATCATGCCTTAGATAGGTCAATCACAATTTTTTCCTTCGCTGTTCTAGAGGTAATTAACTGTAGCTCATAATCGTCTTGTTCAGTAGTAGTTTGCAGAGAAGTATTACTAAGGGAAGAGGTCCAATGGACTGTATTGCGATTGAAACAAAAACTAGATCTCCATCATTCTAGAACGTGTGGAACTTGTATATTCTCGAATATGTAATTCCAAGAGTCACGAGAATAGTTTCAGACACATGGTTTTAGACTGACGTTGAGATAGTTTTAATCTATTATGTTATAACAGTTTTAATGTAGTATTGACCATATTTTACATGACTTTGTATACTAGTTTTAGCTTTACAATGTTAATTATCTAGCTTCTTGTTTCTCATTTTATTTAAGTCCAACATTTTAAGATTGACTAAAGGCTGAAGATGTCCTCTAGAAAGGGCGAAACATGTACCGAAAACTCTATGGCTGTATATAAATGTGACCACATAAAAGTGGATAGTATTGAATAGGTAGACCAATAAAATACCTTTGTTATTTTCTTGTATAATGTCTTCTTTGTCAGTGCTGCTTTCACAAACCACGCAAAGAATTCGTTCCTCACATTTTAAATCGATTTGCCACTAATGTTCCTCAATCATATACTGTAATCACTTTTGTCAGTCATTCTTTCAATATCTTGGCACCAACTGCTGTTAATAATCGAAGTCGATAACAATGGATAATATATACATATAAAATAAAAGTTTTGTCTGTACATTGCTCAGAATTCAAAATGAATTTTATTTCTGTATCAGTCGTGTCCACAGTAACAAGGAAATGATTTTTTTTTAAAATTTTCCATCGTCTCTGTCTGAATGTATGTATGGGCATCATGAGAAAATGGCTGAGGAGAATTTAATGAAAATCAGTATGTAAAGTCGGGGAATGAGCCACTACAATCTAGACTATAAATCATTTTATTCATGCTAAGTGAAATGGTACTTTAGGGAAAGGAACCTGAAATTTAATTTTTAAATACCTATGTTATTATCCTATTAAAAAGTACTACATAACAAAAGTTACAGAGAATACAATTTCAGATCATTCATGTCTTATTCAGTTTTACCGTACTAACTGTGATAAGAGTAGTGGTGGTGGTGGTGGTGTTTATTGTTTTAAGAGGAAGTACAACTAGACAGCCATCCTCTATATCAGAGAGAAAAATGGAAGGGGTCCGACACTTCAAAAAAGGAAGGTATCGGCCTAAGAAAGACTCCTTAAGCGTAAAAGTGTCGGGGTCAGAAAAGAACAAGAGATGACCTAGGGAGATCATAAGGGAACAGAATAAGACAAAAGGGAGTCAAGACTCCCTTTACATGTCCTAATATGACAGTGTCAGAAGAAAACTAAATGTGAAGGCCTAGAATGTTAAAAGCTCATAAAACTGATTGACAATAACATCACATTGACCATTGCTTTTGTCATATGCTTTGTCTCTTCTGTTGTCACTCATCTCCGATAGATGGGATTGCTGCTGCGTACGGAGTATAACAGCCTGCCTGAATGTTGGCGGGGAGTTAGATAACTTTCTTCTTTTGCATGCCATTCCTCTGGATCATAAATCTGATGATACTACTGATATGTAACACACTGGTTCATCATAGTATTCCAGGTATTGGATCCCTACTGTGAGACATCAATTGGAATGAGCAGTGTGCACACTTAAAAGGAATAATAGCAAAGGAGTGTTCGCGGTTGTCTGCGGCCTAGTCTTTCCAGCTCGGGAACTGTGGACTGTAGGTTGGCAGCATAATACTATTCATTAAAAGTGAGAAAATGTGTGGCCTTTCCATTTGATTGAATATTCCACATGATAACATTGCTTTTAATAGTGACATTCCTACTGACTTCATTGTAATGACCTGTGTTTATTTCAGTCTTTCTGATGAGGTGAAAAGGTAGGTGGAGAGCAAGTGTCTGCCATTATAATGAAAACTCCCCAACTTGATTGTAACTGATAGTAGATAAGAGGACCTGCCATTACAATGAAAATTACATAACCCAGTCTTTATACAAGAAAAAATGTACGGTGAATTTCGCGTTGCGTTTCTGGAGTAATGTTAAGAGCTATGCAATTTAATATAATCTTACTCACAACGTGTACATTAGTTAACCTAGAATTCCACAGCAGCTAGTAATACAATATAGCTTTCTCTGTCCTTTGGAACAGTTCTACTGGAGCAACCTGTTTATCAATTTAGACATTCTGTTCTCATTACCAGGCCATGCTGCTGTTGTCGATGACAATCAATGATGTGCTTTAGTGAATTCTATGAAGACAGATTAGAATCTTGTCAGATGAGTGCCTCACAAGTGCTATTCTCGTTTCCACAAATTCTATTAAAGAAGAACAATTTGTCAAATTAATTTTATATAGACTCAAATGACAAACTGTGCTAAAACATGTTTAGCTCTTATCCCAGTGGGCTGACAAAATGTTACCGCTTTTCTTACGCAGAGTCTGTGGGATAGGATTTTAGTTAAGAGTATTGTACACAAGTTTATAAAACAAATTACCATTGTTACATGAATGAAAGAAGTATATTGCATTACAAAATAATTATGAATATTCATAAATAAATTCTTACAGAAATATAATGCTCATAAACATCACAGAAATATTAAACTAAAGATGTACAGAAACTGATAATACAGTAGTTATTTACGATACACATATCGTAATGTATCACATTACAATACAAGATGGAAAAGTTGTGAAACAAGGCTGTAGGCCAGTAGTCGGCATATTCCACATTCAATGTCTGTGCATACTACCAAGGAAGCCCTTCCAGTAGACACCCCAGGTACCAGGATGAGCCCCAATAAATGACATGTACTGTTTATTAATATATTTAATGGAAAATTTCAGTTGCGTATGACGAATAGTTTCAGAAAACCAAGAGGAAAGATAAATTCGTTTTGATCACATCATAAATTCATTAAACTATCATTTTGCTAAATTCACTATCTATAATGGTTAATAATTTAGAGTTTCTGTGTACTTTGGTCAAAGTGAGACATTAATAATAATTGTATGGCCTCAGTTACCATGTGCAAGAATTTTAATTTGATCCCATCTGGCTGCTTGCTTTTCAACGTCATTCTATTTCACTCCAGACCTACTAGATGATAGGATCAACCGAATCTCTCTTGGGCATCTATGGGTGAGTTTTAATGAATTTTGTCGGGTGAACACCAAATGAGTCACCGCAGATCTCTTTTACGCCGACACTGTACGATGTGTAGCATTGAAAATATTTTTTTTCCACCCTTCAAAAATCAGACCATTTCTGAGTTTCACAACTGACTATCTTGGGATCCAGAGGTCGACACTGATCCACAGACACAGCTAGTGGGATATTAAATATGGTGTAATATAAGATTGTTATTATCAAAATGATTACACCAATGTTTTGCTAGTCCACACATTCAATACAAAAAAAGAAATTGTCTCAAAGTGATAAACCGTGTTATACTTTTATGCCTTAAGCATATTGTTGACAGGTTTCCCTTCCTCTTGGTGTTCCGAAACCATCCACCATACGCAGCTGAAATTTTGCAACATAAAATGAACTGTTCTTCTAGTTCACTGATGTTCATCTCAATTTCTGGGTTGTCAGTTGGGAAGGGTTCCTTGTGAACACTATGTAGACAGTGAAGGGATGGTAACCTTCAACTGAACAGTGGTGGCACAGCATCAATGAACAAATTTGGTGCGGCCGATTCTTTTGTGGCAGTTTTGTTAGTATTATAAATTAATCTCAACATGGCTAGAAAATCAGTGTGCAGAAGAGCAAAATAGTGGTAATGAGAAAAAGAGAAAGAGAAGAAATTGTTAGTATCAGGGGACAAAACCTTGAGGTTGTTAAACACTTCAAATATTTGGGAAGTGAAATAATTTAAGATGCAAGGTTGGATAAGGAGAACACCAGAAGGGTACAAGCAGGGAATGTACGGAACCTGGTGTGGAACAGAGAAGTTCCTACGAAATGTCAAGAGTACAAAAGAGTACAAGATGTATTATACCGCTATATTAACGTATGCATCAGAGATTTGGTCTTTGACAGCAAGAGATGAGAGTAAAATTCAGGCCAGCGAGATGAAGTTCCTCGAGAGTATGGTAGGGAAGACAAGGAGAGACAGAGTAAGAAATGTTGATGTCAGAAAAAGAGATAGAGGTAGAAAAACTGAATGAATGGATGGAGGAGAATAAACTGAGATGGTTTGGACATGTTATGAGGATGGAGAAGGGAAGGATATCAAAACAAGTGCTGGAGACTAAGATAGAAGGAAAGAGGGCAAGGTGTATGGACTCTGTCAAGAACAGTATAAGAAAAAGATGATTGGACTGGAATACAATTACTGAAGAGGAGTAGTGGAAGGAGCTGGACAAGGGGAAACAAAAATGAAAATGATGATGATGGCTAGAAATTTGAATCCATACATAATACGAATAAATCTTCCTATACAAATATAAATGCTGTATCAGTTGTTGGTCTTTCACTGCTACATGCCGCTATGACCTCTGTTATTATAAACACAGTCACTTCACAACTTACTCAGTCTCTTCATATTACTACACTGGCCTTTCCACTGTACTGCACGTGTTTGCAGTTACTTGACTCTGCAGTACTCGTTCGCACAGACCTTGCTTTTACGTCATAACTGCAGTAACTGCTGAGTTTCATAACCCATTGAGTACAGTAATATGATGTTATGATATAAATATCATACCAAGTTATATCTACTTTAAAGGGAAATGGATTTAAATTAAAATTTTGATGTTTTATTAGATTTGAGAATATTTGTTTTTACATAGTTATAATATTTTGGTTACGTAAACTGACAGTGTTGTAAAACAAAGTATATAATTACGACACTTTTTTTTACCTCCCTCGAGTGTCATAATGTTATATTTTATGACACTAAAAGTACATAAACACATTTACATAATCACTGTAACATTTCAGTATAAAGTCATCGCTATTAGTTACATCCAAAGTGGGAACTCACGCATTCAATTAATTCTTTTACACTCTTTGCAAAGGAGCCAGATGTGCCCAACGCCAGAATCTGACAACTGACATAGGAGAACAATGTATTTGTTAGTCACAGTTTAGCTTAGCTCTTTCAAACAGGCTTGCAGATTACTGTGTATACTGAAATCCATAATGAAAATGTATTTATGTATACTTTTTGTATAAATCATAACACCTCAGCTGACAATAGAAATCTAACATAATGTTGTCTGCACTTTGGCACATGGGAGAAGTTGCAAGGACACACATTTTGCCAAGTAATAAGCTAGTAAGAACGGAATACTTTGGAGATATTCATGACCTCCTGAATTAGCAGTAAGCAAATTAAATATTATCAACAAAATTTTTTAAGTATTCAGGTTTTTTCAATTCTGAAATAACCGGCATTTCATCGTAGTGTGGAAGCAGGTTCGTGAGTTGGACACTTTCAACTTTAGTCTTTTGTGTTCAAAATGAAGCTGTTCTTTTCTCAGTGTTGATTCAGTTAATACGGAGGATTCCAATAAAAATGTATACACTGTTCATTCATCAATAATTTTGTAATACATTGAGATACAAGTCTGAAAATTAGTGGAAGTTAGCTTAATGTCCTGGTTTTTAGGTGGTCTTCAATTGATAACTTTTGTTTAACCCAATCAATGCCAAACTCTTAAATATACCTCGCTTTGAACAATGCCACAGTAATGTCCATTTTAAGACTTTGAACATCATTGTTCCGTGTTCACGGTCAGTCGAACAAAGGTAGTTTTGTAGTTAAGTCATGCTCTGCTAGTAAGCATGACCTGTCCGACCGCTTTGCGCTCAACAGTTTGAGCGAACACACCACATTCGGTCTGATTTATTCACCTGCAGTCACTATGACATTCGTTGCAAACATGAAACTGGAGTCCAAAGAAAAGGTGAAAGCCAAACCTGAGAGGAATGTCAGTTAAATAACCAGTAAAACTATTTTTCAATAGTTCCATATTTTGGGGAAAAGAACCTAGGGCACGGGGGATATGTATACATAAAAAAACCTAGCATTGAAAGGGTTAATTTGTTTGTATGTGGCATGAAGAAACACACAAAATGGTGGCTGAAAGGCTACATCATTTGAAGAAAGAAAGGTGATTTTGAAGTGGTACCTTAACTATGAAAACATTTCAGGGACACTGGGGCTCACTCGGACTGTCCTTCTTTGAAGGAAAGGTTACCAGTGAAGTTTATCTTGATAAGCTGCAGAATCAATTTTACCTGCAATGCGAGAGCCGTATGGGGACGAGATGGTGCCCCAGCACATTACCATTAAGACTCAGAGAATACATTCCCTGAACGATGGATAGGATGAAGAAGCACTGTCGAATTTCCAGCATGGTCCCCAGATCTATCACCTCTAGATTTCTACCTCTGGGGGACCCGAAAGGATGCAGTGTATCGACCAAAGCCGCCTACACTACCTACACTACACAAATACACTGAATTATCATGTGCAGAAATTCCAGTGGACATGTTATAGAATGTTGTTTGTGGTGCTCTATGGTGGCATCAACTGTATTTGACTGCTGATGGTGGCTACCCAAGGTCTGCATTCAGTGTTCATGATTGGTCGAACAAAGGTAGTTTTGTAGTTAAGTCATGCCGCTTTGCACTCAACCGTCTGAGCGAAAACACCACATACGGTCTGATTGATTTACACTCGCAGTCACTATGACATTCGTTGCAAACATGAAACTGGAGTCCAAAGAAAAGGTGAAAGCAAAACCTGAGAGGAAAGAATATGGATTACTAAATTACTTTTTTGCTATTTGCTTTACGTCACACTGACTCAGATAGATCTTATGGCGACAATGGGATAGGAAAGGCCTAGGAGTGGGAAGGAAGTGGTTGTGGCCATAATTAAGGTACAGCCCCAGCATTTGCCTGGTGTGAAAAAGGGAAGCCACAGAAAACCATCTTTAGGGCTGCCAAAAGTGGGGTTTGAACCCACTATCTCCTGTATGCAAGCTCGCAGCTGTGCGATCCTAACCACACGGGCAACTCACCCAGTAATTACTAAATTAAGAAGAGATGAAGAGTGAAGTGTGGGAATACTTTTTACTAGTAACAACTGCGAAAGGCCAACATGCAGGATATGTGCCATGTAAATGTTTTGCTCCCTTATTGACATATGCATCTACTACCTCACAGATGAAAGCACGTGTAAAGTGCGGCCAAATACAATGTGTCCATCAAATAAAGTACCACATAATATCAAACAAAACACTACACAGAAGTGCGTCAAAATGTGTGCAATAGATCTCAGTCCCTTTACGATTGTTTTGGGAATTCCTAGATCTATCAAAAAATAGTTAATGTTGGCGCCAACTATAGATGAATAAATATTGTTGATATTCTTACTACAACAACTTATTTATTAAAAAATCACCTTTCTGATGACGATCACCTTACATAGTGGAGAAATAACAACACAGAATGCGAAGTCTTGCTCTGCTAGCAAAGAAAAGGTTGTCTATTCCAGCCTCCAATGTGGCAAGTGAATGAAATTTCAGTTCAGCTGGTCATTTTAGTAGTGACAAACGGAGCTCGCTTAACTGAGATATAGTAAATGACACTCTCTTGATTCATACTGTATTAAAACAGACAACACAATAATGATGGACGTTTGTAACTAGTACCAGCGATTGGGAATTAGAAGGGGAAAGGGGGCAAGTAATGTACAGACAACAAATAGTGGCCAAGTTTGTGGGACATATGGGGGGAGGGGGAAGGGGAGAGAGAGCTACAAAATGGTAGGATTTTTGATGCTCTGTGAGCTAATTTCAACAAAGAGGTAAAGGTTAACAGTTTACCGACTTAAGTGCAGTAATAACAGTTATTTGAGATTTTGATTCGATACTATACAATAAAACTTTCACCAAAGGAACAATATTACACATTTATTACAATTAAATAGAAGTATGGCGTGATTATACAATTAAAAATCATTTAGTATTTTACTACACACTAAGAAACTAACAGACACTAAAGAGACTGCCAAGCTGACGAATGTGCGTGGCAAGCGGGTGAATCATACCTCAGTGTCCATAACCTTAAGACATTTTTTATCCCTGCTGCCCTTCTTCACAGCACATGCAAAGTCTCCACTACTTCTTGCGGCGCTATACAAATCAGTTAGCCATGACGGACGACATTTTGTGCGAATTTCTGCTAATAATTTTGTTAATAATTAAAGAAAATAAAGAAAAGAATTAGTTGAAATTAGTTGATAAGGCAACAGGGCTTGTACAAATTGCTACAATTCCTAGTTTCAGCCAGCTAAAATGGAATGAAAGTGTAATGTTTACTCCACAAAGTGGGGGTGGGGTGGGGGGAGGGAGGAGGGGCGACTGCCCCTAATCGCTGCTACTGTTTGTGACAATTTGAAAGACCCTACAAGTTAATGTTCCGTGTCTACTAACTTAACAAGTTGATCTCATGGTGTTTATAGTAAGTTTGTAATTACAATACTTCAATGCATATTTCATTAAAATATTTGCATGGTGTCCAACATTTTATAGTTAGCCAATCTCCTTCCATCGCTCCTTATAAGTTTGTTCATCATAATTTTGTTGACACTGTCCGTAAGTGCATCGGACTACATGCTGCTAGCCAACCAAGGATTGAATGAGTGTGAACAGATAATAATAATGTTATTTACGTCCCACTAACTTTTACAGTTTTTGGAGATGTGAGGTGCTGGAATTCAGTCCCGCACGAGTTATTTTACATGCCAGTGAATCGACAGAAGGGTGACTATTTTCGAGCGCCTTCAAATACGACTGAACTGAGCCAGGATCGAACTTGCCAAGTTGAGGTCAGAAGGCCAGCGCCTCAACCGTCTGTGCCACTCAGTCCGGCAAATGTGAACAAATGAACTGGATCATTTGCAGACCTCTAATGGCCACTTTGAACATGTCAAGTGATTTGAATATGTTGAACATTAAGCTATATCTTCACCAAATTTCATACTGTATCTCGATTTATTAGACAGTTATTGATGAACAAACATTGTATACATTTTATTGGACCCACTTGTGGTAGTGATCTGAGTGTTATATCCATGTTTGAGAGATTGAAAATCTTTACAGTTATATTATACTTTCAATTTTTGTGAATAAGATTTTCACTGTTAGCGAAACTAAAGCATGGTTCCTTGCTAGGGAGTTGATTTTTGATTAAATTACATTTTCTATAATCCTTTTCCCCCTGAAAACTTTTCTGTTCATTCTTGTGTTTGAAAATACATTTTTGGGGATGGGTACAAGATATGGAAAAAAGAGAAGAAATACTAACAACAACAAAATAATCTGCTATACATGTTCTGGAAAGGATTTGAGCAAGTCTTCCCATTACAGAGGTGTCTCAATATTTCAAGTCTCGACAGGCATAAATCCGAGCTGAAAAATGTGAATTAACAAAAATAATAAATGATCAGTTTTCAGTGCACAAATGCCTTATGTAAGATGAAAGCTGAACACAACACACGGGTGACTGACCTTGAACAGAGTCTGCCAGTTGCCCTCGCACAGCAGCTAAGCATTATGTAGAACAACAGCCAGAGGAGACTCCGAATGACAATTAACAGTGGTGTTCAATTAATTGTCTGATGAGGAACAGGGTCATTACAAACATTTGTACAATGATGAAACTGCATTTGGTATTATTAATACTGTCATTATTTTATTATGAATATAAAGCACTTTTTTTTAACAATGTTGAAGGTTTAAAACTGGTTTCTTTTTAATTGCATAGCATAATCTTAAGGAGTATTTATAGCCCTTAAAGATTTAATCAAAACTAAATTACTAAGTCTGCAAAGAGAACTGTGTTACAGTGGCAGATTTTCAAGGGCAAGAAAAGGCAAACAATACCTTAGTTTGGTGTGAATTGATAAATATTCCTTTTGTTCTGAAAAATACCACGTAAAAGACAATTTAAATCAAGGTGGATGAGAAATTACAAACAATTTGTCCATACAAAAAAATACAAAACATTATAAACAGATATATATTGTCCCCCCTCTGGCAAACTAATGAATGTGCAAAATGTCAATAAGTTAGGAGAGCTGAAAGAAGTTGTAATTACTCATGTCAAATCAATTTTTACATTCAATGCTTGGTTTTATGTCTTAGCCATACAGAACGAGCTGCAGATGTGAGACTTTGTCAGGGGGTAGACATAATATAAATAATAAAATCTAGACCAAAACTTTAGAACTACAGGTTCCGTAGTTTGTCACTTTCGCTAGTTTGCCATAGTGGGGATGGGAAGTAAACTAATAGGGTGGGGGTGAACAGTACACAACGCAACACAAAAAGTCCCTGTGAATATATATCCTATGGTCAATCGTTTACGACTTAAAGACTTTCCAAGTTCGTAAGGAAAGTATTGGTACTAGCCTTGCCTTGCCTGCACAACCCATGTCAAGTAACTGTCACCATGGTGTTGTAACAGCAGGGATACTGCGTTTTAATACAAGAAGTGCTCAAAATGTCCATCAAGTGCCTGAATGCACCCCTCAACACGCTACCTCACAGTTTGTTGGACACGTTCGAACACTTAAGACATTGCATGTATTCGATGGTAACCTTGTTCCATTCGCTGGTGATGTACTGCAATGTTCGTAACAGCTTGCCTGATTCCAAACTTAATCCTAAATAGAAACTCTCCCCCATTCATGCTAATAACTAAAAGAGGCGTAGCTCGTAAACTATCGACCATACAGCATATGTTCACAGGGACAATCCGTCTTGTTTTTGGGTGTATTCTTCATTCCCTGATTACTTTCGACATGTTCTGGAACACCCTGTAGAGGGTGTTTCAAAATTATACGTACAAACTTTAGGGTTGTGTAGAGGACAACGAAAAAAAAATCCTAACAACAGTTTCTGATAAAGAACATAATCACATTAGTAACTGTTAAAAACGTTGTTCGTGTCTTATGTTCCAGGTGCCAGTCTCCACACTGGACGTCAACAGCATCTTCTATTTGAGTGGCATTTGAAGCAATTGTCATGGTACCTCTCACAATGGCAAATACATTCTTGAAATAGATGTCAGGCATCTCCTTGTCATAATATGTCTGAGGTTCCATGACAGCAGCTTAAAACGCTGTTACAAACACAAGACATTGTTAACATGCAATGTGGAGCCTGAACAACGTTCTGATAGATTACAACATATCTCCGACCTAGTTTGTTTCCCAACCTATATTATGACGACTTTCCATGTTTCATTGCCTATACTCAACCAATAAAGGTTGTACCTATAATTTTGAAACACAATGTGCATTTTATTTTGAACAGCAAATGTCATTCAGCTTGCCAGTGGACAAAGAATTCCAAACATATATGTTTTTACTCTCTAACCATCTCAACTGTAATGTGTCCTAGTAAAGAAAGGTCAGCTGTTCCACACGTCATTCATAACTGTTCCTCCAAAGTACAATTTAAATCTTTGCAGCTATCAAGGTTACCATGAAGCAGATTAGAAACAGGAAACTAAAAACTGACAGTCATCTCACATGCAGTTCTTCTTTCTCTCTGGACAATGAAAATATTTTTTTTAAACTTGCTTACGCTGCACCGACACAGATAGGTTATATGACGACAATGGGATAGGAAAGGGCTAGGAGTGGGAAGGAAGCGACCGTGGCCTTAATTGAGGTAATTAAGGTACAACCCAAGTGGATGATGAAATTACAGCATTATATACACCAATATTAACCTTTCTTTCTGATATGTTTCATTTCATATCATTTTATTAGGCACACATGAAGGAGATCATAATATGTGCCTCATCTACAAGAACTAGAGAAAACTGAAGAAACAATTCCAACACAACAGTAAACGAATACAGTCTGCATCAACACAAATTGTATTTGTTTACTATTGTACTACTGCACTGATTTAAATATGGCTTTGTCATTTTGTGATGACTGAGATGTTTGTCCTTACATGTCCTATTATTTACGATCCACCTTGATTTACTGCCTGTATTCTGCCTCTTTTATAATCAATCACAAACACAAACCTCTATTAAAAGGTACAAGATATGCAGCTTTTAACAAACAATGGATTATCTTACATAAGCGCCAGAGGCAAGGATTGTATCACATTTTCTCTTTGTTTACATTGTGGAAAATTTACTTAAAATCACAAATATTGATATAATTCTATGTATATGTAATTAAGAGAGACAAAGTGTACAAACATACATTAAAGACAGGAAGACAGAAATGTTGATGATTTATGATTATGTATAAAAGCTTATGAACGCTTTGGTCTGACCATCAACACCCAGACTAAAGTACTTGCACAGCCGGCACCAGGTGGTACCGTCCCGCTTGGTAGTATTCTAACTACACACTGCAACTCAGAAGAGGGTGTGAAAAATATAATGCGCTGCAGCTTACAGCTGCCTCTTCCACCAAGTTTTCTTGAATAATTATCTCAAAACATATACCAAGCTAATGGTGTACCGAGCTGTAGTCATAACAACATTACTATATGGGTGTGAAACCTGGACACTATACCGTCATGATATAAAGAAACTGGAACACTTCTATCAGCAGAAACTTAGATCCATCATGAGCAACAAATGAGATGACTACATAAGCAATGTGGCAGTTCTTGACATGGCGCATATGAACAGCGTAGAAGCCTTTATCACCACTCATTGGCTTAGACGGACTGGTCACATCCAGCGTATGAATGATAGCAGACTGCGTAAATAACTTCTCTACAGTGAGATTGGTCATGGTAAAAGGCCTCAAGGCACTCCTTTGAAACGTTATAAAGACCAGCTTAAGACGACTATGAATAGCACCAACATAAATGCTAACACTTGGGCAACAACTACACAAAACAGTGTTCTTTGGCGCAAAGCTACTGCAGAAGGTGTCTCACAGTTTGAGCAGGCATGTCACAGACAAGAAACTGAAAGCCATGAAAAGCAGAAACTATGACAGATCCAACCGCATCCTCCACCCACCTTTAGATGTAACCTGTGTGGCCACATGTTTCATGTGAAGAATGGCTTGATCAGTCATCAGCGACATCTCCACAGAACCAAGAAACTTTTAAGATTTGCAGGACAAAAACATATTCTCTGATACGAGTAGCGGCCGATGATGGAACTAGGATACAACCCAGAGAGCAACCCAAAGGCAGTCATTTACACAAGTGAAGGCACATTCTTCCCCTAGTGCACCGTCATGGCTTTGTCCTATATAGGAGACCTGTAGTGGTGTCTTAATGGCGTACTAGCCGCCAGCATCTTGGAAGGTGTAGCAATCCAACTGATGAACTCACTGCTACACTGGGGCGAAACGCTGGTAATTTCACGATTGGAAAAGCCTAATTAGCTTAAATCTTTTTAACACTTACAGTCGACATTTGGTAAGAAGAATGGGTCCACCTATTCGATATATGGCTAATGACATAACTATATTTTCTCAATATTATCTCATTATCATTACAGTATTAGCACATGGAACTAGTTTTGGCCACTAAGCCATCTTCAGTAGTAGAGATTTATAAAATTTACATAAATAAAACATTGGAATATAGAAGGACATCTAAAAGAGAGGAAACACATTCAAATCAGTCTGTGATTTTAAAAATAACTTGATGGCACTTGAGTCCACATGTCACAAAACATCATGCGGTAAGTTTAAAATACTAGCAAGGTATTGTGTAACGTTCAATCTTGACTTACTTGGTCTTTAAAAATAACCTTTATACACTTGTAAATGATCGAGGGGAACATCTATAATTATTACAGAGATGAGTAGCAGTCCAGCAGGTGTTAATCTGTTGATATAGATCAGACCAGATGTCCCCCCCCCCCCCACTTCTCTCACTCTCACACACCTCCAAGGGAGTCATATCAGCGACAAAGTGCAGCACACTGCCTGCAATCGATGAAATTAAATTATGGTTTCCTTCTGGGAACTTCATTTTTGATACAAAGGCCAAAGACAGGCATTTACAAGGTCTTTCTTATAAACCCAGACCATCCAGTGGCGTTTCTACTTTCTGAGAACTAAGCAGCGGTTCAGGAGGCACACGCACAGTGCTTCACCTTGTAAGCAGCCTGCACGTGTTCGACCTCGCATCAGTAGCCAGTCCAACTCTCAGCCGTTAACATGGTGAGAGAGTTATCATTGCAACACCATATTTTCGTATGTAAAAGTTATTTTAAGTACAAGTCGCCTTGACAGGTACGCAATGCATTTGTTCAGCAATTTCATGGTGCTTCACGAGCACAGATTCACATAATTATAAATAAATTTGAAACTACTGGTTCAGTGCTCAATAAAAAACATGTGTGCACATGAGCAGTTTTAACAGAGGAAAAGCTAGATGACATTGGTGCGAATCTCGAATGGTCACTGTTTTTAACATTTGCAATTGATGAAATTAAATTATGGTTTCCTTCTAGGAACCTTACATTTTTTTTTGGTTTTTGATATAGGCCAAAGGCAGACATTTAAACAAGTGGAGGCACATGCTTCCCATAGTGCACCGTCACTGCATTGTCCTACATAGGAGGCTTGCAGTGGTGTCTCAATGGCGCACCAGCACCAGCGTCTTGGAAAGGTGTAGCATTCCAACTGATGAGTCCACTGCTACACTGGGGCGAAACACTGGCAATTTCATGACTGAAAAAAACCTAAAGACTTAAAGAGCTTTAATGTTTTTAACTCTAGTGTTGTTTGAGTTTCACCTTAAGCGGATTATGCTCACGGATATCACCATATGTAATCCCCACTTCTTGCAAATCTCTTTTAACCTCCATGAATCAGGGCCCTTTGATTTTCTTTGCCAGTCATCATTATTATTATTATTATTATTATTATTAAAGGCATCCGATCGTAAAAACTTGCTACGAAGATTCATCTCGCTTCATACCCGACCCCCCCCCCCCCCACAGAGAAACGAGATAAGGGTTTGACATACATACATTATTAATGAGGATGTTTGTTGTTTAAAGGGACCTAACAGCTAGGTCATCAGCCCCTAATGGTACGAGTTGAATGAAATGAAAATTAAAACTTCAAAATGTATCCACGGACTAGAATCTATAACAAATGATGATGAAAAAATGATCATGTAACAAAAAAAATCAATGGATCCAATTCACAAATGCTTTAACTTCTGGGATGATACATATTACCTAAAGGGGACCAAAATCCAGATCACCAGCCCCTCATAATGGTACTAATCACTGATAGAGCAAAAACCATGGTGTTACTTCTATAGTGGTAGTAATCACAAGCAACGTAGACCCATGGTGTTCCTCACAGTGGGACTAATCACGGGCGCCGGTATTCCCGAGGTGTTCCTCACTTAGTGGAACGAATCGTCGGCTGCATATACTCATGGTGCTGCCCACATAGTGGTACTAATTATAGGCAATGTAGACCCATGGTGATTCACACATTATGGTAATGCCCACAGGCAACACAAACCCATGGTGTTCCTCGCATAATGGTATTACTCTCAGGCAACGCAGACCCAAGGTTTCCTCACACAGTGGTAGTAATCACGCGCGTCACCCAAACCCGAGGTGTTTCTTACATAGTGGCACTAATCACAGGCAACGTAGACCCAGGGTGTTTCTCATAAAGTGGTACTACTCATAGGTAATGCAGACTCATTCTGAACATAGTGGAACTAACCGGTGGAATGTACACGATGACACTTATCACAAACAACCCCCACAATGGTACTGTTCCTATGTAACGTAGACCATGGCTTTCCTCGCATTGTGTTACAAGTCGAACGTAACGTCGACCCATGGTGTTCCACATGAAATTATACTAATCACGAGTAGTCTCATGGTTCTAATTCATCATCCCTTGGTCACCCCTTTTAGTCATCTTTTACGGCTGGCTGGGGATAACGTGGGTTAGTCTTCATCTGTGCCCCCCACCCACAGGTATATTTTCTAAAAATGCCTATTTGTACGTGTAAAAGCTAAACATATGGAGTAAAGTTAAAAATCACTTTTAGGTCCAATTATGACAGTCAGCATTTGTTAATGCCCATAAATACCTATTTTGACAGTGTGTATTTTCCAAAGATGCCTAACATATTCTGTTTTTTTTTTTTAACATGTCATTTTATTTTTGTTTCAATATATCTCGTTAGTTAGAGATAGCATAATACGATCACATCTTGTGAGGTTCAAGGACATTCTCTCAATTTTAGGATATCATTTCAATTTTTTAAATAATACAAAGTCTGTCTCCTTACTTCAGTTCAGGTCATGGGTTTGATTTCCAATTGGGTCAGGGATTTTAACTGCATCCAATTAACTTCTTTGACTTGGGGACGAGGTGGTTGTGTTGTACCAACATTCTCCCCTTCATATAAATACAACATATCACATTAGCAACCACCACAAAAACATGGAATACACCTGTCCACATCAGTTTCATGTCAGTAAGCGAAAATGGCCAAAAAAAGGACTATGTCTATATGTGCATTGCAGTTTGCACCCACAATTCCACCAGGGTGTTGGAAAAAAAGAAGTTTTAATAGTGTATTTCAACATTTCTAATGCCTATTTAGGTTGCCTCAAGCAGTATTTTTAACACCTATACGTCCTCGACTTAGTTAAGATAAACAAAACTAAAAATGGTCTACCACAAGGTTCAGTATTAGCTCCACTCCTCTTCAATTTTTATATTCATGACTTTACAAGTAATGATATTTATTTTCAGGTTCTGTACAGCCAATAATGATCATAAGACGTATCTGTCCACCTGTTCAATACTTCTATAAATTTAATGATCTCTTTAGATTATTTTACTTGGATATTGGTATATGTTTCAGCTCTTTTGAGCCATCATCTGCCATTAAATCTTCACAATTGGTTAAAAGATATAACCTAAACATGTAGAATTCATACATAACCTGTGTGTTGTACAAGTTCAAAATATTTAGTCTATGTAAGACTATTTAGTCTAAGGAGTAATAGTCTAAGTGAAGATTTAGTGGTTGATGATGGCTCATATGAGCTGGAACATGTATACCAATATCCATGTACAATAATCTAAAGATATTATTGAATTTGAGCCTCTGTGGCTCAGATGGCAGCACATCGGCCTCTCACCGCTGGATACTGTGGTTCAAATCCCGGTCTCTCCATGTGAGATTTGTGCTGGACAAAGTGGAGGCGAGACAGGTTTTTCTCCGGGTACTCCGGTTTTCCCTGTCATCTTTCATTCCAGCAACACTCTCCATTCTCATTTCATAACATCTATCACTCATTAATAATAAATCACTTTGGCAGTGGCGACCCCATCGTACTAACAGCTTACATCTGCTTCATTCATTACATCCCTGACCTGGTCATTGACTGGAAAACAGGTTGTAGGTTTTCATTTTCATTATTGAATTTATAGAAATATTGAATAGGTGCACAAATAGATACTACTTTGGATTATGCACTATTCACTTATTCACTAGAGCCACCAAATTCATCTATGCTGATGATATTGCACAGATGGTGGAAAGCTGCAATTCTGAGGATGGAGAAGACTTCAAGAAGATATCAATTGTCTTTAAGTTTTGGAAACTGAATTCAAGCACCACTAGGAGTGAAGTGTCCTGCTTCCACCTCACTTATCACCTAGTAAACTATGAATCAACTGTTTTATACGGACAAAAGCTCAGGTACAATCAGTTTCAAAATGATCTCTAAACAGCTTTGACAGAATCCTAACACCCCACTAACCTCACTCTTGAAGTTCCCGCAAGGAATGTCATCTTGGAACCTACGCTCTCCTCTTAACTGGTAGCAGCCTTGCCAGCTCTGCTGCAGAATATTGGGGAGTACACATATGCAAAAGGTAGATGACAAGTTAAACGATACAATGCACCATATCACTGGTAATGTGATATCATCCCTATGCCACTGATTACCAGTGCTCAACCACATACCACCACCACACTTAAAGAGGACGCAAGCACTACTGAGAGAAGTGATGAATAAGATCTAGACGTCCTCACTTTCTCTTCACCAGGAATTTTGTCACCCACGATATCAGTGGGCCAGCCTGTATTACTGCCAACAGACTCAAGGATGACGCTTTGACATTAACGAATTGTGGAAGGATGAGTGGTCAAAGATGACTTCTGGAACATTTGTAAATGTCTTAGGTCCAACAAGGGAACTGAACAGTGGAGCTGTCTCAACCATAAGTCGAGACAGAGGGAATCTCCACGACTGTGGTGAGGAAGAGCAGGCCATTTAGCATATTATCCAATGCTGCCCTCTACATTTATATCCTGGAAGCCGTAATGACAAATTAAGATCTTATTCCTAACGTTGTTACTGAGCAAGTGGCCATGCAGTTTGAGTCATGTAGCTGTCGGCTTGCATTTGGGAGATAGTAGGTTCGAACCCCACTGTCAGTAGCCTTGAAGATGATTTCCCATGGCTTCCTATTTTCACACCTTAATTAAGGCCACGGTCACATCGTTAGCACTCCTAGCTCTTTCCTATTCCATAGTCGCCATAAGACCCATCTGCTGTGCGACTTAATAAAAATCTAAGAAATGTTATGAACAGTGAATTTATACTAATTGCCCAGAACCAATAAACAAAATTTAGGAATATTATCCTAATGTTGTTAACTGGCTACAAAATTTAAATATTGATTTCTGAACTTATTTATTTTCATTCACGTTGAATTACTGCAATATTGCCACATATAATTATTAAATAAATATAATGAGACCTTTCCTAACATCCCTTACTGAAGCTACCCACAAAGAGACCAAGAAATGGTCCCAGCAAAGCAAGAAAATGAAGGAATACTGGGCCAACAGGAAAGCTTAAAGTACCAACAAGAAAACCACCTCTGAACCCACTATTACAGACACCAGAACTGGTAAATAACACAGCTGTACCAGAAGCACCATAGTCTATGTTTACAGGCGGACCAAAACAATAAATAAATAAAAACCCATGGCACCACAGCCCTCAAGGGACCTGGCCTACCAACTGACCGCTGCTCAGCCCGATGGCCTGCAGATTACGAGGTGTCATGTGGTCAGCACGACAAATCCTCTCGGCCGTTATTCTTGGCTTTCTAGATTGGAAAATAATTAAATTGATAAATAAATAAATTAATTAAATAAATAAATAAATAAATAAATAAATAAACATAAATAAATTTAGTCATAACATGGAAAGAGCTGCAGAAAGCTTTCTCCTTATTGAACCCTTCATATAGACTATTATGAACAAATATCTCTTAATAAACACCCCTTCAAAGATGTGGACGTGTGGGGAGCAGAAATGAGTTTATCAGAAGCCAATATTTACAAGAAGAGATCTTATCAATGGACAAGGCAATGTGGAGTTAGCCTTCTTAAACTTCCATGTTGCTCTTAATGACCTTTCACTTCATACATCCTTCATCAATATTCCACTGCACCTCTCTGTCTTTAATGTATATTTATACCATACTGCAGAATTGTTATATATTCAAAAATAAATTAACTGAAAATAAAACACTGCAATGATCCTCCATCACTACTGCAAACCAATACGTATAAATACAAATTTCCTTCTTTACAGGTTTTATGTACAGCGGTAATTCATGCAATAACAGTGACAGATAGAGATTCAACGCATATCTTGTTCGTTGAACATAAACATAAAATGTTAATGTAGAATTGCATTTATATAATGTATTACTTGGCAATGACTTGGTATTTCATCATCATCATAATCATCACACACACAGAGACATGCCTACATGCACGCACACACACATACACACACACAAAATAAGAATAGCTCTGTTTGACAGGACATCCTAGAAACTGATTTCTGTTAATCAAATGGGTTGTAAACCTGAAAGACACAATATCACAGATGAAATGATCACATCAGTCGTCCAGCATGGAATCCAGCCAGTCCTCTAAGTCCTCGGAGCTCTTCTCTTGAATGACGCTCGGAAGTTTTGGCTTTTCATCATCTGAAATGCAGAATAACATAAGTTTAACTACAGTACAATGTACAAAGTTAACTCAAGTAATTTATGATGATGATGCTTGTTGTTTAAAGGGGCTTAACATCTAGGTCATCAGCCCCTAATGGTACGAAATGTAATGACAATTTAAAATTCCACAATTTATCCACTGACCAGAACTCAGAACTTGATGATGAAGAATGAATGGACGAACATGAATTCAAAATAATCAGCAGATCCAACTCACAATAATGAAAGTTAAAAATAATTCCAAAATCAATCCACTAACTAGAATTCAAAAAGACAATGATGAACAATGATTATGAACTTAAAACAATGGTATATACTGAGCAAGGGGCTGCTTCCAAAGCACAATTCTGAATTGATGATGCTTTATGCCTGAAGGGGTCCAAAATTCAGGTCAACGGCCCCTTATAATGGTACTTATTGCTAGTAAAGTAGATCTATGGTAATCCGGCCCCGAGGTGTAGGGGGCAAAGCGTCCGCCTGTCACCCAGCGACCCCGGGTTCGATTCCCGGCTGGGTCAGGGGTTTTTAATTGTAAATGATTAATATCCCTGGCCTGGGGACTGGGTGTTTGTGTTGTCCTTAATGTTCCTTTCCTCACATTCAACACTTTACACTTCCACAATTACAATTATATGCAGGTTCAAATCAGATGGTGCAAGTAGTAGCAAAAGATCTACAGAGGTCCAAAGATCGACGTCACAAACAAATATCATTTAAAAAAAACTATGGTATTTCCCATGCAGCAGTACTAATCACTAGTAACGTAGAGTCACGGTGTTCCACACAGTGTGGTATTACTCACAGACAACGCAAAACCCATGGTGTTCCTCATATAGTGGTACTAAACACAGGGACTCATACTATCCTGTGGTGTTCCTCATTTAGTGGGTACTAATCACAGGCAACACAGACCCACGGTGTCACTCATATAATGGTACTAATCACGGGTACTGTAAACCCATAGTGATCCACCCAAGTTGCAGTTAATCACAAACCTATTGTGTACCTCACATAGTGGTACTACTCGCAAGTAAAGTCGACCCATGGTTCTAATTCAATCATCCCTTGGTCACCCCATATTCTCGCCTCTTACAACAGGCAGGGGATACTGTGGGTGTATTTTTCATATACACACTGCCAACTTGAAATAGATAGGCTCTCTCCTCATTCTTGTAATATAATGAATTCTTGCTGTGCGGAATATTCCCAATCCAAGTTGGACCCAATAGAACCTTGCACGCAATGTGGAGTGCCTGTCGTATAGTTTTATCGACATTTAACTTCTGTATTAAATATATTGGACTTCAAGCAAGACAGATTCCCTCTGCGCCAACATTCAACTTTTAATTCTCCACCTGAAGACGCACTCGGAATTCTAGAACTCAATAGAAGCATTTGGACTTGCATTCAACCGGCATATTAGGTTTTCAATGTGCAATTTTAGAGTATTCACCAACAAGGGCATATTTTATTCATCATTGTAGTAATTGTATGATAACTATTGTTACAGTCTAATTGTATTTGACATAAATCCTAAAATTTTATTTGTCACTGACAAGCGCAACATTATTTCACCTATAACAGTTCATCAATCCATCATTGTTGGCTACAGTCGTGAACAAAGGGTGTAGTGTAGTCAAGTAAATATAAATAAAAATCAGCTGACCTTGTATTCCATTCATTTGTACTTCTGAGTAGGTAGTTAAAGTATCGTAATTTATATTTCACTCCCTCGATCTTTCAGTATTTATGAGCGGTTAGCTAATAATAATAATAATAAAGTTCATATGTCCCAGTAATTGCAGTTCAAGTCCCTGGAGTAGTAGTAGTTTTGATAGAAATATTTGAGAAATTATTGTAGACAACCTCGTATTTTTCAGTAGGCCTAATTAAGGACACTTTTATTCTCCATCCCGTGGAGTAGGGAAAATAATAGTAATCCACCAGCTGTAATAATCACAAAACCACATTTCAGTAGAATTGTAGTGAAGATAAGGTATAATATATTAGATAGTATCTTGCCAGTTATATTAGTGTTTTTCTTCATGTACGGCAATCCTTTTGATACTTAAGCATTTAACCAAACGCAGTGTAGTGTAGTGTAGATACATTGTAGTACAGATACATTACATTTAGATAGTGCCGTATCTTGCCTGCTATATTCGTGTCTTATCTTTCGTGTGTATCTATTAGACCGTAATACTAATAATAATTTGTCCAAGCATTTAGCTTCGTTGGTAATCTTTGAGTACAGTAGTTCTTGCAAATTTCATTTCTGTTGTGCTTAGTAGTGACATACGGTACTGTACCGGTATCGTAATTAGGATACGTCTGAAAGTAGTTTAAAATTACTATAGTGTACTGTACAGTAGTATACAAGTAATATCCTATTAGAATTTAGTGTGCTTATTTTATTATTGTAAAATATTTGTGTAGTACTGGTGTAGTAGAGGTATCCGTAGAAACTCTTACTAAAATACTGTTGTTGTAATTAGGATAGGCTTAATTGCAGTTTGGAATTGTGTAGTTCTTGTGTATTACTTTCGATATTCAGTAATTAACAGCAGTTTTTATCCTATTAGGGGTTGTAGGATAAAAAAAATAGAGCACGACTAAGTAGTATTGTAGTGTAGTCGTATATTAATTACCTTATTGTTGTCTACTATCCCAGACAATATATCCCTCCATTCATTTATTTTTTGCAAATGAGTTATTTTATTTTTAATTTCATTTTTTTCCGTAAAGAAGTGAGTGTACTTACTGTGGGTGTGGCGAGGCATTGAGGGGTATGAGGGAAGAGGTGGAAAGTTTGAGGGAGATAATTAGGATTCTCACAGAAGACAGGAAGGAAGATAGGACTCCCTCAAACAATGTACAGGCTACAGTAGGTGTACAAGAGGGAGGGGAAGGAAAGGGAGGAATTGTAGAAGACAGGTGGTCTAATGTTCTAAGGGGAAGGAGATTGCAGGCTAAGGGCTCTATTCAGGATCAGAATTCAGGACAGATGTCTGTGCGAAATCGGTACGAGTCACTCCAGGTAGAACAACAGAGGGAAGATGAGGGACAGGGAACTGTTGCTGAGATGTGTGGAAGTAGGAGGAAGGGAAAAGGTAGGAAAAGGAAATGTAGAGTAGAGAATAGGAAAAGATAGGTGGAACAGGGTCATGGGAAGGAGAAAAGGGAGGAGGAAGTAGCTTCTGCAACTATCAGGAAAGATAGGGCTGAACAGGAGGGGAGGGGATCAAATGAGGTGGGTAGGGTTGAGGCTCTGGTCATGGGGGATTCCATCGTTAGACACGTGGGGAAAGTGTGGAGGAAAGGGAACCAGGGTAGAATGTTATCCAGGAATTAGGTTGAGGCAGATGTTGAGGAAAGTAGAAGAGAGGGAGGAGGGGAAGGAGAAGGTGGTAGTGTTTCACGTTGGTACCAACAACGTAAGGCAAGCTGATATAAGTACCAACATAGTTGGAGATGTGTGGGATCTGGTAAATGCAGCATGGGTGAAGTTTAAGAAAGCAGAGATTGTTATTAGTGGAATACTGTGTAGGAGGATACTGACTGGAGGTTGATTGGGGATTTAAATGAGACTATAGAGTGGGTATGTGGGAAACTGGGAGTGAAATTTCTAGATCCTAATGGGTGGGTAGGAGATACGGATCTGCGCTCAGATGGCCTTCACTTAAACCGCAGTGGTACGTATAAGTTAGGAAATTTGTTTGGAAGAGTAGTGGGAAGGTACATTCAGAGAAACGGAGTGGCCTAGGGAGCGGTGATAAGGGAACAGAGAACTGGAAATCAAGTAGGGATGACATAAAATTGTTAGTGTTGAACTGTAGAAGTATTGTAAAGAAAGGAATAGAATTAAGTAATTTAATAGATATATATTTACCAGATATTGTAATAGGAGTTGAATCATGGCTGAGAAATGATATAATGGATGCAGAAATTTTCTCAAGGCACTGGAGTGTGTATCGTAGAGATAGGATAGAAATGGTGGGAGGGGGAGTGTTCATTCTGGTGAAAGAAGAATTTGTAAGCTACGAAAAAGTTAAAGATGAGACACATGAAATTCTAGGTGTAAGGCTCATTTCTAAAGATAATAGGCAACTTGATATATTTGGAGTGTACAGATCGGGAAAGGGTAGCACTGACGCGGATTCCGAATTATTTGATAGGATAGTCAGCTATGTGGGAAACGACATGGAAAGAAATGTGATTGTAGCGGGAGATCTGAATTTGCCAGATGTCAATTGGGAAGGAAATGCGAACGACAGGAAGTATGACCAACAAATGGCAAATAAGTTAATATGGGAAGGACAGCTGATTCAGAAAGTGATGGAACCAACGAGAGGGAAAAATATCCTGGATGTCGTACTGATAAAACCAGATGAGCTCTACAGGGAAACTGAAGTAATAGATGGTATTAGTGATCATGAAGCTGTTTTTGTCGTAGTTCAAAATAAATGTGATAGAAAGGAAGGTCTTAAAAGTAGGACTGTTAGGCAGGACCAAATGGCTGATAAAGCAGGCATGAGGCAGTTTCTAAAATGTAACTATGATCGGTGGAAAACGGTCAATAAAAATGGAAACAGACTCTGGGATGGGTTTAAAGAAATTGTTGAGAAATGCGAAAACAGGTTTGTACCTTTAAGGGTGGTAAGGAATGGTAAAGACCCACCTTATTGTAATAGAGAAATAAAGAGACTAAGAAGGAGGTGCAGACTGGAAAGAAATAGAGTTAGAAATGGCTGTGGAAGTAAGGAGAAATTGAAGGAACTTACTAGAAAATTGAATCTAGCAAAGAAGGCAGCTAAGGATAACATGATGGCAAGCATAATTGGCAGTCATATAAATTTTAGTGAAAAATGGAAGGGTATGTATAGGTATTTTAAGGCAGAAACAGGTTCCAAGAAGGACATTCCAGGAATAATTAATGAACAAGGGGAGTGTGTATGTAAGGATCTTCAAAAGGCAGAAGTATTCAGTCAGCAGTATGTAAAGATTGTTGGTTACAAGGATGATGTCGAGATAGAGGAGGAGACTAAGGCCAAAGAAGTAATAAAATTTACATATGATAACAATGACATTTACAATAAGATACAAAAGTTGAAAACTAGAAAAGCGGCTGGAATTGATCAGATTTCTGGGTATATACTAAAGACAATGGGTTGGGATATAGTACCATATCTGAAGTACTTATTTGATTATTGTTTGGTCGGAGGAGCTATACCAGATGAATGGAGAGTTGCTACAGTAGCCCCTGTGTATAAAGGAAAGGGTGATAGACATAAAGCTGAAAATTACAGGCCAGTAAGTTTGACATGCATTGTATGTAAGCTTTGGGAAGGCATTCTTTCTGATTATATTAGACATGTTTGTGAAATTAATAACTGGTTCGATAGAAGGCAATTCGGTTTTAGGAAAGGTTATTCCACTGAAGCTCAACTTGTAGGATTCCAGCAAGATATAGCAGATATCTTGGATTCTGGAGGTCAAATGGACTGTATCGCGATTGACCTGTCTAAAGCATTTGATAGGGTGGATCATGGGAGTACTGGCAAAAATGAGTGCAACTGGACTAGACAAAAGAGTGACTGAATGGGTTGCTATATTTCTAGAGAATAGATCTCAGAGAATTAGAGTAGGTGAAGCTTTATCTGACCCTGTAATAATTAAGAGGGGAATTCCTCAAGGCAGTATTATCGGACCTTTATGTTTTCTTATATATATAAATGATATGAGTAAAGGAGTGGAATCGGAGGTAAGGCTTTTTGCAGATGATGTTATTCTCTATAGAATGATAAATAAGTAAGATTGTGAGCAACTGCAACGTGACCTCGAAAATGTTGTGAGATGGACAGCAGGCAATGGTATGTTGATAAACGGGGTTAAAAGTCAGGTTGTGAGTTTCACAAATAGGAAAAGTCCTCTCAGTTTTAATTACTGCGTTGATGGGGTGAAAGTTCCTTTTGGGGATCATTGTAAGTATCTAGGTGTTAATATAAGGAAAGATCTTCATTGGGGTAATCACATAAATGGGATTGTAAATAAAGGGTACAGATCTCTGCACATGGTTATGAGGGTGTTAGGGGTTGTAGTAAGGATGTAAAGGAGAGTGAATGTAAGTCTCTGGTAAGACCCCAACTAGAGTATGGTTCCAGTGTATGGGACCCTCACCAGGATTACCTGATTCAAGAACTGGAAAAAATCCAAAGAAAAGCAGCTCGATTTGTTCTGGGTGATTTCCAACAAAAGAGTAGCATTACAAAAATGTTGCAATGTTTGGGTTGGGAAGAATTGAGAGAAAGAAGAAGAGCTCCTCGACTAAGTGGTATGATCCGAGCTGTCAGCGGAGACATGGTGTGGAATGGCATTAGTAGACAAATAAGTTTGAATGGCGTTTATAAAAGTAGAAAAGATCACAATATGAAGATAAAGTTGGAATTCAAGAGGACAAACTGGGGCAAATATTAATTTATAGGAAGGGGAGTTAGGGATTGGAATAACTTACCAAGGGGGATGTTCAATAAATTTCCAATTTCTTTGAAATCATTTAGGAAAAGGCTAGGAAAGCAACAGATAGGGAATCTGCCACCTGGGCGACTGCCCTAAATGCAGATCAGTATTGATTGATTGATTGATTGATTGATTGATTTTATATGTACATCATCACATCACATACACAGTTCATTCTTTTTAAATCTCATTTCCACAATGTAATTCTCTCTTAGGACTTCGGCATATCCATAAGTATCTTAGTTAGGCTGATGATGACCCATATAGGGTCCAAACTAGTACCTTGTTAATATATTGTAATGTGTTTATAAACATTGCAATTACTGTATAGTATTGAGTAGGTGGAATAAACTTTGTATTTTATACGTAATCTTAATTCAATATGGAACCAATAATGAAGTTTATAACCTTGAATAATGTCAGATGAACAAACTGATGTATGTGTCAAATTCATACGCTGCGTACTGTTTGCTGGTGCCATCTCTTAGTGAAACTGAAAAAGACTTATGCATACACCTGGCACCTCCATTTCTTCTTAGTTTCTAATGAGCTCGTTTCTGCTTCCCAGCTTATTCAGGAGGGCAGGCATCAACATTCATTGAGGAGCCACCTTGACAGATCTTCAGTCTTCATGTTGGATAAGTGTAGGATAAGAAGAAAGCTGGGAGAGTACAGGAAAACAGAAGAAACATAAGATAAAGATGAATACAGATGGTAAAATACCAGGAACACAGGACAAACCCGTGAAGAGGGAAGGACCCGTTAGTATCTCCTTTGGGATTTGTTGGGAAAATAAGTATCAGAGATAGAGCCTTGTCCCATTCAACTTCTCTTGACCCTTCCCTTGAAATTATTTCCAACAGCCTTCACAGATACCTAGGATATAAATCTCATGGTTTTGATTCGTATTGAAGTGTGATCACAATAATAAATAAACTTATGTTGTACTGGTCCACCTTTTCAATACTATATTAAGCAATGTTTACATTACAATTTTAATCTTGGAACTAGTTTCGGCCTTGGCTGGCCATCATCAGCCATAATACAAAACTGTACAAACACAAATTACATTAAAAGGTACTAAAAGCATCTGTGATGAACTATGTGCACATGTAAAATATAAGTTTAGTTATTATGTATGTATGTATTTGATCCTAGACTACTTCATAAGAATGAAATTTCAACACCTAGTGCTCTTTAATATGTTTTAGTGCTTCACAAACGGCAATTGATGGAATTAAACTTCACATTTGATTTACCTTGCACTGTCTTTTATACTTATTTGTGATCGGCTGATGATGACCAAGAATAATTGTCGAAACTGGTACCAATTATAATTAAATAGGAATGTAAAACTTAAATTTCTTATTTTAATAGTATTGAAAAGTTGAACCATCATATATCTTCTCTCCACTTAATAGCGAACGTTGTACTAAGCGATTTTTTAAAATACAGTCTTCATATAGTATTTAACTGGGACCATTAAGATTTCGCAGTTATATACAATACGTTGCTAAAAGTGATGTTGCAATAAGTGGTTTCAACTGTATGATCTTTTAAAATCAGAATGAAATCATGCACACATGTAAATGTTTGTATAAAAAAATTATTATCTGATACACACACAGCCAAGAAGAAACCAATTAAGATCGGTTCAGACTTGGTCCCAAACTCACGGACTGCCTTGCCTTTGTGGATGACCCTGCCATTTTTGTTAACGTCACTGATTCAACAATCAATAAGATCAATAGGCTGACAGAATGATAAGAGAAAGTAGGAATGCAGATTTCCTTTGGGAAAACAAAATATAAGACACACTTATCAGTGATGGACCAGACTGGATAATTACTAATTATGGGAATATTAGAAGAGTCCAACATTTCTGATATCTGGGTGAGGTGGTCCAGCAGAATGTGCAGGAACAGGAAACTATCAACAGCAGGATATATAAATTAGACTGGGCCTACCATCTCACAAAGAACACAAACAACAAAAGGACAATGAGTGCAGAAGCCAAGTTCAGGCACTATAACACAGCAGTTAAATACTAATGTTACAGGCTTTACATCTCATGAACTACTTTTACAGTTTTTGGAGCAAAGCAGTTAAAATAGAGGGACTATATCCACGAGTAGACAGGGATGAGTCAGTCAACTGGAAAAGAGGGAACGCAGCATATTAAGGAACACCCTAGGTAACAAATGGGCAGGTACGACTGAGATCTAGTGAAGAAGTGTACAGCAACGTAGAACCAATCGCAGCTTCTAATGAAATGAAACAGCGTATGGCTTTTAGTGACGGGAGATATCCGAGGTTGTCGGCTTGCCAGGTGCAGGTCCTTTTAGATTTAACTCCCGTAGGCGACCTGCGCATCATGAGGATGAAATGATGATGAAGACGACACATACACCCAACCCGTGAGCCAGCGGAATTAACCAATGATAGTTAAAATTCCCAACCCTGCTGGGAATCAAACCCAGGACCCTTGTGACCGAAGGCCAGCATGCTAACCATTTAGCCATGGAGCCGGACACAGCCTCTATTAAAAAGAAAAGACTGCTATTCAATGGACACATTTTCGGGATGTTAGATGACCGACTAACAAAAAGAATACTGAATTACATCAAACCAAAGTTGACAAGACCGAGGTGGATCCTGGAATGTGAAAAGGATCAGAGGCAGACTGATATCCCAGAACATAAAATTAATAACAGGGTCAAATTTAGACAGATGGTAAAGAGGTACTGAGACTTTAAGCTGGAATCAAAACCCAGAGAGGACCCCCACCCAAAGAACATAAGAAGCGCTGGCAGAAGGGCTCAAGAAACACAGGGAGGATGTCAAAGCCAGAAAAACAAGATATAGACACTGAAATGAAACTGATTATCGCACAGTCCACAGAGACTCAACTTGTATGAAGAAAAAAAAAAACCATTGACTTAACTTGCTCCTTTTCAGACTAACTTCCACTCATTCAAGTATATCTACCAAAGGACTAAGTTTGGACAATATTACACAACTGTTTAGAGTCTTTCTGTTCATCTCATCGAGGCTCTCCCTCCATCTGATGTTGCCTTGCAAGAGAGCACATTTAGGTGGTCAAGCTTAGTCAGCGTACTTCACCCTGATATTGGCAAAAGAAGTAGTCAAATCCTCTTATGAGGCATCTCCAATCACTTCTGCAGCAGTCAACTAGTAGTCTTCAAGACAAAGGCCGGCTACTCGCTGCATTTCCCCAAGAATCTGCTGCATGGCTCCAAGCATTACTTTTGCCTTCTCTTGGTCTCCACGGCCTTCCTTGAGTGAGAAGTAAAGGCAGACACATCCATCACTCCACCATCACTGCCATCATCTTGCAGGCTCTTGTTTTAGCAGAATGTAAGGCCTGCTAATAGCATTATCGAATGCAGTATACAGTGGAACCTCGTTCTCTGTTTTTGGAGGGCTTATATGGGGAAAAAAACTTATATGGGAAAACTGAAAATCTGGATAGGAATTAAATACATCATATTTTGGCTATACACCTCAATAATGAAATATGTATGGTAGTGCAATAATTATAATCTTACAAAACTTCCTGAATAAATTACATGAAGTTGAAAATCTCGATACTTGAAAAATTCAGTTTTATCATAGAAGCTACATCACTTTCCCGTGAAAATTTCTTTCAGGTCAGTAACTTTGACCAGTAAAACTTTCTTAAAAAATATACTATTACATTTTTTTTACAACTCGCTTTACATTGCGCCGAAAAAGATAGGTCTTATAGCAACGATGGGATAGGAAACGGCTAGGAGTTGGAAGGAAATGGCCGTGGCCTTAATTAAGGTACAGACCCAGTATTTGCCTAGTATGAAAAAGGGAAACGATGGAAAACTATCTTCAGGGCTGCCGACAGTAGGGCTTGAAGCCACTATTGATGGTTATGAATTTCATGTTTTTGGTCCGTATTGAACAATATATAAGTAATAATAATAATAACTTAAATGTTTCCACCTTTTCAATACAATATATTCACAAGATTACAAAATTATACGGTACTAGTTTCGACCCATCTAGGGGTCATCATCAGCCGTATTGGAGCAAAGATCATTTGTGGCGAAATCCTAAGACAATATTATTTTAAAGAATAACAAGTGAAATGAGATGTTATGGTAATAGTTAATAATACAAGGAATATACATAATAAGAGGTTTTTAACAAAGAATAAAGTATAAATGGGGTGTTGTAAAAATTATAATCATGGAAATCAGTAAGTTCTTGTATTGAAATGAAATATGGCTTAGGAAGAGGGCTTAAGGTGGGGCTGAAGGGTGCGGGAGAAAGTGTAATTGTCTTGGAAAAGTACCTTTGATTAAATTTAGGATTGAGTTTAGGTTGGCTGCATTATTGTTTCTGAGGAAAGTGATAAATAGATCGAAGAGTATGTTGGGTTTCTCTGAGATTTCATTGAGATTGTGACTGGCATTAAAGTATTGGTCTAGGTGTATGTAGTAATTTTCCATTATGTTCAGTAAAGGGCCCTTGTTTGCTAATACGAGGATGTCCATGTCTTGTTCAATATTGGTGAAATTATGGTTATAATCTTGCATGTGTTGGCCGATGGCTGAAAACTTGTTGTATTTTATTGCGTTAGTGTGCTCGTGGTATCTGATAATGAAGTTTCTCCCGGTTTGCCCGATGTAGGTTTTTTTACAGGTGGTACATTTGATCCTATAAACTCCTGATTTTAAAAAACTGCTGGTCTTGTTGATGTGTGAAGTATTGTATAAAACATTCATGTTCTTATTGTTGGTTTTGAAGGCTATTTTAACGCCTTGTTTCTTAAAGATGTTGGTTAACTTGTAGATATCATTGTTGAACGTGAAGGTGGAAAATGTTAGAGGTTTGGTTATTTCTTTTTTGAGGGTAGTTTTTGGGCGATGTTTGTGTTTATTGATTATCCTTTCTATAAAATGATTGCTGAAGCCGTTGAATTTTGCGATTCCGCGGATTGTGTTGAGTTCGTTTTTTAGATCTTTATTGGACATAGGTATGCTGAAGGCTCGGTGAACTAGGCTGTTGTATGTGGCTCGTTTGTGGGACTGGGGGTGCACTGAATCTTGGCGAATGGTGGAGGCTGTTTGAGTGGGTTTTCTGAAAATTTTATAACTGAAAGAATCTGAGTTTCTAGTGATGGTTAAATCTAGAAAGTTGATTTTTTGATTTGATTCGGATTCTAGTGTGAATTTGATATGAGGATCAATATTGTTGAGTCTTAAGAGGGTGGTGGGTGCGTTAATTGATTTCTCATTCATGATTACAAAGACATCGTCGACATATCTGGCCCAAAAGAGAATGTTTTCGAATTCGTTGTCAATTTTGGTGTATTCGAGGAAGTCCAGGTATATTTCTGCTAAGATACCTGAGGCCGGTGACCCCATTGCCAAACCATTTTGTTGATATATGACATTGTCAAAAGTGAAGAAGTTATTGTCGATGATAAGTTTTAATATTGTGATAAAGTCTTGTATCTCTAGTTTGCTTAAGTGGCTGTTTTTGTTTAAATTGTTTATAATTATCGGAATTAATTTTGATACTTGTATGCTTGGGTACATGTTTACAATATCGAAAGAGTGGATGGAGTGATCCGGTTGCAAATTGAACTTGTTTAGTTTTTCTACTAGCTCAGATGTGTTTTTAATAGACTTTTTGGATAAGAATTGATAATTTTTTCTTAAGAAACATTGGATGAATTGTGATATTCTGTATAAGGGGCTCGGTCTATAGTTGATAATTGGCCGGATGGGAATTCCGGTTTTGTGAATTTTGGGAAGAGCTTTAGCAGTGGGGAGTCCTGGGTTCATATGTATGAGTTTGGATTTTTCCTGTTCGGTAAATAAAAATGAAGTGTTTTTAAGAGTTTGTTTAAGTAGTTTTTGAATTTTTTGGGTGGGGTCTTTTTTGATTATGGAAAATGAGCTGTCTGTGAAAAAGTTTTTTGTTTTTTCAATATATACTTTTTTATCCATGATAACTGTTGCATTGCCTTTGTCAGCTTTGGTTATGATGAGTTCGTTGTCTTTAATTTTCTTCTTGAGGGCGTATATGCGCTTTTGTTCAGCAATTTTTTCTTTATTATTGAGGTTATTTGCGGGGTTGGTTAAATTGTGGAGGATATCAGTCAGTTTCCTTTTAACATCGGTTCTAACCTCATTTTGCGTGTCTTCCGGTATTTTGCTGATGGCTAGCTCTGATTCTGTGATCATAGTAGCGGCTATGTTGAGGCTGTTCAAGTTTGGCCAGTTGTGTTTCGGTCCTTTGGATAAAGTTAAGTGTTCACTTTCACTTAAGGGCGTGTTAGATAGATTTACAACAGCTGGATGAAACTGCGTACGAACGAACGTGTTACTATTGGAGTTTCTAGTTTGTTGGTTATGTAGTTGGCAGTTTTTTAGCCTGTTGAGTTTATTCTCCAAATTTGACTGTTTTTTGGCTAGTTCGTAGAATAATTTGTTCTCTACTTCTTGATAGAATAGTGTCCATTGTGCGTTTGAAAGTAGTTTAGTCGCTGCGAGGTGAGTGTCGTATAATTTCTGATTCAAAAAATATTTCTTCCTGTACAAGAATTTAATTTCGTCTCTTAACCATATTTTGTTTGTTTTGTTTTGAGTTTTGATGGTTTGAGGTGAAGTCCGATGTTTCTTTTTATTGCTTCTTAGAAAATTAGGTGTCAAGTTAAGTGATATACATTGCTTTAGGAAATCGATGTCTTTGCGTAATTTGGCTATCTTTAATTTTAGGCCTAGATATTGAAAGGCTTTCTGTTTTGCCTGGTAAGCTACATCATTGATGGTTATGAATTTCATGTTTTTGGTCCGTATTGAACAATATATAAGTAATAATAATAATAACTTAAATGTTTCCACCTTTTCAATACAATATATTCACAAGATTACAAAATTATACGGTACTAGTTTCGACCCATCTAGGGGTCATCATCAGCCGTATTGGAGCAAAGATCATTTGTGGCGAAATCCTAAGACAATATTATTTTAAAGAATAACAAGTGAAATGAGATGTTATGGTAATAGTTAATAATACAAGGAATATACATAATAAGAGGTTTTTAACAAAGAATAAAGTATAAATGGGGTGTTGTAAAAATTATAATCATGGAAATCAGTAAGTTCTTGTATTGAAATGAAATATGGCTTAGGAAGAGGGCTTAAGGTGGGGCTGAAGGGTGCGGGAGAAAGTGTAATTGTCTTGGAAAAGTACCTTTGATTAAATTTAGGATTGAGTTTAGGTTGGCTGCATTATTGTTTCTGAGGAAAGTGATAAATAGATCGAAGAGTATGTTGGGTTTCTCTGAGATTTCATTGAGATTGTGACTGGCATTAAAGTATTGGTCTAGGTGTATGTAGTAATTTTCCATTATGTTCAGTAAAGGGCCCTTGTTTGCTAATACGAGGATGTCCATGTCTTGTTCAATATTGGTGAAATTATGGTTATAATCTTGCATGTGTTGGCCGATGGCTGAAAACTTGTTGTATTTTATTGCGTTAGTGTGCTCGTGGTATCTGGGAGGAGAAAATAAGACGAACCAGTAAACCAGTTGTTTCCCATGGTCCAAAGTAGGCCAAAATTAGCAGAGAAGGAGAAAACAAAGGACAAAACAAAAAAAAAAGCACATCAGATGATACAAAAGCGCACAACATAATGGGAAATTCCCTTCCTTTTTTTTTTAATCACCCCTTGTTATTTGGTCACCATTCTATGCAGTAAGTTTTTACATGGTAAGTCTTGTACCACATAAATTATCATTAGCCCTCCTCAAATTTAAAGGTTATATTGTACTCAAGAATATGATTTTGAATACAAGTATTTGTTCTCAAGAGTTCTAGAATGCAATATATTCAATTCTGTCCATCACTAATTACGTACAGGCCACAAAATTAACTGAAAAAATAATTATCAAAACTCAAGAAATTCTGTTCATCCATGACCTTGAACTCAGCTGCGAAGTGCATTGAGACACTTATTGCACAAGAAGTGGGCTACATGTGGGAAATGATACAAACTTTTTAAATGTTAGGCTGCTCACATAAAAAAACTGCAGTTTTTATAACGCCATTTTAACATAAAAATCCCTGTCTTATATTCGAGCCAATATGGTCATACCGGAAGACCTCCTACAGTTTTATGCTTCTTCTTATCCTTAGTATTTATCCCGCTTAATTGCAGGGTCTGCTGTTCTGCTGTCTGTTGTTGGCCAGCTTATCAGTTGAGGTCGAGAGAATACAATTGTATATAATGCCCGATGGTGCCAGAAGATTGAGTGCATCATTAAAAACTGTAGTAAATGTGAAAGGTTCTGCTTAGTTAATACAACTAAATGAGTACAAGTGCAGAGACAGAGAGCCTGCTAATAACCTAAATCTGTTTTTCCTGTATTTTCCCTGGGTATTCCAGTTTTCCCTGCATTAAATTTCGTGGGACGAGGTACATATAGGTCTATGTGACGGATGAACATGTTTATCATACTCTGGAATCATCATCTTGAAATATACTTTGCACTAACGTTTACAATGGTATAAAGAGCTTGAAATAAATCTGTCGTAAGTCAAACAAGCTACACCTTATTATCGAGTGCCAATCTGTGAAGTGGGTTATCAGAAATCCCCTTGTAAACAGCTACTGCAAGAACACTACAACCAACGAAAATGAACTACATTAACCACAGCAAGCCATCAATCAATCGCTCTTCAAACTATTGCCAGGGACCTTATTCTTGAAACTGGCGTGAGTGAGTTTCTAAACACACTCATAAGAGAAACATATGGATTCGTGTTCAGAAACTCAGGAATAAGATCCCATTTCTTGTAGCAAATGGAAGCATCACTCAAATACGTATGCTGGTCAACTAGTGTGTATAGAAATAATCACCAATGGCACATTCCTTTCTTTGTAGTTATTTTTTTCAATTATCAATTTCAATTTCCTATAAGAATTTCTTCTTAACAGTGACATAAAATCTGCAAAAATTACAGGTTATCCATGATAGTTAGCACCATTACGTTTTGTAAATGACATGGGTAGCTTTTAAAATACTATGCTCTTTAAAAGTAACATTAACACGTTGAGTGCCAAGCGACCCCATTTGGCTACGTGAGAGTAGTCAAGTTTTTGAACTTCACGTCTCCATATGGGGTCGTACGTTCGTTCTAAATCGAGAACTGTGCAAACCCATTTCGGTGCGCAGTAAGTATGTGTTTTAAAGCTGTATAAAGTCTCTTCCTGCCATCTGTTGGTCGTCTATTTAAGTACGTGTATAGTCCACCTTCCATTCGTCAATTCCTGTCTTGGTGCGACCCCATATGGGTAAGTCAAGCGTGCTCTGTAGCGTGACAAAGTCATTGTCTATCTCACGCACGGATTATTTATGTAAGAGTGCAGTTCTGCGAGTTTCCTTGTTTTTTTTTTTTTAAGTCGTTATGAGTAAATCCAGCAGTAAAAGACTTAGTGCAGTTAGTCTAGACAATATATCGAACAAGTCAGACAATGATGTTATTCTGTACAGAGTAATAAATAAGTTACAAGATTGTGAGCAACTACAAAATGACCTCGATAAAGTTGTGAGATGGACAGTAGGCAATGGTATGATGATAAATGGGGTTAAAAGTCAGGTTGTGACTTTCACAAATAGGAAAAGTACTCTCAGTTTTAATTACTGCGTTGATGGGGTGAAAGTTCCCTTTGGGGATCATTGTAAATACCTAAACCTTAATATGAGGAAAGATCTTCATTGAGGCAATCACATAAATATGATTGTAAATAAAGGGTACAGATCTCTGCACATGGTTATGAGGGTATTTAGGGGTTGCAGTAAGGATGTAAAGGAGAGGGCATATAAGTCTCTGGTAAGACCCCAGCTAGAGTATGGTTCCAGTGTATGGGACCCTCACCAGGATTACTCGATTCAAGAACGAGAAAAAAATCCAAAGAAAAGCAGCTCGATTTGTTCTGGGCGATTTTCGACAAAAGAGTAGCATTACAGAAATGTTGCAAAGTTTGGGCTGGGAGGACTTAGGAGAAAGGAGACGAGCTGCTCGACTAAGTGGTATGTTATGAGCTGTCAGTGGAGAGATGGCGTGGGAAGATATCAGAAACAACAGAGTTAAACTAATGTATTATTAAGGTCCACCTTTTCAATACAAAATATACAGAGTTTAAATTACATAAATGATTAGGGACTAGTTTTGACCTAATATTAGGTCATCATCAGCCTAAAGACAAATTAAAACAGAAATACCAAAGAAATCAAACAATGTAAAGACATATAAGGTCTCGTACATACCATGCGAGATATTGAGAAAATAATTATAGAGACGTGCAGCACTCTGTTAAAAAATAACTTCATGACAGAGATTCATAAAATTCAGTGTGCATTAAAAATATGTTAAAGACAGGAATCCTTGAGTTGCTGGAAAAGGAGATTAGGATATACTGGCTCCTTTAAGATGCTGTTATCCAACTGAAGAACAACTGAGCCGAAGTCACGTCGTTTCTTTACGATTAAATTCCAGTACGCCGTACAGCATTAAAAAGTTGTTAGGGATGGAAATCCTTCAGTTGTAGGTCAAGGAATTCAATATATGCTTACTCCTTAAATGTGCTGTTGTACATTCGAAGAACTGGGACAAAGCAAGTCGTTTTTCAAGATATTCACAGACGTAAAAACACATGGATGCTAGAAAGGATCTTCTGGTTTTTGGAACTTGAAGGAAGGTGATTGTTGCGTGTGGAGGCTTAAGAATCCAGAGATGTGCTACACTATGTTAAAAAATAGAGATCCATAAAAAAGTCCAGTGCACCATATGAAAGTAAAAAGTTGTAAAAGTAATCCTTAAGTTGCTGGTCATGTAAATCGAAAAAGGCTGGCTTCCAAGCGATGCTGCTGTTCATTCAGAGATCAAATGAAACTGTAGTAACATTGTCTTCACAAGATGTTTATAAACTTGATATATATGCGGATGCAAAGTATGATGCTAGAAGAAAGTTCTTCTGTTTCTAGAATCTTGAAGGAAGATGGATGTTACGTGGAGTTAAATAAAGGTGGATAGAAATTCGCAGTTCAATGCGGACCATACATTTGACTCAGAATAAATAACAGGAAAGGAAGAAAGAAAGAATTAAGTAAGGTGGAAGAAAATACTTCAGTTTTTTGGAAATGTCATTAAGATTGAAATTTAGATTAAAATATTGGTCTAGATGTATAAAACAGTTCTCTAATATCATATATCTAATATCATCCATATCATGTTTAATGTGTGTAAAATTATGATTATAATCGTTCATATGTTGACCAACTGCAGAAATTTTCTTGTATTTTAGGGCATTGACATGTTACAAGTATTGTATTTTAAAGCTTCTTCCTGTTTGCCCAATATAAGAAAAATAGCAGCTGTTGCATTTTACCCCATATACACCAGATTTTGAAAAGCAATCAGTTCTATTAATAGATGATGAGTTGTGTAAGACTGTAGCCTTATTATTGTTAGGTTGAAACTATTCCCTAATCATTTATGTAATTTCAACTCTGTACATTTTGTATTGAAAAGGTGGACCTTAATAATACATAAAACGGGTTTGAGGCAAGGAGACAGCCTTTCTCCACTACTCTTTAATTGCATTTTAGAAAAAGTTATTAGGGAATGGAGGCTGAGAATGACTGAAAATGGAATGAAGAATGGGGTAAAGATAGGTTGTGGAAAAAATGCGATGATGTTGGATTGCCTTGCCTTCGCAGACGATGTCGTTCTTATTACAGACAACCGTCAAACAGCCAAGAAACAAGTCGAAGAACTACAAAATGTTGCAGTCAAAACAGGGTTAAGAATCTCTTTCGAGAAAACAGCATTCATGGATTCTATAAAAAAAGGCGACACGGACAGACTTGTTACATTGTATGGGGATATCCAGCGTGTGCAAAAATTTAAATACCTGGGAGAAATACTCACCCCAAATGGAGATGAAAAGGAGGGATTAAAGGAGAGGGTGAGAAGGATGGAGCTGGCATTCAGACTATGTCATGACACCTATAAGTCCAAGTCTCTCTCAATTCAGGCCAAGTTAAAACATTACTGCACAGTGGTTAGAACAGAGTGCCTTTATGGAGCAGAAACCTTGACGAGGATGGCTGACCCAGTCCTTGAAAAAAGAGAAAGAAGATTCTTACGAAAAATCTTAGGCCCTAGAAAGTCGACGAGTGACCCAAACACCTTCCGGTTAAGATCGAATTTGGAGCTCTACAAGACAGCAGAAAGAATCACGACTGTGATGAGAAAAAGGAGACTGACGTTTTATGGACATATCAAAAGAATGAACCCTGAGAGATTGGCCAACAGGATACTTCTGCAGGAAAGGTGGAAAAAACAACCGGGATGGCTTACACACGTGCACAATGACTTGGCAGAAATAGGTATCAAGGAGGAGGATATAAAAGAAAGGACATCATTTAGGAAGAAGGTTGCGGGATTGAGGGATGCGTCTGAAGAGCAACATGCGAAGCTACGGAACATCTCGGTGGAAGAACGAGCAAGAAGAAGTCAAAGACTCAAGAATCTTTGGCGAGAGGGTAAAGAGAAGGGTATCAGTCTGCGTGACAGAAGGAAGATTGTGTAAACGTGGCCCACAGGTGGCCGTATCGATTAATAATAATAATAACATTAGTTTAACTATTGTAATCACAGTTCAACATGGATCTGTCATAATGAAACTTATTTCATTTAATTTAATTAAGGACATCAGTAGATGAATAAGTTTGAGTTGTGTCGTTAATAGTAGGAAAGATAACAATATGAAGATAAAGGTGGAATTCAAGAGGACAAACTGGGGCAAATATTCATTTATAGGAAGGGGAGTTTGGGATTGGAATAACTTACCAAGGGAGATGTTCAATAAATTTCCAATATCTTTGCAATCATTTAAGAAAAGGCTAGGAAAACAATAAATAGGGAATCTGCCACCTGGGTGACTGCCCTAAATGCAGATCAGTAGTGATTGTATAATGATATACAGTAGATGAAGTATATAGTTGCAGTGATATTGAACCCAGTACAGAACAAATGGTGATCTTGCACATTCATCCACATTGATGAATTACAATCTTCAGCATACACTTCTCCACTGTACTCCGGGTTTCCAAGCCAGCTGTTGCAACAATTTTGACCGTCTTCAATGATACAGTCACTGGTTCCCATGTTGCACAGTCATCGTTGCTAGGTTCTCTTAGCCAAATTAAAAGTTATACAAACATAATTACATACTTATTCAATATTCCATTACTACTAATCCTTCTTGCAATATTATTCTCTTACATCCTAATTTACCAAATTCACATGATTTTCACTACTTTATATAACAACATTTTATACAAAAATTTCCTAACTTCAAATCGGAAGATTGACATTTGTACTATTCTTCTTTCTGAATCAAGTGTTACCCATAATCATTCCATTTCTCTCACAAAAATCAATCAACTTATCTCCCTCACTCTTTCGCCATATTCAAATAGACCAATCACTTCTTCTTTACCAATTCTGTCATTTTCAACCTGCGCATTGAGATCTCCCATGACTGTCACTTTCACATCGGCGATCACTTCCGTGAGCATCTCCAAGAATTCCTATATATTTTCCTCACCGTTTCCAGTTTGGGGTGCATAAACTTTACTCTTTACTCCTTCTTCTGTCTTCCGTTCACTCTGATTATTCTATCACTAACGTAGTCTACCCTATCCACATTTTCATACGGTTAATATTATGAAGGTGGGAATAAGAAATGTTATGACCCTGAACGGAATATCAGAAGAGTTGACTGATTTGGTGGAGAAATAGAATGTTGCAATGATGGAAATGAATGAGGTCAAGTGGAGGGGAAAGGGAGTGAAGAGGATAAATAGAGGGTATACCCTATACTGGAGTCATTTGCAAACATTTCCTGACCTAAAATAGGGGATCGTACATTTTTACGGCTCCAGTATTAACAAGCTAACACATCTTTCATAATCAACGGCATACAATGCTTTGATGTTCGCCCTAGCCCTTTTAGGTAGTGTAACAAACGTTGATCTCAACAAGTCAATGGAATTCTACCAGCCTTATATAACAGAACCTGTAAATATGATGTATAAATCTGAAGTAACTATAAATGTGCAACACAGGGTAATAGTCTGGAACAACGCATCATTGTCACTTGAACTTTACAGAATATTCTATCCATTTGTACACAGGTTATTGGAAACTCGAGAAGATACAAGAAAACATGTTGTGTCGTACTTTTCTTTCCTTTCCCTTTTTTTGCTATTTGTTTCATGCCGCACCGACACAGATAGGTCTTATGGCTCCATTCAGCCCAGTGTTAGCAAAATTGAAAATTTGAAAATTGTGAGAGTAAAAGTAATAAGACAGAAGAAAATAAAAGTATGGAAATTAAAAGATAAAAGAAGGAGAAATTTTAGGAGGAAATTTAAAAACACATTTGTAAGCTGTTCAGAGAAGATTTGCGGCAGAACTTCGGTGAGAGTAAAAGAAAAGATTACGAACTTTTAACTTAAATGTATCAATTAATATACAAAATCTAATAAGAAGAATACATAAAAATGTGTAAGATACATTTTCCTATTGAGGATAAAAATATAAGACTGAAAAATTAACATCTAGGAGATTACAATATTACTTTTACCACTTCATAAACAGACTATACTAACAAGGAAGAGAAGACATAAGAGAAACCTATAAATTTTTTTTGCTAGTTGCTTTAAGTTGCTAAGGCCTATGAATGGGAAGGAAGCGGCCATGGCCTTAATTACGGTACAGCCCCAGCATTTGCCTGGTGTGAAAATGGGAAACTATGGAAAATCATCTTCAGGGCTGCTGACAGTGGGGTCCGAACCCACTACCTCCTGGATGCGAGCTAACAGCTGCGCGCTCCTAACCGCACGGCCAACTTGCCTGGTCCTATGAATTTTAATGCCAAGGATGAATTAAGAATAAAACTGAGCATCTAAAATGTAACTAGGAGATTATAATATTTCGTACTATTTAAATAATTTGGCGAAAATTCACTTACATGGCTTAATACGTGGAAAGATAGCGGTATTTAAGATATATTTTCTGAGTTCCAACACTACTTTGCTGTATGTCATATAGTTTAAGACCATTGTATAATTGAGAGGCAGTGACAATGAACGACTTACTGCACTTTGATGTAGATGTTGATTCCCATAGGGAACCTAAAATATTTGTCCCGAATGAGTAAATTTATAATACCAATATAATGGTCCGTTATTGGACATTATAAATTTTCCAGATAACTCCAGGCAACCAAGAATGAGTTAGCTGGAAAATTTATAATGTCCAATAACGGACCATTATATTGGTATTACTGCACTTTACCGTAGGAGACATCTTGATGAAATGAAAAGGTGAAGGAGGTTGTTAAACAGAATAAGAAAGCATGGTAAGAATAGAATAGAGATAGGAAATAAGGAAGTAAGATTAAGTATAAGGAAATTAAAAGTAAGTGCAAAAAAGTGGTAAATGAGGGAAATGTTAGAAGAGACTCACACAGGATTTAGAAAAGGATGTGAATGGTGGAAAAAGGATGATGTATGGATTTATAAAAAATTAGAAAAATCTACACAAAACAAGTGAAGGAAAAAGTGGAAATGTATTTACAGACTCAGGAGATAAAGAATAGGTGGAAAGACTATTTCGATGAACTCCTGAACGATGAGAAATGATTCAGAATAGAGTGTAGTGGTAAATGAGGATGATCCAGAAATGGAGAGTGATAATGAAATGGCAGAGGTGGAAATGACTGTTAAACAAATAAAAACAGGAAAAGCAGCAGGGAGGATGAAATATGTGTGGAAATGATAAAGGCTGCAGGACCTATTGGTCTACAGTGGTTATATAGGCTGCTAAGATATACATGGAGGAAAAAGCAAGAACCTGATGACTGGTGTAAAGGTGTAATGATACCAGTATTTAGAAAAGGTGACAGGAAGGTATGTGACAATTATTGAGGAATTACGCTGCTGTCACAAGTAGCCAAAATATTGAAGAGAATACTGTTATTTGCCCGAATAATCCCCGCTGTCTAATAATGCCCGCACCCTCATTTTAGGAAGGCTCATTTTGAAAAAAATGGAATGAACTAAAATTCCTTCCATCAAAAGAGTAACATAGGCATAAACAAATATTTCGTATCACTCCGTGAGGTCCACTTGGTCTTTACGCAAATATCACTTCTGTGAAATATATTTTCCATGAAAATGAGCAAGTGACAGGTATTTCATTAATCTGAACTTGCAATAGGCTCGATTCCCTGTAGATGGGAAGATACGTTGTCTCTTGCATCACTAGAACCCTCTCCTAAATTACAAGTTCGTCACACTCCACGTGAGTAAACGCTTTTATCTCAGTTTAAAGCTACGTAAACCCAGATAACAGTTAAGTTTGTATTCACCAACAACATTATCTCGGATAACTGGTATTATCTCGGTTTAAAATTTTACCGGAGATTGGTTGAACAGTAAAATGGGAAATCTAAGATAATAGCCTTCCAAGATGGCAGCCTGTAGGCGGCTGGAATATATAACTGAAAGATAAAATCATAGCGACGAGTAACATGATCAAGATTATGCAATTAATACACGTACTAGATGGATAAAAGAACGTGCGACATATTTCCAGGACTATGACGACTCTGATTTTCAGACACATTTTAGGTTATCTAAAGCTTCTGAACATAACCTGGAATTCCCAACACATAGGTAGGCCTAAAATGAATTCTCGATTATAGCTAATATCTTGTACGGTACACGACTGGGTGACTTTTAATGAAGAATTAAGAAATACTGCCTTATTTTTTGAGTGACGTACAATGTGTAGGCTATAATTGGTTTTCTTATTCCCTTTGTCAATGTTTTCTGCCACCAAGTTCAATAACAATTCACTCTCTTGGAAAGTCATATTAGGCTTCTTTCTTCGTTTCTGCTCAATCGCAGGCATAATTTATGAAAATTATTTGCAAACCCCGAATGGATTCAAAAACATGTTTACAATTTGATAGTGGCGGCAGCACGTTGTCATTTGTTTTCTGTACATCAGTATGAAAAATTTGCGGTTCAAACTCAGATTGAAACGAAAACTTAGTTTTGGTAAACCGAGATAATAAATTCTGTGGTGAATACGGAAGCGAGCATTATCCGATTTTTAGAAATCTAAGATAACAGCAAAAGTTACTGATGTTGGTGAATACGGGCCTAAAACACTTCTCACATGCGGTCTCTTTTTACTGGACAGTAACATGACCGGTGGTGGATAATTCTTTTCGTGCAATGTAAACACTTGAAATAGACACACCGGTGAAATCTGATGTTAGTTCTGCGATACAGTAAAACCTCATTAATTCGAAGTCTTTGTAATTCAGAAATTGGACTTCCAATTACGTGATTTCGAATTAAAAGCCATCTTGTAATTCAGAACTGCCAACCCTCACCAGTTTTTGTGGATTCTGCTTTTCTGCGTACTGTCTGCTACGTGATATTGTGGCGTTCCTTAAAATGCTGAATACAAAAGAATTACGATTTCACTCTATTTTCAACTATGAAACACACTATAGACACACCAAAGTGAGTGAAAGTGCAGAAAGCTACCCCTGCACGTTCTGGAAGACGCGTTCCATCATGGCATGAAGAAATTTTGAATTGAAATTACTCTGTTAAATACGGTACTATTTTAAAAAAATGTAAAGTCAATTTAGAATTAAAAGTCTGAATTGTTTTTTGTTTAAATATGACATATGAGGACAGTTTTCTTCCATCTACGGTTGCACAAAGCATAACTGTACACTCAGCATCGAAAACTAGGTGAGCCAAGAGCGTGTTGGCAATCTTGACGCAAATAAAACCTGCACCCTAATTTCGTGCCTCAAATTTTTTTTTAAAAATATGCGGGGATTATTCGCGTGAATACGGGAATAGAAAGGAAGATGAGAGGTAGGGTGGATAGAAATTCAGAAGAGCAGTATGGATTTTGACAGGGCAGGTCAATGATAGACTCTTCTGAATTTCAGTTGTGTCCAGACTCCAGTGGGGAGAACAGATTGGTTTAGAAACCAAACTGGACTAAGACAGGGAAGTGTATTGTCTCCACTTATGTTTATAATGGTTATACATGAAATTCTAAAGGAAACAAAGGCAAGATATGGAGGGGGTATGAAAATATTGTTGTTTGCAGATGACACAGTGATCTGGGGAGTCAACAATACGGAAGTGCAAATCCAAGTAGAGGCTTCAAATTACAATATTGAGAAATATGGTATGGAAATCAGTATGGAGAAGAGCAAAACAGTGGTGATGACAAGAGGAGAAGAGAAGGAACAAGAAGTGTTAGTATCAAGGGACAGAACCTTGAAGTTGTTGAAGACTTCAACTATTTGGGAAGTGAAATAATTTAAGATGCAAGGTTGGATATGATCAAAAGAAAGGTATAAGCAGGAAATACGTTTTTACCAGAATGTACGGAACCTGGCGTGGGACAGAGAAGTTGCTATGAAATGTAAAGAGAGAATGTAGAAGATGTACTATACCTCTAAATTAACATATGGATCAGAGACTTAGACTTTGAAAGCAAGAAATGAGAGTAAAATTCAGGCCAGTGAGATGAAGTTCCTGAGGAGTATGGTAGGGAAGACAAGGAGACACAGAATAAGAAATGTTAGAGGTCAGAAAAGAGTTAGGGGTAGAAAAACTGAGCGACAGGATGAAGAAGAATAAATTGAGATGGTCTGGACATGTTACGAGGATGGAAGAGGGAAGGGTACCAAAACAAGTGCTGGAGGCTAAGATGGAAGAAAAGAGGGCAAGGTGTATGGACTCTGTCAAGAACAGTATAAGAAAAAGAAGACTCGACTTGAATACAATTACCGAAGAGGAGTAGTGGAAGGAGATGCAACGGTGATGATGATGATGATAAGGGGAAATAAGGGGAAATGATGATGATGATGATGATGATGATGATGATGATGATGATGATCATAGTTGTGTTAGCCAGTAGCCTTACTGATCTTCAAATTATTAAGAACATTGTAAGAATCAATGCAGCATTTGGTCTGTTCATGAATACTGGCCAGACCAAACTGATGGTATTTGAAAACGCAGGCCTCCCTGCACATCAACAACACAATTGTTCAGCAAGTGTCATACTTGAAATAGCTTGAGACTCTGGTGAATGAGCGTTGCAATTCCAAGAATGAAATCTTATATAGGATCTGGGAGGCCAAAAATGTATTCAACAGTATGAGGGTCCTATTCACCAGTAGAGATCTCAACCTTATGCTACGTTTTCCCTGTACTTCTGTTGGTTTCGAAGGCTGAACGTTCACCCCTTTGCTGGAGATGTGCTTTCAACATGCTCTTGTACAGAAGAATGCTCTGAAGGGTAGAAAAGAGGACCAATGAGGATGTCCTCATCTTGTTAAACAAGAAAACAACTGTCAAGGAGCGAAAGCTCAGGTAGAGAACATAAAGCACATCATGAGAGATGAACAATATGACCTCCTCCATGTTCATAAAAATGTTCTCTCATTTAGTTCCTTGTACAGGTTAGAAAATTCTCCATCACTTTCTCTATTCTCCCTTGCTTCATGTATGCACTTCCATTTTTTCACCTGACACTATTCCTCTTCTTCATTCTGAATGTTAAAAAATCACTACCAAATCCACGTCTGTGAACTTTGCCACCTACTTCTGACAAGTTAAAACTGAACTCTAGCAACACTGACATGTCGTGGATGTGAAAGACCTTTACAGGTGTTGAATGAGCTAATATACAAAGGGAGTTCAATATATAATGCAACACTTTTTTCTTTCTTCCTAAAAGTAGTTTGGTTTTATTGAGGATTCAAAACACATCATGTTATTCCCCAATTCTTTTGCTACAATATCCTAATTTTCAGCATAATCTCCGTTCAATGCTACGGCCTTATGCTACCATAATGTGAGAGCCTGATTGATGTTGGGAGCCAACGTCGTGCTGCATCGATAACTTCCCCATCATCCACGTAGTGCTTCCTACAGAGTGCAACCTTCATAGGGCTAAACAGATGGAAGTCAGAAGGTGCAAGATCCAGGCTATGGGGTGGATGATGAAGAACAGTCCACATCAGACACATCTGCTCGACTTTGTTGTGATGATGAACCACGCCTCGCTCAATGACTCACTGTGCTTTTGTCCACTTCCAAGTCTGCAAGTGCCTATGAATATCTGTGATGCCCTGGTTTTGCGCCAAAAGAAACTCAATAACTGCTCTCTGTTTGATACCCATCTCTATTACAGATGCCATTATGAAGGCTAGTTATAGCGATGCCATCTACAGGAAATTAATAGAGCTCTACAAGACCAAGCGGAAATATTCACCAAGATATACCAAACAAAATTCCAACTTTTTAAAACCAAAACTGGCTAAGAAATAAAATGTGTTGCATTAAAAGAGGATTGAGGCAAAAGTCATGGCAACTATTTTTTTTCTTGTAGATATGTGAACGGATCACAAACGTATATGTGTCGTGTGGAAGTTCTGCAGGCATAGTGTGTATGCAGAACAACAGATGGCTCTGTGATAGCTGGTAGTAGCGCAGCGAGTGCTGTGAAATCAGTCAGTTGGTGAGTGTCGTGCGAGATGGAACTAACCCGTGTTGAGCAGCACGCTTACATCAAAATAGCCGTTCTCCGAGGGAGAAATGCGATGGAATGTCGCAGTGAATCAGTGGAAGCCCTCGGGAATAATGCCCTACCACACTGTACAGCAGCACGGTGGGTAGGAAAGTTTCAGCAAGGACGTGTCAACCAGTGATGTGCAATGTTCGGGACGACCTGTCAGTGTGCCGTCATCGAGCAGCTCCTGGATGAAGACAGACGATGGATGCTATGGAAGTTAGAGAGGGCAAGTGGCATCAAGAAACGCACCGCCCACAGAATATTGCGTAACGAGCTGCAACTGTGCAAAATCGCATCGCAGTGGGTACCGCATGCACTAACGGAAGTTCAAAGGTGGGTGTGCTATGCAATATGCTCCGACCACCTTGCATGCTGACAACAGGATGGCGATCAGTTCTTGTCACGAATAATCACCATCCATGAATTTTGGCCCTGGGCATATGAACCAGAACTGAAACGTCAGTCCACGGAGTGGCGACATGCTGGATCACCAAGGAGGCAGAAGGTCCGTCAGAATCCTTCCCCAGCCAAATTGATGGTGATAGTCACATATGACGTCAGGGGTGTCATTGTTTGCCACTTTATTCCACATGGCAGAACAGTGACCGCACAGGACTACAGGGACTTCCTGGTGCGACAGGTACGACGTGGTGTTCGGGAGAAACGTCCGGATCTTATGGACAGTGCAATAATTCTGCACGAAAATGCAAAACCATATAAAGCAGAGTGTGTAGGGCAGCTACTGCGACGTTGGGGATGGGAAGAATTGGAGCACCCGCAATACTCTCCCGACATTTCACCCTGCGACTTTGATCTCATTTGAAAGATTAAGGAACCAATACGTGGTAGGCAGTTTGCAACACGAGAGGACATTGCTAATACTGTGCACCAACAGGTGACCCAATTCACACATGGTGCGGCAAATGCTGAGGCAGATGATATTCAGCGCCTCCCACATTGTTGGCAGCGTGTGGTGTCAGTAGCAGGGGACTACTTTGAGGGTCTTTAGGCCCAGGTTTGTCAACTTTATGAGTATTGTGTTGTCATTCTTTTGTGCCGGGAAGGCCATAGTGCCCTGCATTCTACCGTAATAAATGAGTGTGTTACGATATTTCAGTGCTATTCCTTGCCCACACATGTAGTTAACACCTTGTCCTTTCGTCTGTATATGTCACATTTTCCAACCGGACTGGTATCTTCAAGGAAAAAAAAAACAGTTGCCATGACTTTTGCTCCAACCCTCGTATATTGAATGCCCCTCGTATTTAGTACTACTGGCATCAGGTGTATGAAATAAAACATATGAAAGTGAGGAGTAATAGGACTTACCATCATCAATTGTAGACCTGACAGCTTTGCTTGGCTTTGCAAATGACACAGAAGTGTCACCGCTAGAAGGTTTTCTTAGCGACAGAAGGAAATCTAACTGATCATCTTCTTGACCAGGTTTCTTGGGAGCACTTGGCTTCTCTGGTGGTTTAGCAGGAGCCGATTTCTCCGTAGAATTACGCAGAGCACTACCTTTCCCAATGCTGATGGTTCCACTCATGTTCACAGGATTTTTAATGGCCCCCACCTCTCCTTTCTTGTTTTTAACTGCGTCTACTTCAGGAGACTTCTGTTTAGTAGCTACAGGTTGTGCCTCTGGTGTGTTTCTTTTACGAGGTTTCCTGGGTGAATCAAAAGCATCAGCTTTAACCACTTCCTTTTCTATACTAGGAGCTCTCACTGAAACAGATTCAGTTTCAATTTTCTTATCTCTAATACTTTCCTGACCAGCAAACTTTTCCTTAGTCTCCTGTACAGCAAGCTCTGGATTTTCTTTGCGTTCTTTTCTATTGCGTTGCTCATCACGATTCTGCACATTTCTGGGAGGTTGCTTCTCAGTTTCTGGAGTGGCACTTTTTTGTCTGACCAAATTTCTAACAGGTTCAGGTGCTACAGCTTTCTGTACTTCTGGTTCAGGAGTATAATGCTGCTTTAACTTTCTATCAGGTCGTTCTGGTTCAGCCATGTAATTCTTCTGAACGTTTGCAGCTGGTACTTCATACTCTAAACTCTTTCCCTCACGTTCATTTCTTGCTGGTTTTCCTTCAGATTCAGAATTTAATTTATTTCTATTTTGTGGTATTGCACGTTCTTGTATTTCGGATTCTGAATTAGCGGTTGGCTTAGATTCATGCTGTTCCTCGTTTGTATTTGCACGATAGTCTTCTCCTTGAATATCTGCACTTTTCTTCTTATTTCCCTTATTGCCTCTGTTACGATTGGTTTTGCGCTTCTTAACAGTTCCTTCTTTGTCTGACATCTCCACGGTGAGTTTATAGGCTTCAGAACCTGGCAAAACGGTTATATCTTCTTCAGTATTCTGTATCCTTTCTGTTACTTCTCTTTCGGCACTCCACCTTTTATCTTCAACGTCCTTCTCTACATTTTGATTCTTGCCAGTTATTTCTCTTTCAGCACTCCACCTGTTATCAACTACCTCCTCCTTTGGACTGTTTCTCTCAGCAGGTAATTCCCTTGTTGCACTCCATCGATTCTTATCTTTTTCCTTCTCAACACTTCTATCTACGGTTCCTTCCCTTTCTGCACTCCATCGATCATTCGCCTTTTCCTTCTCAACACTTCTCCTATCGACTGTTACTTCCCTATCTATATTCCATCGATTGTTAGCTTCTTCCTTCTCTATACTCCTCCTCTCGAATGTTGCTTCCCTTTCCACACTCCATCGATCGTTAGATTCTTCCTTTTCCACACTCCACCTCTGAGAGCTTTCTTCTCTTTCGGAACTCCATCGACTTTCTGGGACATCTTTTTCTACACTCCTCCTAATGTCTGATATCCTTTCCACAGTTTCTGGGCGAATGTTTTCCACGTCAGGTACTGGTTTTACTTTGCTTCGCATTTCATTAGCATTTAGCAAAGGCTTATCATTAGTTACGTATCTCTCTTCATAACACGCTTCACGTTCCTTTTCCAATAACATTTCATCCTTGGAAACTTTCCCACGACCTCTATCATTAGATGATGTGGTCTTATTCCTCTCAGGACTCTGAAATCCATTCATATTTTCATACGATTTTTCTACAACTTGAGGCGTTCTGTCATCTTCAGAGGATATATTCTCAAGCATTTCAGTCTTCTTATTTTCATAAGTTCTTAGTGGTGAACTCCTATTTTCCGGTGGTGGTGTCTGATGAGAACGCACAAAAGCCTTCTCAGGTGAAGAGCGCATGAATGGTTTTTTCAGATTATCTTTTCCTGAAGATGGAGGGATTCCAAAATCAATTTTGTCTTCTGGTTCTGGTTCGGGAATATCGAATGTCAACGCAGCAGAAGGGTTTGCCTTGGTTTGAACTGTATCACTACTGTTAAAAAGGGACAGCTCACTTTCAGATGCAGATTTGGTGGGCTCTTGTCTTTTAATTCTAGGTTTTATGTTGTTCTTCTTGGCGACTTCATAGGCAGCTGTGCTTAGTTTAGCTTGAGAGTCCATTCGTTCCACATCTGCACTCTGTAAAGAGAAATGCAACTGTTTAAGAATTTTTACATAAGCATCTAAAATGCAAAGAAAATCTTTTTTGGGGAAGTTATACAAAATGACTCAAGAAAATGAAGAAGAGAAAAAAAAAGAGAACCTGATTTTAACATTGATGCTTTCACGGCCCATACTTGCAGACATGATATGGGCTTTATGCCATGTCAAGAAAACAAGGTGAAACTCTTTACGTTTCCCAAAGAACTTTGCTCCGCGTCTTCAGAAGAAAATCTCGACTGTTCACGAGGAAGTCTTCTGCAATAATGAGGGTTTAAATTTAAGAATGCCTTACCGTTGGAGAACTGTAGCGGTACACTCATTCGTCACCAGGTGGATTGCTGTGTCCTGGCACAGCGCTCCAAGCGGGAGTTGACGACAACATTAAGCTCCAATTGAGATGTTCTATCACAATGTGTGTGCTTGAGAAGTATGAGAGACGAATGTAGTAAAAGAAAATAGAAACTAATAAAATAAATGCAATGAAGACACCAGGATAGAATAGAACAGAGCTGAAGAATGGAAGGAAGGTAGGTGAAGAAAACCAGAGGGTGATAATGATGTGAGACAGTGTGAAAGGGAGCGGGTGGGAGGGTGCATAACCAGTATACACGTTATGAAATTATGACATTAACACAACACATAGCCTGAAATGAACCAAATGGTGATGACAAAATTCAAACCCTCCTTATTGTAGGAGACTCGTGAACAGTCAAGATTTTCTTCTGAAGATGAGGAGCAAAGTTCACTGCAGAACTTAGAGTTTCACCTTGTTCTCTTGACACGGCATAAGCCGAAAAGCCCGCATCACGTCTACAAGAAAATTATTGTTTTACATACTTTATGAGGAAGGGGAAATGCTTATCATGTTTAACACTTGATTCATGGATCTTCTAATAGTTACTCAATACAAGCAATGGAAAAGAACAAGCAATGTCTATAGAAAGATAGGAACCTACAACAGGAAAAACATGAGAGGTAAGCATCAAAAGAAGGAATGATAGAAAAAGAGACTAGGACAAACACGAGGTCAAAATGGACAATCTCCACACCTACCATATTTTCTTGCACAATTAATTTCTCAAATTATTTTGATTCAAAGTGGGGGAAAAAGAAATGTTTGCATATCTGATGCATCCACTTTCTCCAAGATTCATCCTACAGTTCTTGATGCACTTCGAAATAAAAATGTCAAGTAGCGGCTTTCCCATGGCAAAACCTGCCACTCCAAACACCACACAACTTCCTGTTATCACCCGTTAGGAAGGACCACTGCACCAGTTCAGTGAGTGAATCAGTGCAGACCTGACTAGTGACACACTATTCCAGTCTGGTACAACATATTTTATGAGTGCTTTGCGTTCATGCATGTCCTGTGATCTTAAAATGAGCGAGTATTCAAGTAATACTGCATTATATAAACTCGCGGCGATTGCTATGCCGAAACATGTGGAATAGGGCAGTGCGCTGTGAGTACTCAGGGTTCGAGTGCAACGAGTGCTATTGGCGGATATAGAGAACTCTACTTCCAGCAACCAACAACTCTTGCAAAGTATTCTGCAGTCCAAAAATTCGCAAGTTTCTGCAAGTAGAGGAGTATTAGCAAAAATATGTGATTTCATTACACAGTGATGGATATGCCATTTCTCATGAAATGCTGTATGTAGCAGATGGGATCAGTGTCTTGGATGTTAAGGTTAACTGAGGCAGGATGATTAATTTTTGAAGAGAAATGAACTTTCTCTTTAATGAAGAACATCATATGCCAAAGAAATTCAATCACAAGGATATCTATTTTCATCGCTTCATGATTGGGAAGTGGAAAGTAGAAATATTTGCTTTCTCAAAAAGGAAACGAAGATCAGATGCTAATCAGTTCTGATATGCCACAGAGAGGATAATCGACACAAAAGAGACATCAAGTGTAATCGTATGCGCTACTGGAAGTGAAAAACAACTACGTATAGCAATGCTTGCTGTAACAGCTGTGGCAGAAAGCTTGTGCCTTACATTGTTCTAAAAAAAGCCTTATGTTAGCATCCAAGAAAAAGGGTGATTATAATAATGATGTTTGTTGTTTGAAGGGGCCTAACAGCTAGGTCATTGGCCCGTAACGGTACGAGGTGCAACAAAATGAAACGATAACTAAAACTTCAAAATGTATCCACTGACTAAAATATAAAACGAATCATGATAAAAATGGCCATGTATACAAAACAGTCAGTGGATCCAATTGACAATGCCTTCTTTTCTGAGATGATGCTTGTTATAAAAAGGGGTCTAAAATCCAGGTCACCGGCTCCTCATAACAGTAAAGCAGAACCATGGTGTTCCTTCTATAGTGGTACTAATCACAGAAAATGCAGACACATACTGTCTGATTTTTTTGTTATGGACACTCGAGTTTAGGCTTTAATTACAAACTAACTAATAAGCCTATTGCAATGCGAGTTATACCAATATTTTCCTTGTTTAATTCTACATTAGCGTATATCAGGACACATGGTTTTCAACATTCACTAAATCTTTTTTATTTATGGTTGTAATAAATACTGCCCAGGTTTTTGGCTTCTTCTCTAGGAAGCGCTCACTTAGGAATATACACAAGGAAAACTACTTGTCTGATGGTAATGAAATGTTTATGTTATAACCACATGTATTTGTAGTGTAATACTCAAGTTACAATTGTTTTCAGCCACCCCAAAAAAAGTTATTATTTTTCTAAAGCAACTCTTTCTCAGCCCAGGATAAACGTACAGCGGCAAACTTGGGTTTGTTTTGAAGCACTCAATCATGGTTATCAGAAACTACAACAACTGTAGCCGTACAGTGTGGTACCAAATTTATGAAGAGTAATATTGAAAGGAGGTTTTGTGTACGCCGGACGGTGTGATTAACAGCAGGCCAGGTGGCGAAATCGGGCGCAGTGTTGTCGTGTTCAGTAGTAATCACGCGCGCAACGAACACAGCTTTTCGTTTACTTTCAACCTTTAATTTTATTTCACTTTATAAATTCCACAGTTGCTGCATCCCGACATACCTACCTTATATCACAAATATTATTACAATATTTATAGATCCACCTGTTCAATACAATACAATACAATACAATACAATACAATACAATCCACTGTTCATGTGGTTAAAATTTATACATAATACATAAAAGTCATAGGTACATGTTTCACTCTTTTTTTTTTTACGGGCATCATCAGCCTATATCAATCTTAAAAATTAATGGATACTGGATCTTTCTAATCTTATAAACTATAGAGTAAAATGTTGGAAAATGATTTCATAAAATGTTGTATTATAACATCTAAAATAGGGATACTGCACAGAAAGTTTGTTAAAAATACTGTGAATTAACAGTTTTTGAAGATTATAAGGTGGTTAATCATGAATATTTGGGCGTATGAAACCACAATGGATCTTCTTCTTATACATCATTAGGACTGTGACGACCTTGAGTGTAAAAGCACAATCATCCAAGGGGGATTTTACTCCATTCCCATAGCATGAGTTCAAATTAGTAAAATCAATGTCAGTTATTTAAAATAGAAGTGTGCACGTATCAAATGTGTAAAATATGTATGGTTGATTCATCAGAAAGTTGTAGAAAAGAAGATGGGACTTCTTGTGGAGACGTTGCTAATGATAAAATGTGTCAAAGCTAGCTGATGTCAGTGTTTAGTACGGTAATCAATTGGATCCAAAAGACGGTCAAGTGGGTGTTATTAACCTTTTGAAACATTTGTTCGAAGAAATGATCGAGTTTTATTCATACGGTGTGTGTTAAGTACGTCGGGCTGTTCCAGCAACGCTGTATTGAACAGGTGGATCTATAAATATTATAATAATATATGTGATAAACGTCATCTTCAATACAGAACCAAAATGAGAATAGTTACTTGTAATATACCTACCTTAGGCGAATTAGAAACTTACGAGCACAGGGCTACAAGATCATCTTTACAGATGAAACTATGAAATATGGGTGGCAAGAAAACGTGGTTGAAGCTTTAGAAAACAACTTTGACAACTATAATCTGTACAGAGGATACATACAGCAAATTTATGGATGGCGTGGAGGGTTCAAAACACCATCTGGAGCTGTGAAACGCATCATAATTTTACATATTGGAAGTGAAGAAGGATTTCTTGACGGTGCAGAACTTTGTTTTATTAGCAAGAAAGGAAGTGGTGATTACCATAATGAGATGAACTCGACTCATTACGAAGAATGGTTCACGAAAGTCCTGAGTTTATTGCCTCAAAGGTCGGCTGTCATTATAGATCAAGCTTCATATCATACGATGGTCGATCTTTCATCTAAAAACCTGAACATGTCATTCATGAAACCTGAAATTATATCTTGGATAACATCAAAGAATATTTCACTACCTCCTGGAGTTGACGATTATAACAAATTAACTAAATCAGAGCTGATTGTCCTTGCCAGGCCTTATTTTCAAACACCAGTAAAGAAGCTGGAACAACTGACTAAACGACTTCGACCAAATGTACAGCTTGTTTTGTTACCAGTGGCCCATTGCGAGCTTAATCCACTCGAGCTCATTTGGGCTTAAGTAAAAGAGAAAATAGCAAAAACAAATATGCTAACACATTAGAAAATGGTCGAGGTGTGGAAGTAATTAACGCTTTATGCCGAGAAGTCTTACATACCGTGACCCCCGAACTCTGGAAACAATGTATTAAATACGCTAAGAAAATTGAAGACCACTACTGGGAAAAAGATGGACTCTCTGAAAATGTCCCTAATTTCGAGCTTCATAATCAACATGAATGACAGCAGCACCGATTCATCGGAACATAGTGATTTTTCAGACTAAGAAAATTGATAGAATTAAATTACTGTAAATATTATGTAAGTAATAATGCAAATAACTCTTGTAAAAATTATAGAGTATGATATTTCTAAATTAGGAAGTCAACCATTTTTAAACCTGCCATTGAAGGTCCAAAGCCCTTATGAGAAAAGGTGATGGGAAGTGGAATTTATAAGAGGAAATAAAATTATACGTTGAAAGTAAACGAAAAGCTGTGTTCGTTGCGCGCGTGATTACTACTGAACGTGGCAACACTGCACCCGATTTCACCACCTGGCCTGCTGTTAATCGCACGGTCCGGCGTACACAAAACCTCCTTTCAATATTACTCTTCATAAATTTGGTACCACACTCTACGGTTACAGTTGTTGTAGTTTCTGATAACCCAAGTATCTCAATGACTATATGGGAAAACCATTTCGCAAATATACTTCAAAAGAAGAAAATGCAATACCATGCCAAAGGAAATACCCCGCTAATGGAAGAAGAAAGAATAACAGAAGACGAAGTTTGGCAAGCAATTGAAAAGAGCAAACCTCGAAAGTCAGCTGGCCCAGACAATATCTCGAAAGAGCTGATGAAAGGATCACTGATATATACCATTAAGTTATGGACAGCCCTATACAACAAGTGCCTAGAAATTATGGACAACCCTGCAGTATGGAGAGAATCGACAGTCAAGGTGATCTACAAAGGGAAAGGACCACAGAACACCCCAGAATCCTACAGAGGGATAGCCCTGGAATGTGCACCATTCAAGATAATGAACAACATCTTACTTAAAAGATCCATGACAACATAATGGAAGTTATACCTCGGGAACAGTACGGCTTTACTCCCGGAAGATCAACTATACAAGCGGTGGGACACGTACTCCAATTTATAAGCGAAGCCCTGGCTAAACCCAAAGGCCATGCATATGCAGCATTCGTTGATTACAAACAAGCTTTTGATGGGGTAAACAGGGATAGAATACTGGAAAAACTAAAGCCTGTGTTAGACGAAGAAAGTCAGATCTTTAAATTCATAGCAAGCATCCTCCGAGAAAATACAATCAGAATTCAAGATGGCCTAATCCAATCCAATCCAATCCAATCCAATCCAATCCAATCCAATCCAATCCAATCCAATCCAATCCAATCCAATCCAATCCAATCCAAAGGAATCCAGCAAACAAACGGAGTACTCCAGGGAGATCCTATAAGCCCCATTATGTTTAACGTACTTACCCATGATGTAATACAAAGGATACAAACATAAGAAGCGAGAAAGTGGTTGTACGCTGATGACATGATCCTGCTCAAATTCAGAAAAGGAGGAAATTTGGCGAACACTGACAGATTCACTTGCGGGGAAGAAGTACTAGAAATAGTCAAAAGCTACAAGTACTTTGGACTCACACTGCAAGTGACAGGACATGCCTTTTCCAAGCACAATGAAGACAGAGCTGTAAGAGCAATAAAGGCAACTTTCGAGATAAAGAAACTGAATCTACTATCCGTCACAATAGCCCTGAGACTATTTGACATAAAGATTGCTCCCACTGCCTCATACGGCATACAGCTTATATGGAACCACCTCACATACTCGAATCTGAAGCGATTAGAGGGAATTAAAGCAGCCTACCTGAAAAGAATACTCTGTGTCCCAAAATACACGCAAAACAGAATAACGTATATCCTGGCGGACACAACCTTCTTTATAGAAGACTTGATGAAAGCTCATAATCTGATACCAACACCACAAAGCACCAGATTCCTAGAAGACAAGCGACAGAAAGCGAGGGACATAAATCCCGGACTCCTCACCACCCCAGCGATGACAAGCAACGAATGGAAAAAGGCCAACTACCAACTGCACCACTTATATACGAGAGTGGCAGCCCACGGACTACATCACCGAATATGTTCAACCAAGGGATACCACAGCCCCACCGACAGATGTCAGTGCACCATATGTGGAGGACCATGCAACACGTATCATATCACTGAGTGCAAAGACAGGATATTGACTTTGTCACACTATGCAAATGATGCTAATCTTGTTTAATTAATTAATACTTTGTATACAATGTGTTTAATAAATTATATATATGATAACCGTGACTCAGTGCTTCAAAACAAGCCCAAGTTTGCTGCTGTATGTTTATCCTGGGCTGAGAAAGAGTTCCATTAGAAAAATGATAAGAACTTTCTTCGGGTGGTTGAAACAAAATTGTAACTTGAGTATTTACACTACAAATAATGTGGTTATTACACATAAAAATTTCATTACCATCACACAAGTAGTTTTCCTTGTATATACTCCTAAGTGAGTGCTTCCTAGAGAAGAAGTCAAAAACCTGGGCAATATTTATACAATCACAAATAAAGAATATTTAATGAACGTCAAAAACAATGTGTCTTATATATGCTAATGTAGAATTAAACAAGGAAAATATTGATTTAACTCGCATTGCAATAGGCCTATTGGTTCGTTTGTAATTAAAGCCTAAACTCGAGTGTCCATAATAAAAAATCCAACAGTAGTATGTCACATATAAGGGCACCACTCGCAGGCAACACAACTCATGGTGTTCCTCACATAAGGGCACAACCCACAGGTACCACAGGCCCATAATGTTCCTCACATAGTGGTACTACTCATGGGTAACCTAGACCCGTGGTTTTCTTCATATAGTGGTACTACTCATAGGTGACGCAGACCCATTCTGAACATATGGGAACCGATACATTCAAGCGCAGCGTACGGCCTCTTTTCTCACAAGGACATTAGTCTGTGCAGTCGAATGTCCACACCCGCCTGGGTGGGATACACACGATGGTACTAACCACAGGCAACACAGACCCGTGGTGTTCTTCATATAGCGGGACTACTCATACATAACACAGACCCAGGGTGTTCCTCATATAAGGGCACAACCCACAAGTAACACAGACCCATGGTATTCCTCACATAGTGGTACTACTCATAGGTAACATAGATCTGTAGTGTTCTTCATATAGCGGTTCTACTCATAGGTAATGCAGACCCATTGTGAACACAGGGGAAACGACACATTCAAGCGCAGCATGAAAATGAAAATCTACAGCCTGTTTCCAGTCATTTGACTGGTCAGGAATGGAATGAATGAAGCTCCCATCTAGCGGCGAGGATAGGAATTGTGCCGGCTGCCGAAGCCTGTTGCACTCCTCTGGGGCAATGATTAATGAATAACAGATGAAATGAAATAATATTGGAAAGTGTTGCTGGAGAGAAATATGACAGGGAAAACCAGAGTAGCCGAAGAAAAACCTGTCCCGCCTCCGCACTGAAAATGAAATGAAAAAAATGAAAACCTATAACCTGCTTTCCAGCCTTTGACCGGGTCAGGGATGTAATGAATGATCCATATATATAGGCTATTAGTACGATGGGGTCACCACTCCAAAAGTGATTTATTAATCCTGCCTCCGCATTGTCCAGCACAAATCTCACATGGAGTGACCGGGATTTGAACCACGGAACCCAGTGGCGAGGCTCTTTGAGCGCAGTATACGACACCTTTTGTCGCATGCAGCCAAGTACCCCCTCCCTGACTGAAACGACAACAGCAATGCAACATTTGAGGAAGCTACTGCCACGTGGGTTGGCTTGCTCTCAGTCGCTTTTGTGATATTATTCAAAGTGGTACTGTGTTAGCTGCTGCTGCTTTATGTTTTTAGGTGTTTGTTTTCTGAATATTATTTTTGTTGTTACTTTTTTTTGTACATTAATCAGTGACTAGTTGTACAGTTCTATTCTGTATTTAACATGTGCACTTGTTGAGGTGAAAGGAAATTTCATATTTATCGGCAATGGCATGTTCTGTTTTAAATGCAGTAATTATTAACACAAGGTCCGGCTCCATGGCTAAATGGATAGTGTGCTGGCCTTTGGTCACCGGGATCCCGGGTTCGATTCCCGGCAGGGTCGGGAATTTTAACCATAATTGGTTAATTTTGCTGGTACAGGGGCTGGGTGTATGTGTTGTCTTCATCATCATTTCATCCTCATCACGACGCACAGGTCGCCTATGGGCGTTAATTCAAAAGACCTGCACCTGGCGAACCGAACTTGTCCTCGGACACTCCCAGCACTAAAAGCCATATGCCATTTCACTTCATTGGCACAAGCTTACGAATGGGTCAAAGTTTATTGAATCGCATTAGGCCTACATGGTTTATTAAACACTCAGCCTGTATGAAAGGGTGATATGCTGCAGATGGAGATAATTATGACAACGCGGCGTACTCTGAAGTTACTGCTTTTAATCAAAGTTTATAATTTTCATGTTCCGTATTGATGACAATATAATTATTGCACATAAATGAGGTAATCCACCTAATCGATACAGTATAAAATTAGTACTTCAATTTATTTTAATCTTGGCACTAGTTTCGGCCTATTGATATTAGGCCATCATCAGCCATAAGATCTTAAAACATTTTAAAGAAACCTAATTGACCATACATATAACAAAAATAGATAGCATAATATTTGAAAATAGTTCTGATCTAATATTCAATATACACTAAAATAAGTCACTGTCTTCAGCTGGGCCTCTCAAACACCCAAAATCTTACGCATGCTAATTGAGGCGCAGAGGGCCTGTGCACAGTGCATCGATCCCACTTGGCTCGGCTCGGACCAACGCTTCGTCTCTGGGCTACTCGGCTAAGCTCGGCTCGGATTTAGAGCGCTACGGAGCAAGTAAGGAACAGGGAGACAGGAGGAGCGAACGAGACAGGCGTGGGGAAAGAGAGAGACAGTGCTGTTGCTCCAAATCAAGGAGTGGTGGCCTTCACTCTGGTCATCCAAGCGAAGTCGTCTTTTGCACCGTGCACAATGCGTGCACCCTGAGAGGCCCTGGTCTTGAGGATGTAACACAACATTTGAAAATTCTTATAATCTGTTGGAATGAATGAACGAATGAATGAAAAAAATGAATAATAATTTCATCATCATCATCATCATCATCATCACTGAAATCTTATAGCGAGACATTATAGCCAAGTGGCTGCACAGATGAAATAAAAATTGGAAAAAAGAAAAAAAAAAAAATCATCAAGAAATTTCATTTTATTGAGCTTGCACTCAGCTGAGAAGTGCATCGAGACAGTCGCTGCACAAAGCCAAAACAGCTGGGAAGCGATACATGCTTTTTAAATGTTAAGCTGTGCATATAAAATACTACGGTTCTTATATGAACATTTAAACTTAAACATGTAAAAGTAAAACGATCTTTTATTTTGGCCAATATCGTAATATCTCAAGACCTCCCACGGTTTTACATATGGAAGGTGCAGTATCTGTTCAGGTCAAGAGAACACAATCATATATAATGCCCAGGCAGAGTATCTGTTATTCCTTATAATGGGTCGCAATTTCTAGGCAAATTTAATCAATGTTCTGTTTAAAGAAATTTCACTATTACAAAAATCAAATGACAATCTAGCAAAACATGAGGTAAACAATTGAATTAATAAGACAACACAACACAATTTTACCACCAAGTAAGACATCCGCTGTGGGATGAGCAAATACCCATGAAAACAAAGATGACATAGTACAAGTCCTGTTATAAACCGATTCTTACATACAGTCTCGCAACCACGACACTGACCAATACAGATAATTCTAAACTCCAGGCAGCTGAAATGAAATTCCTCCATACTATGATTCAGAAAACCAAGAAAGACAAAATCAGGAATGAGAAGATTTGAGATGATTCAATCTTCAATAAGATCCAGATATCAAGACTGAAGCGATTTGGCCACATGAAGAGGATGCCAGCAAACAGAATTGCAAAGAAGGGATTTGACACAAAAGTAAAAGGAAGACGACCCGTGGGAAGGTCATGAAAGAAGCGGATATATCTAGTGAAGAACGACGTACTGCAGAGAGGTCATGATTGGGAGAGGTTAGTGGAAGAAGAGTGGTACAAGAGATGAAGGGGGCTCATTTACCACACCCGGGCAACTGGAGATGGTTCAAAATGATGAAAATTACTACGATACCCCCACGAGTTTCTTACGCTGGCATTTATTTCACTGTATATGGAAAGGTAAGAAGATAGTAACATGCAATAGGATAAACGTAATGACATGACAACATCAGAAGAAAGAGCAACAACAGGAGACAAGGAAATAAAAATATGTAAAAAAAGGATTTTTTTTCTTGCTATTTGCTTTACATCGCACCAACACAGATAGGTCTTATGGCGACGATGGGACAGGAAAGACCTAAGAATGGGAAGGAAGCGGCCGTGGCCTTAATTAAGGTACAGCCCCAGCATTTGCCTGATGTGAATATGGGAAACCTCGGAAAACCATCTTCAGGGCTGCCGACAGTGGGGTTCGAACCTACTATCTCCTGATGCAAGGTCACAGCTACACGCTCCTAACCACACGGCCAACTCGCCCGGTGGACTCTTTTTAATGTTTCAGAACTGTACTTGGGCCGGCAAGTGTTACAGAGTGAAAGTTTTAAAATCAAAACAATTTGTAGACAATATGTACAACGACAGTGTTCAATACCTCACTGAAAAGAAGAAGGATCGATGTATCTGCGAGTCCAGGCGATGCATTAGCACCACTAAAGTTGCTGTGCTGTGTGGCTAACAATTAGTGTAGCTCTGGACTCTGGCATGGTAGAAGGTGAGGAGCCGTTTGAACCTCTCGGTGACTTCTAAAATAATAGAACAATAAAAATTCAAATGCAGAAAGTTTGAGAATATTGTGGTGCAAAGAAGGGATTTTTCCTCTTGCAAAATGACATGACATATGAGGAATAAAGGGCTTCAAAATTATCGAAACTGCATTTTAGGGGATAGAGTGACTTGACAGAATTGCAGAAAATCCAAAATCACCAAAGCCAAGGATCAAAAGGATTATCTGGTATGTCTCGAGGCATCTGAGCATTGTGAAGAGAGTTCAGTGCTGCTGGAAACCTAGAAGAGTGGTGGAAAATGATGATGATGATGACGACGATGATGATGATGAAGATGATGATGATGATGATGATGATGATGATGATGATGATTACTGTTTAAAGGGGTCATCGGCCCCTAACGGTACAAAATGTGACGAAATGCAATGACAATTTAAAAGTCTAAAATTAATCCACTGACCAGAATTCAAAATGTGATGAGGAAGAATGAATGGATGGATGCTCATGAATTTAAAATAATCAGTGGATTCAACTCACAATATTCAATATTCAAAATAAATCCACTGACTAGAATGATTATGAACCAAAACCAATCAGTGGATCCGACCCGCAATACCCCACCTTCCCAGAAACCATCTTAAAACAATAGTATATACTGACCAAGGGATTGCTTCCAAAGCACAAGCCTGAATCGAGGATGCTTGTTGTCTTCTTCTTCTTCTTCTCTTCTTCTTTTCTAGCCTATTTCAATCCACTGCTGGATATAGGCCTCTTCCATGTGCTTCCATCGTCTTCGGTCTTGAGCCACTTGGAACCAGCGTGTTCCAGCCAACAGCTTTATGTCATCGAGCCATCTCTTCAGGGGTCTTCCGATGCCTCTCTTGTGTCCCCATGGTCTCCAGTGAACAATCCTAGAGGTCCACCTGTTGTAGTCTTGTCGAGCTTGTTGTCTAAAGGGGCCTAAAACCCAGGTCAATGGCCCCTCATATTGGTACTTGTCACTAGTAAAGTAGAACCATGGTATTTCTCATGTAGTGGTACTAATCACAAGTAACGTAGACCCACAGTGTTCCTCACATTGTGGTACTACTCACAGGTAATGCAGACGTACGGTGTTTCTCACATAATGGCGCCACTCATAGGCAACGCAAATCCGTGGTGTTCCTCACATGGGAGGTGGAAAATGATCTACATGACATAGATGTAGATACAAATCACCCTGGTGATGATAATGAAGCAGATGAGGTGTGCCCATCAAAACCCCAAAGACTCTGTGCGTTACAAATATAGATTTAACTCTTGCCCATACTTCTGTCAACAATATCTTTCTACGTGAACGTTACTTCTCATATTACAAATCAAAGTCACATATAGAAAGATAGGAACAATGAAAGGACACGGAAGAGAAAAACACAATAACAGGTCAGTGTGAGAGGAGGGAGATCTTTAATCCAGTCTGCTTTGAGCCTGAATAATCCTAACAAACATTCTGGACTGGGCACTTTTAACGATTGTTAAAAAAATATATATCTGTATCTATATTAGATATTTACAAAATTCCTTTTACTTTGTGCTTGTTTGAGCATCTAGTTTAAAAAAAATGTTTGTTTTATGTCAGCTATCACTTGAGATTTTAAACTTGTTTATATATTATACCATGTTTTGCGAATGAAAATAAAGTCTGACGGATTACTAAGTACAGTTTTATGAAGTACTATTATATTTACCCTATTATGATAATGTAAAATGTGCATTGCAATTACAAATCAACAAAAACAAAAATATATAAAAAATAATAATTGCTCAATAATAATAGTAATAACAAAAACAAAACTGGGAGCTCTTATGAAATTTTATTTATAATGATAAATTTTATCAAAAGTTGCACTCAATTGTAAAATTATTGTTCCGTTTACCGCAAAAGACTTCCGTTCAAGATAAAATATGGTTTTCTAAACGTAATTTGCCTTTGTTTCGTAAATTTCAAAACAATCTGTCATGCAAAGTTGTACTTCACACACTGGGCAACAGTAAGTTGTCTCTTTCCTGGCCCGTTTGTGCATAAAATTATAATTATATACAGTAGAACCTCGATCATTCGAAATCGGTTAATTCAAAATCCCGCCTAATTCGAAGAAGCTCTCGTTCCCGGAAACATGAGACACAGTTTTGCATGTTATTTAAATTGTTTAATTCGAAATATGGATAATTTGTAATTCGAAGTACAATGTCGGCCCCATTACCGAAATTCAGACTTTTAATTCGAAACTGCCTTTACATTTAGTATGTTACAGAGTAATAATCTACTCGAAATTTATCCGCTCCGCGTCATAATAGAACGCGCGTTCCAGAATGTGGAAGGGTAGCTTTCCGCACTTACACTCACTTCGGTGGGTCTACAGTGCGCTTCATGATTGCTAAATTGAATGAAATCGGAATTCTTTTGTATTCAACCTTTTAAGGAACGCCGTAATATCACGCAACAGGCAGTGTGCGGAAAAACAGAATCCGCGAACTCTGGCGATGCCGACAGTTGACGAAAAAGCGTAGCTCAGATAATAAATTCACAGGCACTGAACAATATTGTCATTGCCGGTGAAACTGCATTGCTTTATTTTAATGCAAGCCCAATCGGTCTTATGGTTCTAAATGGGTCATAGTAGTACATTGCAATGCACATGGGATGGAAGCGAGAAACTTTATCCCCTCGTCATAGGAAAGTTCGATGAACCACAATGTTTCAAGGGGGTCGGGCACTTTCCATGCCAGTACAAAGCATATAAAAATGCGAACAGTACAGAAATCCAAAAAATAATGCATTTGCACATGGGAGCCAGCATAGATTTCTCCTTGTCTTTGAATCACGCTTTCTTTTTTTCTTTCTTTCGTTGCGTGAGGTTATGTTTGCCAGTGAGATATCCGAGTGAATAACTTTGAATACTGTAAATGCACCTTTTTGGATACATTTTGGGAATAGTTCTTTTTTCATGGCATTTGAAGGGTATAAACTGTGAATCAAGGTTAACTGCATGCAGTAATGGGCCATAGAATATTTTCTAATGCGGCAAGGATTGGTACTTCTGAATTGCGAATTGGCGGTTAATTCGAAATCACGTAATTCGAAGTCCGATTTTTGAGTCCCAACGACTTCGAATTAACGAGGTTTTACTTTACGTTCAATATCATCTACACATAATCATATACCTTCAATATCATCTACACTCTGAGTATCTTTGCTAATATCACCCTCCAAGGCATTATCAACATATAAAATATCGAAAATATTACTTTTATCATGAACTTGTTTGCCGTGGAAAGCCATGTCTTAAGAGCACATTGAGTGACAATATCTACTAACGCATACTTGTAAAAAAAAAAAAAAACGTAAAAATTCTCCGACTTAGATAAAACTTTACGAAGGCGAAAAATGAGGGTATCCTCCTATTCAATACATCATATATTCCGTCATTAGACGGAACAAACAAATTCAAACATGTTTTGGCTTGCTTGAGCCATCTTCAGTGAAAAATTAGAGGGGTTGGAATAATTTACATAATATAAGTTGAAAAAATGCTAAAAAACATAATGAAGGAGCAAATGAAAAAACAAACAAAAGAGAGCCTAGACGGAAACAAAATTAGCACAAATATACAATATTTACATCAATATGCAGAGCAAAAAACAACTTATTGCGACAAAATTCAGTGAAACAGGTGTTAATTTAAAATAATAACTGAAACTAAAAACTGCGTTAACCTAAGAAACAAGGGAATGAGAAAACAAATGATGCAGATGGAAATGAATAATAGTAGCACATGGTGAGGTTGTGGACCTCATAGTTTACAAATTATTGGTTTAGTAAAAATGACAAAACAGTTTGAAATTACTGTCAAAATCATCCTAGTAGAAACTCATCACATCAAATTGGTCAGGAGGAGAGCGGGAGCAAACATTTTTGAGAAACCAAGCCTGATATAACCTGCAGGTGAAAAGCCTGTGACAAGGAAAAAACACCAATGAAATTTAAGGCTTTGGAAATAGCAGCATTCTCAATATCTTCTCAATCTAGCGGTCCCTTTCTTCATTATTGTTTCATAATGTTGGCTGGTGTCTTGCCTTATTATAAAGGGTCGGAAGGGCCGCGATATAAAAATTGAGAAGCTATGTTAGGTAGAAGACAGATGCATAGTAAACTGTAAGTAATGTAGTGGAAACCGTCAATGAAGTTCTAATCTGTAATGGAAAAAAATGAGGTTGTGTGAGAAACATGGGTTGATAAGTAAAAAGTGTGGAATGGTTGTGAAGAAAGCTTAAACTTACGGTGTTCAGTAGGTGGTTGTCCTCTCTAATGGCCTGGCCTTCTCAAAGTAACGGTCTCGTTCGCGTGATCGAGTCCATTGTGGGTTCGGCTATGTTTGATAGGATGGAAGGAGCGGAGGGGGAAGCGGGAGTGCAGGGCTGGTTTGAGGAAGGGAGGGGTGGTGAGTTGGAGAGATGGAGGTGGGGTTTGTTTGGCCAATATATGGAATGAATGTTTCAAGTAGAATGTTAATTTTTTCGCCGACTTCTAAAGCTCGAATGGCGTGGCCTTCTCAAAATGACAGTCTCGTTTGCGTGATCGAGTCTATTGTTGGTTTGGCTGTGTTTGCTAGGATGGAAGGAGCGGAGAGGGAAGCGGTGGTGCAGGGCTGGTGTGAGGAGGGGCGGGGGGGAGTGGTGGTGAGTCGGGGAGATTGAGGTGGGGTTTGTTTGTGTTATGGAAATTCTGACAAATATATGGAATGAATGTTTCAAGTAGAATGTTCTTTTTCTCGCTGACTTCATTTAAATTGTGAGTGGGGTTCATAAACTGATCTAAATCGATGTGGATTCTCTCGAGTTTTCTATTGAAACCACTGTGTTCTGCAATATTAATTAAAGCCCTTAATTACCTGGACTTAACCATTATGCACAACAGCAACAACACTTTATCCTTCAATATATACAGGAAACCCAACCACACCATCAATACCATCCATCAGACCTTTGTGCACCCAGACATACATAAAAAAGCAGCTTACAATAGCATGGTCCTCAGAGCATTAACTGTCCCTTTATCTTGCAAGAATTACAAAAAAGAAATTAATACCATCTACAATATTGCAGAACACAATGGTTTCAATAGAACCTTCATCAGCAGAATTATCAATAGATATAAAAGCAGACCCAAGACTACCCTAGTAAAAGATTCCGCTCCTAAAGAAAAGTTTTCCACATTCACTTTCAATAATAGTAGCATTTACCAAATTTTTAATATTTTCAAGAAACACAACATCAAAATAGCTTACAGAACCTCCCACACCAACTCCAAACTCATTTTCAATCCACACACTGTCAACAATAACAATAACAACATCAACAACAAATATTTGAACTCTGGAGTTTACAAATTAAAATGCCAATCCTGTAATTCCAGCTATATTGGTCAAACAGGCCGCAATTTTGTCACAAGATACGCCGAACATCGCAACGCTCTCAAATATAATCGTTTTTCAGCTATGAGTGAACACATAAAGCATCCAGCCACGAATACACTTTAATAGATAAAGACCTGAAGATCTTGCATTATGAGGAAAAAGGCACCTTGCACAATGTTCTCGAGAGCATCCACATCGATTTAGATCAGTTTATGAACCCCACTCACAATTTAAATGAAGTCAGCGAGAAAAAGAACATTCTACTTGAAACAATCATTCCATATATTTGTCAGAACTTCCATAACACAAACAAACCCCACCTCCATCTTCCCGACTCACCACCACTCCCTCCCCCCCCCTCCTAACACCAGCCCTGCACCACACCTTCCCCCTCCGCTCCTTCCATCCTAGCAAACACAGCCAAACCAACAATAGACTCGATCACGCGAACGAGACCGTCACTTTGCGAAGGCCACGCCATTCGAGCTTTAGAAGTCAGCGAAAAAACTAACATTCTACTTGAAACATTCATTCTATATATTGGCCAAACAAACCCCACCTCCATCTCTCCAACTCACCACCCCACCCTTCCTCAAACCAGCCCTGCACCCCCCTTCCCCCTCCGCTCCTTCCATCCTAGCAAACACAGCCGAACCCACAATAGACTCGATCACGCGAACGAGACCGTTACTTTGAGAAGGCCAGGCCATTAGAGAGGACAACCACCTACTGAACACCGTAAGTTTAAGCTTTCTTCACAACCATTCCACACTTTTTACTTATCAACCCATGTTTCTCACACAACCTCATTTTTTTCCATTACAGATTAGAACTTCATTGACGGTTTCCACTACATTACTTACAGTTTACTATGCATCTGTCTTCTACCTAACACAGCTTCTCAATTTTTATATCGCGGCCCTTCCGACCCTTTATAATAAGGCAAGACACCAGCTAACATTATGAAACAATAATGAAGAAAGGGACCGCTAGATTGAGAAGATATTGAGAATGCTGCTATTTCTAAAGCCTTAAATTTCATTGGTGTTTTTTCCTTGTCACAGGCTTTTCACCTGCAGGTTATATCAGGCTTGGTTTCTCAAAAATGTTTGCTCCCGCTCTCCTCCTGACCAATTTGATGTGATGAGTTTCTACTAGGATGATTTTGACAGTAATTTCAAACTGTTTTGTCATTTTTACTAAACCAATAATTTGTAAACTATGAGGTCCACAACCTCACCATGTGCTACTATTATTCATTTCCATCTGCATCATTTGTTTTCTCATTCCCTTGTTTCTTAGGTTAACGCAGTTTTTAGTTTCAATTATTATTTTAAATTAACACCTGTTTCACTGAATTTTGTCGCAATAAGTTGTTTTTTGCTCTGCATATTGATGTAAATATTGTATATTTGTGCTAATTTTGTTTCCGTCTAGGCTCTCTTTTGTTTGTTTTTTCATTTGCTCCTTCATTATGTTTTTTAGCATTTTTTCAACTTATATTATGTAAATTATTCCAACCCCCCTAATTTTTCACTGAAGATGGATCAAGCAAGCCGAAACATGTTTGAATTTGTTTGTTCCGTCTAATGATGGAATATATGATGTATTGAATAGGAGGATACCCTCATTTTTCGCCTTTGTAAAGTGAAAACCGTCAATACGGAATGATTCTAATATCTTGTAATGGAAATGCCATCCAGGCAAAGAAGAGAGCTAACCTTTATTGCAATCTCAAAATAAAGGTCGCCAAATTAGGGCAAGAATTAAATTTTTTGAAAAAATGCTTGATTAATAACGTAACCCCCAATTTTCTAAAATTTACCAAGAAAACTCATAGAAACACAGCAAAAACTCGCGCGACTCAGCTTAAAACCGGTAAAATCTGGATTAAAGAGGAAATCAAATTTCTCCATAAAAAGAAATCTCTCCTGAACCACAAACTATATGAAACTCATTTAGAAGTTTCCACTCTCCTTTGCCCCCTCGAATGGACGTCCTTTCAATTACACGTCTCCAACAAACTTAACCTCACTTTGTTAAAGAAACAAAACACACTTGACAAGAAATGGAATGCTCTTTCAAAAACAAAAACAATGCTCATAACAACTCAAATAACACAAGGCCTAATGATTTTCACCAACCTGTAGTAAACTTAAGTAAAATCATTCTTGATGCTGATGATCTTGATGTGCTGAGCAAGGGCCCTAAACATCTTTGGGGCAATCCTTCTAACCATGATAATTTAATTTCCACCATAGCTGAATCTGAATTGGCCATTAATAAATTACCAATAAATACCGTATTTACTCGTGTATTAGACCCCCTCGCGTATTACACCCCCCTGGCTTTTCGAGACGAAGAAAATGAAAAAAAATAAATCCCGCCTATAAGACCACCCAACGTAATTCGTCAGAGAACGATGACTATTCCGCTTCGAAGCGGGTACAAGTCTTATTGCAGCTCTGATGACATCGCACAAATTTGTGAATAGTTTCATCCGTACGACCTACGCAATGAAAAATGCGTCGAATCCATGCAGTACATCTGTGTTTCGTAGTTAAGAAATGTCCGCCTTTGTAGCATACGTCTACTGCAGCTCTGATGACGTCGCACAAATAGATGAATAGGCCTAGCTTCGTGTCCAACTCGCACATTGCAAGCATGCATCAGTCATGCTATATGTCTTTGTTTTGTAGTTAATAATGTCCGCCAGCGTAATAGCTAGCACAATTAGTTGCTGTTTTCGGGGGTCTGACTTCGATTCCCGGTACCGTACTGCCAGAGATTTACGAATGGCAGGAAGGCTGATATGCTGTAAAAGCGGCACCTGTAACTCCCCTCCACTAGGCGTGTGTCTAAAAAGAGCTGTATCACCTCGGGATGAGGAAGCGAGTTTACTTTAGTTGAGAAATATTCGCGGTTGTTGCTATTTATACAGCAGGCGAGATCATTAACAAAGTGGTCATTTAATATCTCGTAACCCGGGCCATTATAGGTATATATTTAGAGAGAAGTACGTTTAAAACAGAGAGAAGTACGTTTAAAACGTGATAAAAGCTATCCAGTTCAAACGATCGTTTTACTCGCCGACGTACCTAACAAATAATAATAATTTTATGTCCCGACGTACTTTAAACGATTTTTGGAGACACCAAACAAAACATACTAGGGTTGCGTTAATAAAAAAAAGAGACAGCAGACGTACAAAATTAAACATTATGATAATAAAACTCATTACCTCCACACCTGTAGATATCCATACATGCGGTATATTTTCCTGTTATTTATTTTTATTTTTTCCGTCGAACTTTTGGCATTATCAGGGCGATAATATACCTAACCTAAACAACGTGGTCTGTCTTATCTCATGGACAGCTACTTACGCAAATCCTGATGTGATAAATGTAGAGAACAAGCATGAAATATACTCAAAAATAAGGCTCTGTGTTTCAACAGCCGCAGTTATCAAAAGAATGTTTCCAATTACTATGTATTACATTCGGAAGTACAACTCGTAACATACGCTAGTTATCAGCTGATGGTTTGCCGTGCCTTCTACAGTAGTACAGTACAGCTTTATTCGGAAGGAGTGGCTTCTACTACATATACTCCAACTGGGAATAGATTTACACTGTTTAGACTCTATAGTCGGGAACGAAATTATTTTTAAAAGGTTCAAAAAGACGGGACCTCGCATGCTCTTGATTGCAGTGCATGGCTCGAAGAGAATGAACAATGAAGCATGGCTGATGCCGAGGCGACTGACGAGAGATAGCAGTGAAGATGACGTCACTTAGAATGCCGACACGCCGGTAGCAAGGCAGGGAAGTTGGCAGTGCGAGGCGATAATTCAAATGAAAGCAGTGATCAGGTTTACTGTGTGGTAGGCCTACTGCTGAACTGACAGAGACAAATTACTGGCCATTAAGTTCTTTTGTATCAGTATTTAATTATATGATAACACGATACCCTTATCCCTTTCTTCTACGGGATCGAGTATGAAGTGAGATGAATCTTCGTAGCGAGTTTTTACGGCTGTATGCCCTTCCTGACATCAACCTCACCAGAGGAATTAATAAGATGTAACAAACGACGTGATATGAGTAACTAAAACGGACTTTTATGCGTACAGTAGGCCTAAAATTCGTGTTCACCATTGTTTGTCTTTTTACGTTTAGAAACACTGCCTTCCGACGAAAATAGCCAGTATAACTTAAATACATTCTAAGTTTGTTAAATAATAGTATAGAATGTTTACACATACAATTTATAGCTCTTTATAACCTAGAAGTCATGTGTCCACTGCACAAAATTTTGAGGTTATCGCATATTGGACCCCCCTTTATTATTTTTGGCTGTAAAAGTGGGGGGAAAAAAGGGGTCTAATACGCAAGTAAATACGGTATACAAGAAGAGGTCCGATATGAAGTCAAACACAAGCTATCTTCCATCCTTAATCAACAACAAACCATTAAACCCAACACAGTGCACTTGGTAAAAATTAACAAACAAAAGAAAAAAGTGAAACAAAACGACTTAATTATAACAAAAGCTGACAAAGGAAATGCTACCGTAATCATGGACAAAAGTGACTATGTTAATAAAGCACACATGTTTTTTGCAGACAACAACTTCATAACCTCTAAAAAAGATCCAACTAATAAAATACAAAGAGAGCTAAAAACCATCATCAAGAACATTTCATTTCTGTTTAATGACCTTGAAAAATCCAAAATGATTATCATGAATCCGAAACTTTCCACAGCCAAAGCGCTATCCAGATATCCCCATAAGACCCATTATCAATTTCAGAAACAGTCCGACCTATGAAGTATCTCGATTCATTCACAAATTCCTCAAGTCACACTATCGTTTTCAAGACAACACATCAGTAAAGAACTCCTTAGAATTCTGCAATAAGATCAAACACTTTAATTTATCCAAACAACACACTCTTCATTCTTTTGATATTACTAACATGTATGCTAATGTTCCCGTTAACAGCACCATACAATTGATCAAGAACAATCTCTCCAAGTTCAGCAACTTAAGTATAGGCGAAATAGATGAATTTATTCGAATCCTGGAATTTACTTTGAACAACAATTTCTTCACTTTCAATAATGTCATTTACCAACAGATAGGTCTTCCCATGGGGTCACCAGCTTCAGGAATCCTTGCAGATATCTACATTGATCATTTAGAGCATTCTCACAAAATTGGCAAGATCAATGGCATTCAACACTGGACACGTTTTGTAGATGACACGTTTGTTATTTTAGACTCCCACGTTACTAACAGTAACACAGTACTTGGATTTCTCAACTCCATTGACCCACATATAAAATTCACCATAGAGTCAGAAAACAATAAAGCCCTTAATTACCTGGACTTAACCATTATGCGCAACAGCAACAACACTTTATCCTTCAATATACACAGGAAACCCAACCACACCATCAATACCATCTATCAGACCTCTGTGCACCCAGATATACATAAAAAATCAGCTTACAATAGCATGGTCCTCAGAGCATTAACTGTCCCTTTATCTCGCAAGAATTACAAAAAACGAATTAATACCATCTACAATGTTGCAGAACACAATGGTTTCAATAGAACCTTCATCAGCAGAATCATCAATAGATATAAAAGCAGACCCAAGACCACCCTAGTAAAAGATTCCGCCCCTAAAGAAAAGTTTTCCACATTCACTTTCAATAATAGTAGCATTTACCAAATTTCTAATATTTTCAAGAAACACAACATCAAAATAGCTTACAGCACCTCCCACACCAACTCCAAACTCATTTTCAATCCACACACTGTCAACAATAACAATAACAACATCAACAACAAATATTTGAACTCTGGAGTTTACAAATTAAAGTGCCAATCCTGTAATTCCAGCTATATTGGTCAAACAGGCCGCAATTTTGTCACAAGATACGCCGAACATCGCAACGCTCTCAAATATAATCGTTTCTCAGCTATGAGTGAACATCATAAAGCATCCAGCCACGAATACACTTCAATAGATAAAGACCTAAAGATCTTGCATTATGAGCAAAAAGGCACCTTGCTCAATGTTCTCGAGAGCATCCACATCGATTTAGATCAGTTTATGAACCCCACTCACAATTTAAATGAAGTCAGCGAGAAAAAGAACATTCTACTTGAAACATTCATTCCATATATTTGTCAGAATTTCCATAACACAAACAAACCCCCACCTCCATCTCGCCGACTCATCCCCCCCCCCCCCCTCACACCAGCCCTGCACCACCCCTTCCCCCTCCACTCCTTCCATCCTAGCAAACACAGCCAAACCAACAATAGACTCGATCACGCGAACGAGACCGTCACTTTGAGAAGGCCACGCCATTCGAGCTTTAGAAGTCAGCGAAAAAACTAACATTCTACTTGAAACATTCATTCTATATATTGGCCAAACAAACCCCACCTCCATCTCTCCAACTCACCACCCCTCCCTTCCTCAAACCAGCCCTGCACCCCCCTTCCCCCTCCGCTCCTTCCATCCTAGCAAACACAGCCGAACCCACAATAGACTCGATCACGCAAACGAGACCGTTACTCTGAGAAGGCCAGGCCATTAGAGAGGACAACCACCTACTGAACACCATAAGTTTAAGCTTTCTTCACAACCATTCCACACTTTTTACTTATCAACCCATGTTTCTCACACAACCTCATTTTTTTCCATTACAGATTAGAACTTCATTGACGGTTTCCACTACATTACTTACAGTTTACTATGCATCTGTCTTCTACCTAACACAGCTTCTCAATTTTTATATCGCGGCCCTTCCGACCCTTTATAATAAGGCAAGACACCAGCCAACATTATGAAACAATAATGCAGAAAGGGACCACTAGATTGAGAAGATATTGAGAATGCTGCTAATCTAAAGCCTTAAATTTCATTGGTGTTTTTTCCTTGTCACAGGCTTTTCGCCTGCAGGTTATATCAGGCTTGGTTTCTCAAAAATGTTTGCTCCCGCTCTCCTCCTGACCAATTTGATGTGATGAGTTTCTACTAGGATGATTTTGACAGTAATTTCAAACTGTTTTGTCATTTTTACTAAACCAATAATTTGTAAACTATGAGGTCCACAACCTCACCATGTGCTACTATTATTCATTTCCATCTGCATCATTTGTTTTCTCATTCCCTTGTTTCTTAGGTTAACGCAGTTTTTAGTTTCAATTATTATTTTAAATTAACACCTGTTTCACTGAATTTTGTCGCAATAATTTTTTTTGCTCTGCATATTGATGTAAATATTGTATATTTGTGCTAATTTTGTTTCCGTCTAGGCTCTCTTTTGTTTGTTTTTTCATTTGCTCCTTCATTATGTTTTTTAGCATTTTTTCAACTTATATTATGTAAATTATTCCAACCCCCCTAATTTTTCACTGAAGATGGCTCAAGTGAGGCGAAATATGTTTGAATTTGTTTGTTCCGTCTAATGACGGAATATATGATGTATTGAGTAGGAGGATACCCTCATTTTTCGCCTTTGTAAAGTGAAAACAGTCAATACGGAATGATTCTAATATCTTGTAATTAGATAAAACTGCCATCTGCTTAAATACTCTCATAGCTAATACATGAAGAAACATGATGTAGCCACCAGAATGTGTACATAGCTCGTTCTCGATTTTTAGTGGATTGTCAAACCTTACTACGGACAAAGCTCGCAGCATGCTGTGAACATAATTTTGGCCGCCGAGAGGTTTGCTCACAGTTAGACCAGGAAGATTTAAGTCCGGTAACATGACAAGTCAGTTACCAAAATCTTCAGTAGGGGGTAAAGTTTTAACTTGCCATGAACATATCTTGAGGTAAATCCATCTTCTCATAGAAAGGGATGCATGCCAGTCCTAAACTGAGATTACCAAGATTCAAGGAGAAAATTTCATGCTGCAAAGCTGCACAACGGTTATCCCAGCTGGATTCAGACTTCAGTTTCATGTGTCCTCCTGAAAGAAACAAGAAAAAAACAAATATTTAGGTTTATTACGTGGAGTGAGACATTTTCCTTAAAATAGTGTGGCGAGTTACAGTAGAACCTCGATAATTCGAAATCGGTTGATTCAAAATCCCGCCTAATTCAAAGAAGCTCTCGTTTTCGGAAACTTGAGATACAGTTTTGCATGTTATTTAAGTTGTTTAATTCGAAATACAGATAATTCGTAATTCGAAGTACAATGTCGGCCCCATTACCGAAATTCAGACTTTTAATTCGAAACTGCCTTTACATTTTAAAACAATAGTATGTTACAGAGTAATAATCTACTCGAAATTTATCCGCTCCGCGTCATAATAGAACGCACGTTCCAGAACGTGGAAGGGTAGCTTTCCGCACTTACACTCACTTCGGTGGCCCTACAGTGCGCTTCATGATTGCTAAATTGAATGAAATCGGAATTATTTTGTATTCAACCTTTTAAGGAACGCCGTAATATCACGCATGCAACAGGCAGTGTGCGGAAAAACAGAATCCGCGAACACTGGCGATGCCGACAGTTGACGAAAAAGCGTAGCTCAGATAATAAATTCACAGGCACCGAACAATATTGTCATTGCCGGTGAAACTGCATTGCTTTATTTTAATGCAAGCCCAAACGGTCTTATGGTTCTAAATGGGTCATAGTAGTACGTTGCAATGCACATGGGATGAAAGCGAGAAACTTTATCCCCTCGTCATAGGTGGAGGGCAAGCGTGACAAGCAGAGGACCAACCCCACCACAGATAAAATCGAGACCAGCAGGGGCAAAGAGCTGGTTCCCGGACAGGAACCGGGGCCAGCCAAGCCCCAGGATCCATCGCGGGAGACGGAGCTGCAAGTTCCGGAGACCGCATAAGGTAAAGTATTCTATGAAAGTAAAGAATGATTACTTTCATACAAGTTGTCAATGTGACTTGAGACCGACAAGGTCATCTCCATTCGAGACGACAACTTTTAGTTACAAATGTTACACGTTTTATTCGTAATATTGACGGTCTCACTACACTCCTCAGCATAATGTTTTATTTAACAGCCAGCAAGATCTATTAGATGAGAGGACTTTGCACCTCAATGTGTTTTTAACTCACTTATCATGATCACTGTCACTTCACATCATTACGTTTTTTAATTTGTTTGTATATTATGTAACAATTGTTTTACTACTGAAGATGGCCTTGAGATTAGGCTGAAACATGTATAGACTTTGTTTCATCTAACAGATGACTTGAATTGTATTGATAGGAGGATTTTATAAATATTTTCTTTTGTAAAGTACAAGCAAATATACAACATTGTATAGCGGCCTCTAGGGTACTTAATAGAAGTATCCAGAAAGGCGGGTTTTCGGTCGCCCTGATACAGGAACCCTGGCTTAGACAGGGGCATATCATGGGACTAAAATGTGCAGGTTTCACACTATTCAGTGGAATAGCAGAGGAGAAGCCTAGAGCATGTATACTAGTTAAGGATCATAACGCTTGGGCTATACCGGGTTTCATTAGTAGAGACCTGGTAGCAGTCCTAATGAGATATGAAGAGGGCGGACAGCCAAGAGACTTGGTTGTCTGTTCTGCATATTTCCCAGGAGACTCTGAATCTCCACCTCCGCCGGAGGAGTTCAAGAGACTGGTGATATACTGTAGGAAACAAGGATTAAACCTCATAGTAGGATGTGATGCCAATGCTCATCATAGCATTTGGGGAAGCAAAAATACAAACCGAAGGGGAGAGCACTTCATAGAATTTCTATGTACAACTGATCTTGAGATCATGAATATTGGTGATACCCCTACCTTCATTAATAAAAAGAGCGAAGGGATCATAGATCTTACCCTGGGTTCCATGGGAATCATTCAGGAATTTAAAGACTGGAAGGTCTCTTTGGAGCCTTCCTTGTCAGATCATAGACACATTGTGTTTTATGTAGAGGGCTCCATCGAGATCCCGTCTTACAGAAACCCTAGACGAACCGATTGGATATCTTTTAGGGAGGACGTGAGGAGGGGAATGGAGGGAGGACCCTCAAACATAATTAAAAACAAAGAGGAGCTGGAGCTCAGTGTGAGTTTTCTCACACGGACACTGTTACCTCTTATGAATTAAACTGCCCTATTGTTAAGGCAAAAAGAGTAACAGGAAGCTTCAAGTGGAATAGTTATCTTGAACACCTGAGGAGAAATACACGAAGGCTCTGGAATAAATACAGGGAACTTCAGGATCAAGAAAGCCTAGATTCTTACAAAGAATCACAAAGAAGGTACAAGTCAGAAGTCAAAAAGGCTTCTAGGAAATCTTGGAGACAATTTTGTGACTCCATTGAAAGTCAACATGAAGCGGCAAGGCTTCATAAGATTGTAACCTTGGATAGAAGGGCAAGGCTGGGCTCACTGGAGACTCCTTCTGGTGGATACACATCCAGAGAGGGGGAGACCCTGAGCTTACTGCTTGATGCACACTTTCCAGGTTCGGTAATCACGAATTGTGAGGTAGAATCGAGCGGATTCTTCAGACCCGATAAAAGTGGCTGGAGGGAAGCCGCAGAGATTGTCACCCCAAGAAGGGTTAAGTGGGCATTAGAATCCTTTGCCCCTTACAAAAGCCCAGGTGTGGATGGGATCTTCTCGGCGCTTCTTCAGGAGGCGGGGGAGGTCCTTATACCATACCTGGTTAGAATCTTGGGGTACGTGTACTCCTTGTGGCGTCAGGCGAAGGTGGTATTTATACCTAAACCCGGAAGGTCTTCATATACTAGACCTAAGGATTATAGACCCATTAGTCTAACGTCTTTTCTACTTAAGACTTTGGAAAGACTGGTGGATAGACATATCAGGGAGAAAGTATTAAGAGACTTTCCCCTGCATTCTCACCAACATGCATATCAACCAGGGAAGTTGGTTTCTAGGCTGGAGAGTGCCTTGGATCAACAACAACTTGCCATGGTTTTATTCCTAGATATAGAAGGGGCCTTTAACTATACATCTTTGGGCTCCATAGAACGTAGTCTAGAGAGAAGAGGAGTGAGCAGCATGCTCATAAAATGGATTGTGGCCTCGCTGCAGGGCCGTCAAGTTCTGTTTACCCTCAACGCTGTAATGTTGAGAGCTAATATAGAAAGGGGGTGTCCACAGGGAGGAGTATTATCACCAACATTATGGTGTCTGGTAGTGGATGAACTACTTACCAGGCTAAATGTTGGAGGAATATACGCCCAAGGCTATGCAGACGACATAAGCCTGATGGCGGTAGGAAATTTCCCCAGTACGGTTTCCAAACTCGTACAGAGCTCTCTACGTAGGGTGGAAAGATGGTGCCACGAAACAGACTTGTCGGTTAATCCCGATAAGACGGAGCTTGTGGTATTTACCAAGAGGAGGAGGCTAGACGGACTGTCAGAGCCTTTCCTATTTGGGAAAAAATTAGTTAAGACAACCTCGGTTAAGTACCTAGGGGTAATCCTTGAGGCAAGACTGAGTTGGAAGAAACATATAGATCATAAGGTGGATAAGGCTCGCAAGATTATGTGGGCCTGTCGCAGGGCCATCGGGAAGACTTGGGGCCTAAGACCTAAGGTGGTCTAGTGGCTCTATATCTCCATTGTACGGCCCACGATCACCTATGCATCTATAGTTTGGTGGCCAGGCTCAGAGAGTAAAACTGTGAGCACCAAGTTAAACAGTGTCCAAAGACTTGCGTGTCTAGGAATAACAGGGGCACTGGATACTACACCATTATGTGCAATGGAGGCCATCCTAGGTTTCCCCCCCTTACATTTATCTGTTAAGGTAATAGCGGGAATGAGTGCCTATCGCCTTTGGTCACTCGAAGGATGGTCCTTCAAAAACCCGAATAGAGGTCATGCCTCTATTCTTACAAGGCTTCACCAGACTTGCCCTATGACAATGATGATCGGGGATCTGATGAAGCCTAGCTTTAATTTGAATTATAAATTTACAGTGGTGATACCCACAAGGGAGGAGTGGGCCGCGGACGCTGGGGCCCGTCTTAAGTCTGGGGGCTGTACATGGTACACAGATGGCTCGCGGACGGAGACGGGCACAGGCGCCGGGGTCTGGGGGCCTAAGTCAAGGCTCTCCCTTCCTATGGGTAAATATGCTACTGTTTTCCAGGCTGAAGTATACGCAATACTAGCCTGTGCTGTAAATATATGGAATATGCCTGGACACAGAAGACACATCACTATTTGTAGTGATAGCCAGGCAGCGCTAAAAGCACTATGTGCAGTTAAAACATCAAAACTGGTATGGGAATGCCAAAGGATGTTAGATCAGCTGTGTGAGCTTAGCTCAGTTACCCTATTATGGGTTCCTGGGCACACAGGTATCAGTGGAAATGAAGAAGCTGACAAACTAGCGAAACAGGGCTCAATGGGTTCCTTCACAGGACCAGAGCCCTTCCTGGGAGTGTCACTCCGAAGTGTGAGACTGGCAATATCCTAATGGATAAACCAGTCTCACCTAGATATTTGGAAGAGGTCAACTATAGCAAGACAGGCACGTGAACTTATCAAAGGGCCTAGTCAAAGCTATAAAAAGGTCCTAATGAATTTGAATAGGACCAGAATGAGAATGGTAGTTGGACTGTTAACAGGCCACAATACCTTACAGAGACACCTACACATCATGAAAATCACCCAGGATCCGATGTGTAGAAGATGCGGGAAGGAGGAGGAGACCCCCGCGCATGTGTTATGTCAGTGCGAGGCTTTTGCAAGCACTAGACATCGATACCTGGGCTCACATTTTGTGAGCCTGGAGGACATCAGGAATGCCAAAATCCGGACACTGGTATCCTTTATAGGAGCACTAGGGCTGGACTAGGCAAACCCGTTCAAGGGGCACAAAGGGTCTTCATAGACCTACATGTGGAGCTCTGGGAAAACAGGGCTCACCCATTTCTTATCTATCTATCTATCTATCTATCTATCCCCTCGTCATAGGAACGTTCGATAAACCACAATGTTTCAAGGGCGTCGGGCACTTTCCATACCAGTACAAAGCATATAAAAATGCGAACAGTACAGAAATCCAAAAAATAATGCATCTGCACAGGGGGACCGGCATAATTAATCCTCGTCTTTGAATTGTGTGATTTTTTTCTTTTGTTGCGTGAGGTTATATTTGTCAGTGATTTATCCAAGTGCATTATTTGAACATTGTAAATGCACCTTGTTGGATACATTTTGGAAATAGTTTTTTCCATGGCATTTGAAAGGTTTAAACTGTGAATCGAGGTGATTGCATGTATTAATGGGTCTTAGAATACTTTGTGACGCAGCACGTGTTTACATTTCTGAAGTACGAGAGAAGTACCATGGCGGGAAATCGTACAAGGATAGAGCCATAGAAAAGTTTGATTTTAAGGGCATCGGGTACTTCCTTTGTAAATACAAGGCATCTAAAATGCATAAAGTATAGTAATCCAATTAATAAAGCACTTGCACATGGAAGTCAGCATAGATTTCTCCTCGTCTTTGAATTGTGCTTTTTTTTTTCTTTCGTTGTGTGAGGTTATGTTTGCCAGTGGGATATCCGAGTGAATTACTTTGAATACTAAATGCACCTTTTGGATACATTTTGGGAACAGTTCTTTTCTCATAGCATTTGAAGGGTATAAACTGTGAATCAAGGTTAACTGCATGCAGTAACGGGCCATAGAATATTTTGTAATGCGGCAAGGGTTGGTACTTCTGAATTGTGAATTGGCGGTTAATTCGAAATCACGTAATTCGAAGTCCGATTTTCAAGTCCCAACGACTTCTAATTAACGAGGTTTTACTGTATCGAGGTCAACACTGAAAAGTGTGGCTTCCTTTTAAACAAATTTTCCAACTAGATCATAAATTTCCCAAGAAAACAATACCTAAGAATGAATAGTCTATATAAAAAATAAGTGCATCAATAGCAACACGAGTTTGACAATATGAAACTTTCAGCACTTTCACTAGATCACTCCTACACTCGATATCAACAATCAAATTCTATACCATATCCTTCTCACTTTCATGTCTGAAGCTATAATCATCTTTACTGACGTCCAACCAATCAATTATGACATTTTTGTTCAGCATTTTGCAAATCACCGAGCTTTTGCAATAAAAATGTCATTGTAACAAGAATACCTTGAGTGTACAAAATATCGTAAGTCACTGAAGCCAGCAATTGCTTGTGCTTCACCTAGAGTGGCTTTCCTTGATTGTGTGAGTGTAGTAGTGTTATTAATTTTGTCCCATTACTTGTTGACTGCACAAAGGGAAATCCAACAAGCTATATTTCTTCCAAATTGTTGGAATATTCATGTTTTCCTCAACCAATTGCTGTAACAGAGACGACCTGTAGTGGGTCAATAGGTTGCAGAACAGAAGTTGCATTGGGGGAAACGAATTCAACAAAAATATCACCTCCAATTTTTTTCTTTTCTACTATTTGTTTTACATTGCACTGACATAGATAGGGATTATGGTGACAATGTGATAGGAAAGGCCTAGGAGAGGGAAGGAAGCGACCGTGGCTTTAATTAAGGTGTGAAAATAGAAAACCATCTTCAGGGCTGCCGACAGTGGGGTTCAAATCCCACTATCTCCCAGATAAAAGCGTGTGAGTGGGAAAAGCTCAGTAATAAGGAAATTCAAAGTTTGCCTGATGTTTTAGGTTCTGATTTCAGCAGTTATAGTGAGGAGGAAGTTCCTTGTGACCCTCTGTGTGTATTAACACATGATTTATCCAATAGTGAAAGTGATGTTAGCAAGAAGGGTGAACAGCATGTTGAGTGGAACAGGGTACATGGCCAGAATATTCCAGGTATGTTTTTAGGAACAAGTAGAATGTGTCCTACGAGTGGAATTTGTGAAAATGTAAGTAGGGAATTCATTTTCAGACAGTACTTAGATGACGGTGTAGTACAGTACATTGCAGATGAAACCAACATGTATGCCAGTACTGATGTACATTTTTTACCGATGAACTTGCATGAAATACAAGTGTATATTGCTCTTTACGTTGTAATGGCATTAGTACAGAGCCTACAATTCACAGTTACTGGTGCAAAGATATGAGTGTTAACACGCCGCATTTTAGAACTGCCATGCCTCGTGCTGGGTTTCTCGAACAGAGTAAATATTTACATTGTGGAAAATTTAAGATTTTATATGACTTGCTTCATGTTTTAATTATACTTATTGTTCAGTTAGTGTATTGGGATGAATTGTGTGGCATTTCTGAATAATATAAAACAGCTCCTGTGATAATATTTTCAGCACATCACTCACAGTATTATTTTAACCCTAGAACTGCGGACCGTCTTTCTGGAACATGGTGTACTGTTTCATCAAGTGCGATCATCTTTCTGACAGATGGGATTTTTCTTCTGCCATAGATTTATAAATGGACGCCAGATTTCGCTAATATAGATACCAGTTAAATACTGATAATTTTATCTTCACTGTTGAAAGTCTTTGAAAAACAAGCAACAGTATGGAGAAGTTTATTTAGCTGTAGAATTGAAAGTACTTTCATATGTTCTTAGAATCAAGATGGCAGCCCACTTTGTTGACTATTCTGAAATTGAACGCTTGATTTCCGACGATCTTAGTGACAGTACTGATGGTGACAGCGATTATTGTGTTAATTCCGATGAGGAAATTATTCCTGAAAGTAGTGAAAGTAACAGCAAAGTACGAGGTGCCACGGAAGTAATGGAAAATTCCGATAACTGGAATGATGTTCAAATTGGTGCAGGTTATATTATTATTGGCACAATGTCAATATTTGAAGAAACCAGTGAAGGGATAAGTGTGATCTGTTGATATTTGTGTATATTGTTATAAATACTTTGATCGCAACACAGAAAAGTAAAGAAACTGCCTTGAGAAAACTAAGATAAGCTGTACATTCAAAATTCGTGAAAAGAACTCAAAATCTGTTTCGAGAAAAAATGTGTGTTTTACTTAGCTTTAGAAATGAAAAGTGAAGAATTGTGTGGGGAAAATGTAAGAACATACCTGTGTATTTCAGAAAATCATGTTTCAGGAATAAATTACCTATCAGAAATTATTTTCCTAGAGCAAAATATTTTGATAATTCTCTTTGTTCAAAAAAATTATAATTGTATATTTCGGTAGTTAGAAATCGTGACAATTTTTTAAATTATTTCTGACATCTTCATATAGATCAATCTTTCAGCTTTCTATTGGTGTATAATATGGATTTATTGGGATTAATATGAGTTAACAGGCATGATTTTATTTTCATAGCGTATATTGAGGAAAATAACTGCAGCATTTGACAGATAAACCTGCAGCAGTTCTAGGGTTAACTGAAAGCATGCAAAACCAATGCTGCTTACTTGAAAGATGGCAGATTCCTAGCAATGCTAGTGTAGATGATGGCCAGGTATATATGGGTTAAGCCATAAACAAGTACAACATATTTTTGTTATGAACGCACATATGTAGACTGAAAATAAAATTTCTCAACCATAATGTGGAAAGGGTTAAGGATAGAATGAAAACATTGACTTTCTCTGCAAAAGAGGTCAGAGAAATTATTTATCTATTTCTAACAAGCAAAACTGTCAAAAAGTTAAGAATTTGAATACACCAATGGATAATATTTCTACACAGATATAACTCTTATATCATACCTATTTGGGCTCCTTGAAGCAACACTTCAAAGTCAGCTCCTCTTCTTTCATCTTCCTCTACTTCATAGTGTGGTGGATCAATAGGCTTCTCATATTTTGCCCAATTGCTGAACACTTGTCGTTTGGAATACTTCTTGGTTGTCAAAGCAGCAATCTCGTCTGTTTCTCGCTTGAGGTTGTCGAACATGTGTGGGTCTGGAATTGCTGAAAACAAGAAAGTTTAAGTGATGATTATTATGATAAAACACAACTATTACAATAAAGTAATGGTAACAATTGAATACCCGCCCAGAACAAGGTTGTAACCCTCACTTCTTGCAAAGCTGACTTTTATATGGAAATAGGTTGTAAACTGTATGCGGGACATGGCAGACTTATTGGAATGACAACAGATGGCTTTAGTGGTGGTGATAAGCTGGCCCAAAGTTAGCGCTGCACAGAACAAGGTTTTATCCAGAAAGAAGATGGTGGATGTAACACCAATATCAATCACCGGTAGTGCTCAAAACCATATGAATAGGACCAAAAAAAATAACAGGTAAGCAAACATGAAAAACTGGCGTGATGTCAAACGTAAAAGGCTCAGGGATGCTGGAAAGCAATATATATCCAAAAGGGGAATGCAGATAGCTGCAAAAACTTCACCAGATGAGGTACGTAGAACAAGGCTGTAACCTAACCGTCCTTGTGTTATGCCCTGACATATAAATATGCAATACATATTACATCTGGTACTGCAGCTAGTTAATACAGCACATTCATACATGATGTTTGAATGAAATAACCATTAATAATAATAATAATAATAATAATAATAATAATAATAATAATAATAATAATAATAATAATAATAATAATAATAATAATAATAAACCAAAGTTTTGTTTTTAGCAAGACGTTATATAGCGGATTAGAGTTCTACTCTATTTCTGAAATGCTTTACAAACATAATAACATAGCGTAACAAAATGTGTGTGCAGGGAAAATTATTATTAAATCCATGCTTGAAAATATGCTGGTTAGGTATATGATGCTGTATCTAATTTAGTATTACTATAATTTTATTTCAGAGATGTCCCTGCAGATGCTCTTATGAATGCAAGAAGATCACAGTAGAAATGACATTTGCATTGTTTGGTGACTTCTACTCTTTGAATTATGAACAGCAGACAACATTGTTAGGACAAAGCTGCATTAAACGTCAGAATATTAAAAGAAGAGAAGTTGAACAGGCAGTTTCGCGTAGGCATTGCAGTTTTCGTACTTTCTTTCCATACATGCAGGTGAAACTTACCATGTGTGTCAAAAAATGCTTTGTCATGTGTATAAAATTAATCCTCATAGAATACAGAAATTGCAAGAGAAACTAAAACGTGGGGATTCATTAAGTGACAAGAGAGGGAAACACAACAATTGGCCGAATGCCACTCCTGACAAGGTAAAGAAAGCTATTCGGGAGCACATTCGATCATTGCCGAACCAGGAAAGTCATTACAGTCGCCACAGATCTGCAAAGGTTGCTTGGCTAATGATTTGAATTTGAATATCATGTATACATTGTTTAGAGAAAAACATCTTGAACACCACTGCAATGAACACACGTATAGAGATATTTTCCACTCAGACTTCAATCTACGGTGTGGTCTTCCCAGAGCTGATACCTGCACGTACTGTGATAGCTTGTACGTTGAAATGATATCAGCACAGACTGATGAACAGCGGAAAGCTATTGAGAAGAAAAAGCCAAACAAAATTCTACATATGTCGTCTTGTTTACTAATCTGCAGCAAGTGCTTTTCTGTCCTGTATTATCCCACTCACCTGTTTTCTATCAAAGACAGTATGCGTGTTATAATCAAGCCATTCACAATGCTGGCACAAATGAAGCAACAATGTGCTTTTTTGGCATGAAAGCGTGGCCAAACGAGGTTCAGCCGAAATTGCTTCATGTATATTAAAGTATATCACCTCAAACTGTCAGCCCCTAGCCCCAGGAGAAGAAAGGACTCTTATACTTTGGTCTGACAGATGTGTTGGCCAAAATAATAACTGGCGTATGCTGTCACTTTGTCAGTATTTCATTACACACCGACTGTTTGCAACAGTGAATCAGAAGTTCCTAGTGTCAGGTCATAGTTTTCTTCCGTGTGACCAGGGGCCTATTCCACGAACGAACTTTGCAACTTTTCACTTTGCACTTTTCAGTTCGGATTTTGTTCCACTATCGCTTTTCAGATTTAGCTTGCAAAGTGAAAAGTGAAAAGTGAAAAGTTAGAAATCTTTTCACTTTTCAAGCCTGTTATGTTCCTCTATTGGTACAGAAATGCAAAGTGCAAAGAAATGAAGTGAAAAGTTTTCATAAATCTTGCAAAGAGATGATTCCCTTTTCATATGTTAATTAACAAGTATGTACATTAGTTTCTCGGCGTAGAATTTGGTTTAGTGATATAAACACGTCACGACGTGAGCTTTTGTTAGCATCAAGTGAGGACAGTGATGAAGAATCCAATAATGGAACGAACAAAGACAGGATTAATTTTCATAACCTCACTTCGACGTAATAACGCGAGTGATTTCGTATTATCCCAAGAGGCTGACTATATTCTTGAAATGATCGGTAATTTATTGAAAGATAAAGAAGTAAATTCCTTTCCAAAAAAGAACAAATTCTTATATTTACATTTTTTATTAAATGGTACCCAGCTGTACTGTGTAACAGCAATGCATGGGACATCAAAATCAATTATTTGCAGAACTGTTACCAAAGTCGTAGATGTTATTGTAAATGTAATATTTGCTAACAGTACGTTGGCCTGATAATCCACTTAATATAGCGACGGGATTTCTAATGAAGGGTGAATGTCCTTCTGTGTGTGGATGTGTTGACGGTACTCTCGTTAACATTGATGTGTGTCATCATTTGAGAGGTTATCTTTAAAGTTGTCAAAAAAGGATGTCACGTTTCTCCTTGACAACTTCCAGCACAGCCAGCTTCTTGTAATAACCTTTCTTTCCCACGATAAAAACTTAAACGGTACGACAATTATACCGCCAAGTTCGCCGCGAAAAGTAAAGCATTAAAATCATAGAGTATTAGGCCTATACAGTTTGCTCATAGAATAAACTCGATCGGATCACTCATTCGCAAAGACTTTTCACTTTGCGAAGAAATTGAAAAGTACAGCCTAGTTCATGGTGGAACAGAAAGACTTTGCACTTTGCAAGAATTGAAAAGTGAAAAGTGCAAAGTTGAAAAGTTGCAAAGTTCGTTCGTGGAACAGGCCCCAGGACTTTGCTCTGATTGAGCGTCAAAAAAAAAAATTTCACTGTTTATGTTCCTAAAGACTGGATTGCAGTTATAGCTTCAGCAAGGCAAACAAAACCTTTTCTGGTATATGATATGCAGCCTGAGGACTCCAAAGACCTGAAAGATCTAGAAAATTCTCTTCAGAGAGATCCTGACTTTAAAAATAAACATTGGATTCAGGTATCAACAGACGATCCAGGAACAGTTCATGTGAGACTCAGCCACAACGTATTGAAGCCTTGGTAGCGTTGAATTCAATCCCTCTTCTTTATTCTCAACAGTTACCAATACAAGCAGAAAAGTTGAAAGATTTACAAGATATGTGCCGGTATATTCCACAAGAATTCAGACAGTTTTATGAAGAACTAAAGGCGGACTAAGTATAACACAAGTCATTATGGAACTATTGATCATGACATTAATTCATACACACCCCATATTGGCTCTCGTGTGTACTGAGAATATCAAATACTGCCATCTGTGTATCATTGTTGGTTACAACTTTGTACGTCTGAATACGGTTACAATCTTGTTCTGTGTTCTGACAGAATATTTCCCCATTTTTTCTATTTTTATTGCACCTTCACTGTTTAAAGTTCTGCTAAAATAAATAATATATTCAATGCACATGTTTTAGGGACATTTTGGGTTTGTAATATAAAACTTATGAAGAATATCTGTTTTTTCTCATTCCTGTAAAATTTCACTTTTGTGGGATACAACCTTGTTCTGGGCGGGTATTCAATTATAGGATGACTTACCAACCATTCTAGTGCAATCGCACAACCTATCATATATCATCAGCAGACATCGGATTTGTATGCTAATGCAAAACCGATAAGGAAGTGTGTCTGAAGGTGAACTTGGACGAATTATTAAGTTTAATAGTGCATATATATGCATATCTGCATACATTTCAAATTTGGGATTTACCGTCCATGTTTTCAACTTTTATAATGCATATTTTAAGGCATTTTACAAGCAGTCTTCAACAAAATGTAAAGTAATTAATGCCATGAAATCTTTCGGCAATGAAATGGTTCAAAGGGAACTGATACCTATCAAGACACACTTCCAAATCATACCAGAATCAATCAAGAAGCTAGAAACATGTTGATTGCGTCTTTATGATTCGCTGGACATTATGGAGAACGTGAAGCACGAAATGGAAGGTATCACAGGAAATCTCGGACTCCATCTGCAAACAAAATATCATGATGTCCTTAAACGAAATCTGGACTATGACATCCTGATAGCTACACTGCTGTTTGTAGAAAGTGTAACACTCAGAAGCAATGGTCTGAAACACGCCAAAATCAAAGGACGTGTAGAACAGTGGAACCATAATAAGTGTTTTAAATTGCAGAGAGATGGCTTGCACGTAGGCCCAGCAGTGCCCTTCTGTGTGTGACCAGCCAGGGCAGTTTTACGCAACGCTCAGTCGGTGCAGAGCCGTCATACGAAGTGGAAACGTGTACCTAAGTACCAGTATGCCTCGCCGACATCACAGGAGGGAATATCTGCATGTGAGTGGGTTCGAACGGGGCAAAATGATAGGGCTCCGGGAGATGGGTCTGTCGTTACGTGACATTGCGGCTCGCACAGGGTACGCTGCTTCAACAGTGAGGCGTATGTAGAACCAATGGAGAGTAGAGGGCCATACACAGCGCCGACAGGGTACTGGATGACACAATGTGACCACAGCGCGAGATGGCTGCCATCTTGTCCGCTTCGCCGTAACGGACAGAACAGCTTCGTCCACGGTGTTGGTTCGACATTAGGGCACTGCAACGGGGGTGAGGATGTCTGCATCGACGGTTCAACGCCGTCTTCTGAGCGCCGGACTGGTGGCACGCATGCCGTTGCGCCAGCTTCCATTGACCAGCAACCATCAACGCCTTAGACTGCAATGGGCACGTGAACACCGACACTGGCGTGCTGAGTGGCAAAAGTCCCGCTTCAACTTGTCCTACAGTGATCGCCGCATACGCGTTAGACGCTGCCGTGGTGAACGCCATCGGGCAGACTGTACTGTTGAGCGGCATAGCGGACAAACGCCAAGTGTGATGGAATGGAGCGCAATTGCCTATAACATGCCATCTCGCTTCCTACGCCTTGAAGGCAAACAGGGAGGTTTTACAGCTCGAGGCACTGAACCTCTTGCAGGCCGTTCCAGACGCCATATTCCAGCAGGACGATGCCCGGCCACGTGGTGAGGAATGTGCAAGCCTTCCTTGAAGAACAACGGATACCACAGCTTCCCTGGCCTACCCGTTCGTCGGATATGTCACCCATTGAACATGTCTAGGATATGGTCGGTCGGCACCTTGGCCGTTCATGTCCTCCTGCAGCCACTGTTGATGATTTATGATCGCGCCTACAAAACGCGTGGCAGAGTATTCCCCAGCAGCATATTCAGGAGCTCAATGATTCCATGCCACGATGTCTAGCAGCTCTGACTGCAGCACGTGGTGGCGCTACGCCATACTGAATTTCCACGGTTACCGTGCATGTACAGTTCTGTAATTGTAATCATTTGTGTCTTGTCATGTCCCTAATATGTGGAATAAATTGTACTGTGATCACAGCACTCGGTCTTGGTGTTTCACTTTCTACAAACAGCAGTGTATAAACAAATATTTGGCAGGTACTGATAATGTGCATCTACCAGAATGTTTAACACCCACAATTCCTCCTGAATTCAAGTACTATCCTGTCACATCGGTAGATGTAGAGATCATTCTCCGCATTGAAGCAGGTTTTTACAGACAAGCGCCTCAGATTTAAACCAGAAAACTTGGAGAAGACTGTTATAGTATACTGCAAACCAAATTATGGACAGCAAAGTAGGGTGTGCAGTGTAAAATGAAAGAGGAATGTGCAAGTAAGTGTATTTCCTCATGTTCATGGATTTTTAAACATGGTTTTCTTAAAACCTTACTAATTTATTTATCATGTGTTTAAATTAACACACTAGGAGAAGTGTGCATATTGTTTTAACACTGAAAGATTGATACATCTCACAAACTATGCACAGATTCTTCGTACAAGCGGAACAGCCGCAGCTGTAAGTGTGATTTTCTTGTTTTTTATTCAGTTGTTTATTCATGATGATGATTTTATGTATTAGTGTGGGTGAATCGCGTGTGTCTAGTGAAGGAATGTTACGTTTTCATTTCATAGAAATGTTTAATGGCATGAAAATATGCGGGGACTCAAAGGCACATTTCACCACTTTTTGCAGCATAGCTGCATGCTTACATTGGTGATTTATACAGCATATAAATCCGATGTCTAATCGTCAGTCTCGCAAAACTGTCAGCCATGCACAGCAAGTAACACAGCCTAATGTTTTGTGTTCGTCTTAGAGTGGAAGTGAATTCCAAAGTCGGGACCAAGTTGTCACCAAAGGTGTTTTGTACAGACAAGAGCTGCGAAGAGGAATAGCTCGAGTGTTACAATTAAGGAATGAGGACAAGTAATAAAATTTAGAAGAAATGTACTAGAGGAGATTTTCATTCCGAGTTGATATGTCAACATCAATATATATGAAATTACCATAATCTGTTTGGTTTCAGCCAGGAAAGAGCTTTGTACAGAGTTCAATGCTGTATGCAGTTTTGTAGTACTGTTCACAAATTGCATATAGAGGACAACATTGCAATAATCTTCTAATATGATTTAATTCTCAGATTCTGTCTCCTCACAATCTACACCTATAGTCTCACATTCAGGAGTTTATGAAAGTAATCCTTCCATCTTTCCTTATCTCCTCTGGATGTGTTATGTCTCTTTTTTTTCACTTACACCTGCTTTGTGGAGACTCTTTCTTCTTACTAGTCAATATAGCATCCTTTTACGGCTATACACACACACACACACACACACACCCTCTTCCAATCTTTCCGCTATTCTGCCACAAGCACTCCGTCTTCTTGAACATGTTCCATTCCACTTCCACACTCTCCACTTCAGTTCTGTGTATTTGTTGTTTCTTTCTTCTTCTTCCTTCGTTTTACCCTCTTTGGGGTACGCTGAATCAATCATTTCTCTGTGTGTTATTCTTTTCTTAATGCCCAGTATTTCTTCATTCTTTCTTATCTTTGTTTCCTCTTGTCTTCCGAGATAATAGGTTTGGATTTTAATGTAGACTTTTCATCATTAGTTATTACTTTAGCTGCTCAACTGAACAGTTAATTTTCTGTAAGTTTTAATTCTACTAGGTCTTGTTCAGTTTTTTTTAAACCAGTTGGGTTTTGTTTTGCAGTTACAGAAGAAGTCAAAGATTTGTTTGGTTAATCTAATAGACTTCATTCTGAGAAGATGATCATAAAAATTTATCATTTTGCACATAGTATCAGAGAGTTTTTGAATTTTCTTGTAGAGTGTTTCATTCTTGATGTATTTTTTTTTTTTGCTTTTTTCTTTATGTCGCACTGACACAGATAGGTCTTATGGCGACGATGGGATAGGAAAGGCCTAGGAATGGGAAACAACGGAAAACCACCTTCAGGACTGCCGACAGTGGTATTCGAACCCACTATCTCCTGGATGCAAGCTCACAGCTGCGCACTCCTAACCGCACGGCCAACTCGCCCGGTGTGTATATTATCTTATTCTGAAATTTTGGTCCTATGATCTTTCTTAAAATTTTCCTTTCTTTTAGCTTGAGTTTCTCCATCTGGCCTTTGAAATCCATGTTCAGAGTTTCTGCTGCGTACAGTGCTTCTGGCTTAATCACTGAATAATAATGTTTAATTTTGGACCCACATGAAAGGATATTTCTAGTTGTATGTATCTTTTATTATTCGGAAGGCCAGTTCAAGTTTATTTTCCCTGGATTCCATTGCTTTGCATTCGACAACATTCCAACTAATCCATTTTCTGAGATATTTTAATTCTTATTTTACTTCCATACTGGTATCTTTTAATTTCCATACTTTTATTTTCTTCTCTCTTATTTCTGTCATTTTCACTACTTTCATTTTTGCTACCACTACTCCATGGTTTCCATCGAAGGCTAATTCTGGCAAGGCTGTTACTTCTAACAAATGTCTACGATTTGTTCTTTCTACCAAGTAATCAATCAATACTATGTTTGTACTTCTGTTTCCCCATCCATATCTTGTAGTCTTTCTATTATTTTTGTTTCTGAACCACATATTGCCAATACTTAAACCATTTCTCACACAAAATTCACAAATTATTTCTCCCCCTCCTGATTCCTCTTTCCATATCCGAAAGTTCCAGTTATTTCTCACTCTCCAGTGTCTCCAGGAATCTGTCCATTTCTTCTTCTTCTTTGCATCTGATGATGCTTGCTTGATGCTTGTTGTTTAAAGGGGTCCAACACCGAAGGTCACTGGCCCCTTCTTTGCATCTAGTCGCAGGTGCATACACCTGGATGATATCTTTTACTTCATTCTGTAAGTCTGTAAAACATAAATTTGTAGATTTCATGATATGGGCTTTTGGGCTTATGCCATGTCAAGAAAACCAGGTGAAACTCTTCACGTTTCCCAGAGAACTTTGCTCCAGAAGAAAATCTCAACTATTCACGAGGAAGTCTTCTGCAATAATGAGGGTTTGAATTTACGAATGCTTTATCGTTGGACAGCTGTAGTGATACGCTCGTTCGTCACCAGGTGGCTCTCTGTACGCTGGCACGGCGCTCCAAGCGTGAGCTGACAACATTATTAAGCTCCGATTAAGATGTTCTATCACAACGTGTGTGCTTGAGAAGTATCAGAGAGGAATCAGGGACGAATGTGGCAGAAGAAATAAATAGAAACTAATAAAATAAAATGCAATGAAAGACATCAGGATAGAATAGGACAGAGCTGAAGAATGCAAAGAAAGTATGTGGAGAAAACCAGAGATTGATAATGATGTGAGATGGTGCGAAGGGGGTTCATTATCAGTGTGCAAACTTACCAACAAAAATCGAAATTCCCGAATATCTGTGTTGTCATAGCTGGTAAAAATGTATAAGACAAGTGATCAGAAAAGTAATTCTATATAACTTTAGTTATGTAGTATTTATTGATAGGACCATTAATAACAAATAATTGATAATTAAATTTTAGGCCTTCCCTCAAACTACCATTTCACTAAGCGTGAATAAAATTGTTTATAGCCTGGATTGCAGTGCCTCATTCCCCGACTTTAAATACCGATTTTCATTAAATTCTCTTCAGCCATTTTCTCGTGATGCCCGTACATGCATACAGACACAAAATTAAAAAGAGCATTTCTTCGTTACTGTGGAGACATTAAATAACTGGAGGTTCAACCTATTCAATACTCCAGTTATTTAATTTTTAACATCAATAATTTCAATACGGAACAATGAAATTTTTATCTTTAACTGTGGAGACAATCGATACAGAAGAGCCATTATTGTTAAATTCTGAGCAATGTACAGACGAAACTCTTATTTTATATATATATAGTACGTAACTAAGTAGCCCACCTGGTGGCCATGATCGTTAAGGCGCTGAAGTCTAAACGGTCTGACACCGTGGTTAGCAGGTTTGAGTCCCGTTGGTCGAAAAAAATTTCACCATCAGAATGTTGGGCAGCAGGGTAGGGGAGGTGGTGGTATACAAATTCTAATCACTAGATTGCGTGCCAAAAGTCTGGATTAAATTCCAAACCTCTCTGCAGTGCTCATATGGAGTGAGGGCATATGATGCTGTTGATGGTGATTCGTCCGTCGGATAGAGACGTTATTAAGCCTTGAGCAGACCCGTTGGTGCTATTCGATAGGAGTAGGCTATGTGCCAGCACTGGGTTTCACCCTCTCCCTCTCGAACTCTTAGAAAGGCCACGGCTACTCAGTGGCAGAGTTATAACGTGTTTACTGTACCTGACGCTTAGTAAAATTAAGTTTAACAGACTGCAGGAATATTTTCGTAATGAATCGTCATATTGTAAAAACATGTAGAACAGGTTCTAACAGCAAATTATGATGCCAATTTTAAGTTAATGGTTATTAAACATGCGGAAATGAAGAATAATTGTGCAGTCGCACGAACATCACTAAAGCTGCAGTTCTGCGTTAGCGTGAAGGCAAGGATAGCTTAAAAATGCGTAATATTTTTTAAAAAATGCATTCAGCGGCTCGCAACAAGGACACATTAAAGGAGTTGAAGATCAAACTGAGAGGTATGTGCGTGGAAAACGCAAGGGCGGAATGGCCGTACCACGGGACAATAAACTCGACCTTCAACGTCGGCGTCTTCATTATACATCACTAGCCAGCAAGTGAGACGTGTGTCTAGTGGCAGCCGGTTGTACATGACGCTTAGTAAAAGTAACAGTTTTATAGAGAGCAGGAATATTTTCCTGATGGATCGTACAGACGTGGAACAGTTCTTGCCGGCAAATTTTCAATGGTTTCTCTTCGATATTATGATGTCAATATTAATTTAATGGTTATAAAGCTCGCAGAAATAAAGAATAATTTTTCAGCCACAAGAAAATACAGCATAACTGAAGCCAATGTTTGGCGTTGGCGTGAAGACAAAGATAGTCTAAAAAATGCGTAGCCTACTGTTCAAGAAAGGCATTTGTATGATTTCACAAAGCACTTTTTAAGCCTGATTTAATTTTTTGAACGAAAAGTGGGAATTGTCTTGCATTCAGGGTTGTCTTGGATTTGGAGAAATACGGTGTATATATACACATTTATTCAAAGAATAAGCACTTTGCCCATTAAGGATGTTGCCCATAAGGACAAAGTATACTAAATACATTTCTGACTATACAGAAATACAGAACTTATTTTTTTTTTTGCTAGGGGCTTTACGTCGCGCCGACACAGATAGGTCTTATGGCGACGATGGGATAGGAAAGGCCTAGGAGTTGGAAGGAAGCGGCCGTGGCCTTAATTAAGGTACAGCCCCAGCATTTGCCTGGTGTGAAAATGGGAAACCACGGAAAACCATTTTCAGGGCTGCCGATAGTGGGATTCGAACCTACTATCTCCCGGATGCAAGCTCACAGCCGCGCGCCTCTACACGCACGGCCAACTCGCCCGGTCAGAACTTATAGAATAATACAAACTATAATACAAATATAGTAAAGGACAGAGAGTGTGGAAGTGACTGTCATGGGAGAGTTTTAATGCAATGGTGGGATGCACAGAAAAGGAAAGAAAGAAACCAATGAATAGTACTGTGAACTGTTAACATTCTTATTAAACTGAACTGAGCTTCAATATGGTTGAAGCTATTGCTCTGTACAACTGTTTGAGAGGTAAGAAGCTGAGAGCGAGTGCTGTGATGTACTGCCAAGTGTAAGAAGTTAATTTGTTTACTACAGGAAATATAATGACAGGACCAAATGGTGAGTGCCTGCAAACCACACTCAGGAAACTGAAGTTGGTGAATGACCATGACTACAGGAAATAGCATGAAATAAGTATTACAAGTTGCTTTACGTTGCACCAACATAGATAGGTTTTATGGCGACAATGGGATAGGAAAGAGCTAGGAGAAGGAAGGAAGGAAGCAGCCCCAGCATTTGCCTGGTGTGAAAATTGGAAACCATGGGAAAAACCATCTTCAAGGCTGCCGACAGCGGGGTTCGAACCCAGTATTTTCCTAATACAATCTCATAGCTATGTTAAAACAAGTATAACCAGATATTTTGTTATATATTTCCAATACATATAGTTTTTTTCTAAATAGTACCTTTAAATTAACTAAGGGAAGGAATATGTTTTTATCTGCAGAAGTTTAACCGCACCAAAGAAAAGGAATCTATATTTGATACTGGTGACTACTGACATACCAATTCTTCAAGACTTTAGAACCAATCAAGCAATAGGAAAAACAAAACAAAAAGGAACTATCTGATGAAAGAAGGAGATTTACCTGTGTAGTCAATGTCCTTTTTCTCCGCTGGAGGTGGAGGTCTGTAACTCTTTGGTCGATTGTTTCTGTTGTTATCTCTGCCTTGTTTCCTTGGTCCATCGTCTTGCCTAAAATTACTGTCTCTCCGATTTCCATCTCTACGATTATCATCCCTCCGATCACTGTCTCTACGATTATCGTCCCTCCGATCACTGTCCCGACGATTATCGTCCCTCCGATCATTGTCTCGACGATTATCGTCCCTCCGATCACTGTCCCGATGGTTATCATCCCTCCGATCACTATCACGGCGTTCGTTCTCTCTCCAGTTGTTTTCCAACCGACCATCGTCTTTCTGCTCATTCTCTCTTCTCCGGTTTCGCCTCACTCGTTCCCTATGGGACAGATAAAAATGAAATACATTGAGAGAAGTGGTATCAGTTTGGTACATTTAACAGAATGTTCAACACTGTAGCAATATCATGCACTTACTGAATTGCCTTAGTCTGTGTTAGTCATGAGCATTACAGTACAATTTTTTTTTTTTTTTTTTTTTTTTTTTTTTTTTTTTTTTGCTATGGGCTTTACGTCGCACCGACACAGATAGGTCTTATGGCGACGATGGGATAGGAAAGGCCTAGGAGTTGGAAGGAAGCGGCCGTGGCCTTAATTAAGGTACAGCCCCAGCATTTGCCTGGTGTGAAAATGGGAAACCATGAAAAACCATTTTCAGGGCTGCCGATAGTGGGATTCAAACCTACTATCTCCCGGATGCAAGCTCACAGCCACAGTACAATTTTTTTATTGTGGTAGTGATTTTCTGGCTAAGGTACGGTACGTGGTTGTGTTATTTTAATTAGTGTTACAATCGAAGTATGGCCGGAAAAGAAAAGAAAGCAGCGAGTTAAAAAGGCTACAATAAAACCTTCGTACAAAAAGAAAACTGAGTAGAAGATATGTGAACAATTTTCATTTGTTGTGATTTTTATGCTCCTATTTCATATTTTACCTCTGTTTATACTGTTATTTAAATGTAGTACTATGTTTAATTTTAATACATAGTGTGGAAAGTTATTATAGGCCTAATTACTTACAAAATAAAGCTTTATAGAGTCTCTGTATCAATTTGGCTGTTTTTTTAATGATACTACTCTATGATATCCAGATTTTGTGTTAACAGGACCACCCAGTGCCACATTAATCCGAATATCAGAGGTTTTACTGTAATAACAATAATAATTTCCACAATTTTATAACAACTCAGCATCATTCCCAGCTTTTCTATGCACTGGCATCACATACCTCAAACCAAAAGTTGAAGATCTGCAAAATCCAGCAAAGTATTGGCCTATAACATGTCTGTCTACTATATATAAGATATTTACATCCATAATAGCCAACGGAATTCTCAAACACTGCGAGGAAAACCACATCATTGCCGAGGAGCAAAGGGGTTGCAAGAAGAATACCAAGGGGCGCAAGGAGCAACTGTTTATTGACACTGTGGTCCTCGAACAAGCACACAAAAAATCCAGGAACCTACACACGTGCTTCATTTACTATCAAAAGGCCATTGATTCAGTACCACACACTTGGCTCATACATGTTCTGGAACTATATAAAGTTGAACCATCAATCATTCTCTTCCTGAAGACAGCAATGGCAGACTGGAAAACCTCACTTCACATTTCTCTGAGAAACAGCAATGTTACAACAAGACCCGTACCAATACGACGAGGGATCTTCCAAGGGGGCTCACTGAGTCCATTATGGTTCTGCATGGCATTAAATCCACTCTCCTACCTATTGAACACAAGTGGGTATGGATTTAGCATTAAGAACAAGCAAGAAGAGCTATTCAAAATCAGCCACCTACTCTATATGGATGACATTAAGCTGTATGCTTCTACCAAAACCCCATCTCCAACATCTTGTCTCAATTACCAAGATGTTTTCTTTAGATACAGGCGCAGAACCCAGACTGTCATCACGGGATTCTTCTCCGCACAAGGGTCATCTTCTAGTTTAAGCGACAAATTCATACAACAGCTGGAGGAAGAAGAAATGTACAAATATCTCTGATTTCATCAAAGCACTCGTATGAAACATGCCGACATCAAGAGAAATGTCACACAGCAATACAAAACTTTTTTTGCTAGGGGCTTTACGTCGCACTGACACAGGTAGGTCTTATGGCGACGATGGGATAGGGAAGGCCTAGGAGTTGAAAGGAAGCTTCCATGGCCTTAATTAAGGTACAGCCCCAGCACTTGCCTGGTGTGAAAATGGGAAACCATGGAAAACCATCTTCAGGGCTGCTGACAGTGGGATTCGAACCCACTATCTCCCGGATGCAAGCTCACAGCCGCACGGCCAACATGCCTCAACAAAGTACTATCATCAAAACTGACAGCTAAACATCTTACCAAATCAGTCAATACATACGCTGTACCACTATTCACATATTCTTTTGGCATCATAAAATGGACCCAAACAGAACTTCAGCAGTTACAAACGAAAACAGCAGTTTCACTCACCCCGTACCATATGCATCATCCTAAATCTGCAACCGAACGTCTTACACTTCCAAGATCAAAAGGTGGTAGGGGCTTCTTATGAAATGAAAATCTACAGCCTTTTTCCAGTCATTCGACTGGGTCGGGAATGGAATGAATGAAGTCCCCATCTAGTGGCGAGGATAGGAAATGTGCCGGCTGCCTGTCGCACTCCTCTGGGGCAATGATAAATGACTGACAAGTAAAATGAAGTGTTAACACGTTGAGTGCCATGCGACCCCATATGGGTACGTGAGAGTAGTAAAATTGTTGAGCTACACGTCCCCATATGGGGTCGTGCGTTTGTTCGAAATCAAGAACTTTGCGTACCCATTTGGGTGCGCAGTATACCTGTGTTTCATAGCTTTATAAAGCCTCTTCCTGCCATCTGTCGGCCGTCTATTTAAGTATGTGCATAGTCCACCTTTCATTCTTCAATTTCTGTTTTGGCGCGACCCCATATGGGTACGTCAGGCTTGCATTGTAGGGTGACAAAGTCAGTGTCTACCTTGCGCACGGATTGTTTATGTTGGTGTGCAGTGCTGTGAGTTTAGTGTTGTGCGAGTTAATTTGCTACTTTTATTCATTAGCACTATGAGTAAATCGAGCAGTAAGAGACTTAATGAAGATAACCTGAACGATTTGTTGAATAATTCGGACAATGATGATGTAGACGAGGAATATAGTTACAGTGACTTTGATCTCAGTACAAACGATGACATTGCAGAAAGTAGTGGCAGTGCTGAAAGTGAAAACGAGGATAGGCTTTCAGTGCAGGGAACAGCTGGGAATAATGATAATAACAGCAGCAACTGGCTTTCAGTGCAGGGAACAGCTGGGAATAATGATAATAACAGCAGCAACTGGCTTTCAGTGCAGGGAACAGCTGGGAATAATGATAATAACAGCAGCAACTGGCTTTCAGTGCAGGGAACAGCTGGGAATAATGAAATATCAGCAGCAACTGGGGTCTTGCATTGGCGCTCAGTGTGTCTTTCTTTTTCAAAGGGCGGAGGCACTTCACACCGGGATGGCGAATAATTCTGAAGCCTCACTGTATGATATGTATTGTTTATTCATTACAGATGATGTAATTAATTTAATGGTACAAGAAACCAATCGAAATGCTCAGCAAGTTTTGATGTATAAGCATTTAAGCAGATCAAGCCGCCTTAATGAATGGGTCGATACAACACCTGACGAAATGAGGAAATTCCTCGGTTTGCGCTTGTGGATGGGTCTTGTGCAACTGCCATCCTTTGCCTGTTATTGTAGCGATAAGACAATGTTCTACATGAAAGTTGCTCGTAGTGTTATGGGCAGAAACAGGTTCCAGTTACTGTTGAGATTCTGGAACTTCACCAACAATGAGCAGCAGGTAGGCAAGCTGCACAAAATACAGCCGCTAGCGAATTTGTTAGTTAAGCGATTTCAGGAAGTGAAGACCCCTGGAAGCAATATGGTCATAGATGAATCTATGGTTCCTTGGCGAGGAAGATTATCGTTCAAGCAGTATCTCCCAGGAAAGGCCCACAAATATGGTATTAAGATGTTCAAGTTATGTGATGATTCTGGTTACACGTATAGAATTATTATTTATGCCAGAAAAGGAACAGTCCCTGCTGATAAAAATCTTTCTATGGCGTCAGAAGTTGTACTCCACCTGATGGAGCCGTATTTAGACCAGGGGCGATTTTTATGCACCGATAATTACTACACTTCACTAGAACTAGCGAATGAACTTCTTGAACGCAAGACACATCTAGTCGGGACATTGCGAAAGAATAGGAAGGGCTTCCCGTGAGAAGTGACTGCGGCAAAACTGAAGAAAAACGAGTCTAAGGCAATGGAAAATGTTAAAGGTATCACAGTAATGAAGTGGATGGACAAAAGAGATGTGTTGATGATCTCAACTAAACACAGCAATACCATCGAAGCTACAGGAAAAACAAGTAGAAATGGTGAAGTTATAATGAAGCCTAGTATGACCATAGATTATAATTGTATGAAAGGTGGCATAGATTTATCCGACACCTTGTCGTCTTATCACTCTGCTCTACGCAAGACAATACGGTGGTACCACAAAGTCGCAGATGATCTGGTGTACGGTACGTGTATTGTCAATGCTTTTCTCACATATAACCAGACGCACACAAAGAAGATCCAGCTATGTGACTTTCGCCAGCAAGTGGTGGTGATAATGCTCTCTCTCCCAGAAGACCCAGTCAATAGGACACCAAAGAGGGACAATCATTACCTCGAACAGCGAGATCAACTCACAGACCTAAAATGTCGCAGGTAAGTTATATTTCGCACAAGTAACACTGAACATAATCAATATTTTACCATAATAAAATACTTTTATATGTCCTGAAATTCCCTTACAGAAGAGTTCGCGGACGCTGCAAGCGATGCTACGAGGAGTGCAGGCGGACTATGAGCAGCACAGAAGCATGCAAGAAAGCAACAAAAGTGTCCACCATCTGCAAATCTCGCCCTGACAAGCCCTACTTGTGTGTCAACTGCTTTGAACTGTACCACAAGAAGAACTGGTAAGTACTTTCAGCACGATTACATTCATGATACTACAGACAACACATTTACAAAGGTTCACACATAAGTACAAGGGACTGATAATCGTGATGTTCCTAGTCCGTAATGAATCAGTAACTACATTCACATAAGTTATAATGTTTCCGGACAATATTTGCCTACTTCTCTTTTTCCTTAGATCACTTCTGATGTGGATGATGCGGATGACGCAGATGACGAAGAAGTAGCGCAATTGTCTCCAGTTATTGCAGCAAATACTAAACAATTCACTTTCTCTGCTATTATGCTAAGTTATGTATATACATTCAAAATATTATGTATAATGTATTCTTTAATTTCCATTTATATAAAATCTTGTGTTCGTGAATAAAATTTGATATCATGTTTGTCATTTAGTTGAAATTTGCTTTCTCGGTCATCCTACAAATCTGAAAAACCCTTCAGCAATAGCAAGCTCATAGTATGAACAAGCTAACGCGTCTCTCATAATCGACATATAAAGCGTCGCGTCCCTGCAAAGGAAGAGGTAAGTATGGCTGAACGTTGGGACATAAGCAATTGTTTAAGTGCGACCCCATATGGGGGCGCGTGTACGTTTACAATTCGTAATGACCAATACGACCCCATATGGGGTCGCAATATTTTACCTAATCTACATAATAAGTTAACCTAATACATCATAAATATATCCTCATTTCAGCGATCACTTGCTTGGTTAAGCCTGTGAACGTTTTGGCACCAGGGAGTAACTCAGTGTTATTAGCTCACGGCACCAGACGACAATCCCAAGAATTTCGGCCTGGCACTCAACGTGTTAATGGAGAGTGTTGCTGGAATGAAAGATGACAGGGAAAACCGGAGTACCCGGAGAAAAACCTGTCCGCCTCCACTTTGTCCAGCACAAATATCACATGCAGCGACTGGGATTTGAACCACGGTGAGAGGCCGGCACGCTGCCGTCTGAGCCTCGGAGGCTCAGGGGCTTCTTATCCATTGTCAATTACACAACAATCTGATATCAAATCTAAAGAGAATATTTCCACTCGAGAGCGGAAACATTGTGTTTTCATCAAGCTGTTTGCAGAGCTGATAAACTATACACCTCTCAATCTATCATCATCGGAAATGCCTGTTTCTACCCCACCTACAAAGGAGATGAATACCGAGCTCGATAGCTGCAGTCGCTTAAATGCGGCCAATATCCAGATATCCAGATAGTAGGTTCGAACCCCACTGTCGGCAGCCCTGAAAATGGTTTTCCGTGGTTTCCCATTTTCACACCAGGCAAATGCTGGGGCTGTACCTTAATTAAGGCCACGGCCGCTTCCTTCCCACTCCTAGCCCTTTCCTGTCCCATCGTCGCCATAAGACCTATCTGTGTCGGTGCGACGTAAAGCAAAAAAAAAAACAAAAAACAAAAAAGGAGATGAATATGGTCACATGGAAGGAAAAACCTCTTCACGGGAAATACCCCCATGAACTGGTTCAGCCTCATATTGATAAACCTGCGTCGTAGATTCATCATGAATGATCCAACACTTGTCACAGAAAACTGCCGCCGCTGTTCCAGATCTACATAGAGCATACAGCAAGTCACATCTGGCTGCCCACACTTGACCAATACTGATTATAAGCACCGACATGATCAGGTAGCTAAAAATCATTCATCACAAACTTTCTGTAAAATGTGGATTCCTTCAGTCATCAATCTCCACACCTGTTCTCGAAAAGTCTTCATACAAGCTTCTATGGGACCGAGAAGTTATAACTGATGTCACACTCAGCAACAATAGGCCAGATATTATTCTAATTGACAAATCGAAAAGATCCACATCCCTTATAGAAATTGCCTGTCCAAACACCAATTTGCAAACAACAATAGCCACAAAGATATCAAAATACACTGAAATGGCAATAGAGATACGTCTGTGTAAACTAGAATCAGTCATCACAGTTCCAGTAGTAATATCATGTACTGGTGTTATTTTGAAAACTTTGCACAGCTCTCTGGCCGCATTAAACCTGCATCATCACACATACGCTGAACTACAGAAAGCCACCCTCATGAGCACCTGCCACATTATGAAAAAGTTTCTAGGAGCGACTTTTCCTCCCAAGTTCCAGGCTGCAGTTCCAGTAATACTGAAGAACAGATTCCCAAAATGGGGAGATAAAAAGTTGTTTAGCGACACCATCTGTGCATATTTATTGTATATACACTGACTTAGCAAATGTCAAGGGATAGTCACCCAATAGCGTGTGGGGCCTCCTCTGGCCCTGCGAACTGCAGTGAGACGCCGTTGAAGTGTGTTGACAAGTCCCTGGTAGTCCTCTGGACGCAGCTGACACCAAATCGTTTTCAGAGCGGCCGCCAATGCTGGTCTGTTCGCGGGTGCAGGATCCATGGCACGGAGCCTGCGTTCCAGGACATCCCAGATATGCTCGATAGGATTCATATCGGGGCTCCTGGGTGGCCATGACAGTTGCTGGACCTCCGCTGCATGTTCCTCGAACCATTCCCAGGTGATGTGGGAGCGATGTGGCGGCGTGTTATCATCTTGAAACACCGCAGAACCGTCTGGGCGCTGGAAGGCCAAAAATGGGCGGAGATGGTCTCCGAGCAGCTCAACATACCGCGTACCATTCAAAGTCTCTTCCAGAACAACTAGGGGGCCCATTCCATCCCAGGAAAATGCACCCCAGACCATAACAGAAACACCAGCGCCCTGGGCCACACCTTTGAAGCAGGCAGGATCCATCGCTTCAAGTGGTCTGCGCCATACACGATGCCTCCCATCGGCATGGTGCAGTTGAAATCGTGATTTGTCTGACCATATCACGTTACGCCATTGTTCCAGTGTCCATCCCTGGTGACTGGCGACAAATGCGCCGTCATCATGCCCCATGACGTTGGGTTAACAGTGGCACCCGTGTGCGGCGCCGGCTCCCATACCCCACAGAACCCATGTTCCTACGGATCGTCCACTGGGAGACGTGTCTAGCACGGCCTGTGTTGAATTGAGCCGTGATTTGTTGCATGGTTGCCCGTCTGTCACTATTGACAATCCGTCTCAGATGTCGCCGGTCACGGTCATCGAGGGTGGCTGGACGGTCGATCGTTCATCTGTTGTGGACGGTGACACCCGCATTCAACCATTCACGATACACCCTGGACACGGTTGATCGTGTGAAGCCGAATTCCCGCACCACTTCCGAAATCGCACTTCCCATCCGTCGGGCTCCGACGACCATACCCCGTTCGAGCGATGTTAGCTCACGACGACGTTCCATATTACACCTGTCACATGCACAGCCACTGCTCACAAGGTCTCCTATACAACTGCCGCTGGCACAGGAGGCGTGTGGTGCGCAGACAACACACCTGCGCATCAGTGCTCTGCTATCCCATGACATTTGATCAGTCAGTGTATATATTTATGTTGTAATTATTTCTGTTATACCTAGGTAAATATTTGTAAGTATATGTACAGTTTTATAATCAAGAGGGCGACATCTTGCTTAGGCCGAGTCAACCCATTATGTTGCCGGCACAAGCCGAGCCTTCCTAAATGGATATAATAATAATAATAATAATAATAATAATAATAATAATAATAATAATAATAATAATTTCTCAAGAACACTCAAGCAGCCCCAACAGCCTAAGCTGCAAATCATTTCCATTAATATTCATAGTCCATCATTGGCTCATTTGAAAAAGAAAAAAAAAAATCCATATCAAAATTCTGAGGGCAAATATCACCTAAGGTCAAATGCAGACCTATACTCTAAATCTGGAAAGCTCTCACTTGTTATGAGGAAGCGCCGTCTTACGTTTTACGGTCATCTGTCTTGAATGCACAATCACCAACAAGATGAGGGAGTACTGCAAATCCAGAAAGACTAACAACTGTTAACAGGCTAAAATGATATGTTAAATACATATATTTGTATAATATCTCTTCAAAAGCTACAGATTTTTACATGACAGTAGGCAATTGGAATATTGTTCGACACGAATTCTTTTACATGCCAGTGAATCTCACAAGGTTGGTGCATAAAAGTATAAGCTGTTTTTAGATAGTATGATGATGATGGTTGTTGTAGGGGCCTAACACCTAGGTCATCAGCCCCTAATGGTATGAAATGTAATGACCATTTAAAATTCCAAAATTCATCCAATGACCAGAATTCAAAACTTGAGGATGAAGAATGAATATGAATGTAAAATAATCAACGGATCCAACTCACAATATTAAAAAAAGTTCCAAAATCCATCCACTGACTAGAACTCAAAAAGACGACGATGAACAACGATTATGAACTTAAAACAATCAGTGGATCCCACTCTCAATGCCCCACCTTCCCAGAAACTAACATAAAACAATGGTATATACTGACCAAGGGCCTGCTTCCAAAGCACGATCCTGAATCGATGATGCTTGTTGTCTCAAGGGGTCCAAAATCCAGGTCAACGGCCCCTCACAATGACGCTTATTGCTAGTAAAGTAGAGCCATGGTATTTCTCATGTAGCGGTACTAATCACAAGTAACGTAGAATCACGGTGTTCCTCACATTGTGGTACTACTCACAGGTAATGAATGCGCTACACACAGATAATGCAGACCTATGGTGTTTCGCACATAATGGCACCATTCATAGGCAACACAAACCCATCGTGTTCCTCACATTGTGGTACTAATCACAGGCAATGCAGAGACCCATGGTGTTCCTTGAAACACACACCCATGATGTCCACAAGCAGATGCTGAAACATCCCAGTGAGGACAGGCTCTTTTTATCTCTTCGGGGTGTTCCAACTGAACCTGGACAGAGGGGAGCCTCTGTCATGGTGGTGGATACTATACACAGGTACTGTAAACACAGAGTGATACACCCATAGGCCCATGGTATTCCTTACATTGAGTTACTAATCGCAAGAAAAGTTGATGCATGGTGTTCCTTGCGTGATGGTACTTGTGGTGGACTGCTATCAAACATGAGATGGGTTTTTTTTGCTAGGGGCTTTACGTCGCACCGACACAGATAGGTCTTATGGCGACGATGGGATAGGAAAAGCTTGGGAGTTGGAAGGAAGCGGCCGTGGCCTTAATTAAGTTACAGCCCCAGCATTTGCCTGGTGTGAAAATGGGAAACCACGGAAAACCATTTTCAGGGCTGCCGATAGTGGGATTCGAACCTACTATCTCCCGGATGCAAGTTCACAACCGCGCGCCTCTACGCGCACGGCCAACTCGCCCGGTATGAGATGGTTTATTACTATCAAACTTGATATACACTGCTACTAAACTTGACATGGGCCGAGATATAGTATAAATATAGCAAATATTAAAAGGGTCAGCGGCATATAAGAATGTACAACCCGTCAGTAATCAACGCAAGCCGGAAGACTAGGAATTAGGCAAATATATAAATTGAGATAATATGGAAATGCAGAGTCCATAAAAAGGAAGCACAAAACTAATAAATAAGAACCACCCAGAGGGAGTGAAAAGGGCAAGAGAAAAAAATAATATATAAACAAGGCAATAAATATATATATATATTAACAATCAACAAGTGGAACAATTTAACATCTGTGATAAGATACAAGACACCCAAAGAATATTGCCTACGAATAGGAAGATAAGCTCGAGAAGTGAGGAAAAATATGCCACATTTACAATGTTTGAAGAATATATATACTTCAAGAAGAGAATAAGAACCAGAAACATTAAAAGTACAATAGAGTGAAATAAAAAGAACTCCAATGTAAGACAAGGATAAAGATAAAGCAGAGGACAGGGAAATGGAAACAAGGATGAACTATGGGAAAGATTCCCTTCGCCGGGGTAGTATGTTTATTTAAAGATAAAAATTTCATTGTTCCGTATTGAAAGTATTAATGTTAAAAATTAAATAATTGTTGTAAAAGTCTCAGATGCATGGAATAGTAATTCACTTCAAAAAGGCTGTGTGATATGCAGATAACAGTTCTTATAGTCCTGAGAGAAAAGTAGAGTCTGTTAGCATAATGTCAGCACAGGTGTAAACTGACAAGAATAAAGACAAGTAGAGGCCAGATAGCCTAACAAATATGAAGTTGAAGTAATAAGTTCAAAGTTCTTGCTCACCAAAGAAACAGAAGATGTTATGCAGATATACGGTGCTCCACCACTCCTATGCGAGAACAGACTTAATTTGTGAGGAGTGAAGCCCGTGAATATAGAGGAGCAAGGAAAAGTCTAGAAGTTTGCACGAACAAAAGCCAGCATGTTCGAGAAATGCCACGTCACAATCACATGTCCACAGAGATGTGTGACAGCACGCATGGCAATAGGCAGCGAATGTGGCAACGTCAGAAGGAGATGACGTCATGGTTACATGTTGAAGAGAGCCGGAGAGCAGCAGGCGGACGCAACAGTATAGAGAGACAATGGTGGCGAAGCGGTCGAAGAAAATACGGCAGGCGAAGGTAGGATAAAGTGCAGAATAAGTAGTGGAGATCATTACATACTAAGCACAGGTAATCTCATGGTTCAAAATTCAGCATCCCTTGGTTGCCCCCTTTAGTCAGCTCTTACAACAGGCAGGGGGGGATACCGTGAGTGTATTATTCGTCTGCATCCCCCACCCATAGGGGTTTATTTAAATAGTAATCAATATTGTTTTTTGTTGTTTTTACGACTTGTTTTACGTCGCACCAACACAGATAGGTCTTATGGCGATGCTGGGACAAGAAAGGCCTAGGAGTGGGAAGGACGTGGTCGTGGCCTTAATTAAGGTACAGCCCCAGCATTTGCCTGGTGTGAAAATGGGAAACCATGGGAAACCATGGAAAACCATCTTCACGGCTGCCGACAGTAGGGTTCGAACCCACTATCTCCTGAATACTGGATACTGGCTGCACTTAAGCGACTGCAGCTATCGAGCTCAGTAATCAATACTGTTGTGTTTAGTCAATTATGCTACACAACCAAGCATTATTCATATATTCTCTACAGGCATGCACTATAAGAGTACTTTATTTTTAAAACAGCTTATAAAATCACTAGGTAAAAAGTCTACACCACAAACTGTACACAGTCCTATAAATGGTATTTAAGTCATATATAGAGATAAGAACTTGAAAAGGAACAAAATAGGATAAACAAGTCAATGTGAGGAAAGGGATCGATAGAAAGTGATAAATATCAAATCACTATAGGACAATCTCCTCTCTTAACAAACAGAATGACTCCCTCCTCATCAATTCCAGATCTTCTACATCCATTTCTTCTCATCCTCTGATGAGCTCGTTCCTGTTTCTCCAGTTTCATCAGGAGGGCGAGCATCACTGAGGGCCATCTTGACAGATCTTCAGTCAGCATGAAGTGTGGAATAAGAAGTAGACAAAGACAGAAAAAGGATAGGGAGAAAAAAGATGACTGCAGATGGCAAAAGACTAAGATCATAGCACGAACACAGAAGGAGAAATGAGTCAATCAATCAATGATCTGCATTTAAGGCAGTCGCCCAGGTGGCAGATTCCCTGTCAATTGTTTGCCTAGCCTTTTCTTACACATTTTCAAAGAACTTGAAAATTAAATTATTCCAATCACTAACTCCTCTTCCTATAAATGAATATTTGCCCCAATTTGTTCTCTTGAATTCAAACTTCATCTTCATTCTATGATCTTTCCTACTTTTAAAAGCTCTGCTCAACCTTACTCATCTATTCATGCCATCTCTCCACTGACAGATCAGAACATACCACTTAGTCAAGCAACTCATCTCCTTACACCTAAGTCTTCCCAGTCCAAAGTTTACAACATTTTCGTAACACTACTCCTTTGTCAGAAATCACCCACAACAAATTGCACTTCTTTCCTTTCATCTTTTGCAGTTCTCATATCAAGTATCCATGGCGAGGATCCCATACACTGAAACCATACTCTAACTGGGGTCTTGCCAGAGACATAAACTCCCACTCCTTTACCTACTTACTACAACCCCTAAATACCCTCATAACCACGTGAAGAGATCTGCAAACTTTCTTCACAACCTCGTTATTATGATTACCCCAATGAAGATCATTCCTTATATTCACCTAGGTACTTACAGTGATCTCCACGAGCTACTATCAGTCCATCAACACAGTAATTAAAATTAAGAGGACTTTTCCTCTTGAAGAAACTTAGAACATGACTTTTCATGCTGTTTACCATCATATAGGCCCTACCAATGTCTGCTGCCCATCTCGCAACATTGTCTAGGCCCCTCTGCAGTCGTTCACAATCCTGCAACTCATTTACTGCTCTATACAGTATGACATAATTTGCAAATAGCCTTTATCTGTGATTCTAATTCTTTACTCGTATCATTTGTATATTTATTCTTTATTTTATTCTTCTTCTTTTATGACCGCATAGGATCACTATAGTCAGTCCATCGTTCAGGTCTCTTTGAAGGGATTGTTCGGGCTTTGCGGTCCTCCCAGTACTTCTTCATATGCTCCGATCTTCGTGCCCTTTCCTCGGTTGAAAATAAGCGTGTTGTTGGTTTGTTTCATGTAAGGGTAAGGCGGAGGTTTGTATTCTTGAGTTTTGTATGCAATTTTATCTTATTTGTGGTGTCTTCTGTTGTAAGGCCTATTTCCATCAGATCCCCTCTTACTTCTCTGATCCATTTACATCTTGGTGTGGTATTTTTTGAGACAAGATTGTGTTGTACTAGTTGTTTCAGAAGTTACGAATCCTGCATCCTCATGATATGTCCAAAGAATCCTAGTCTCCTCTTACGCATAGTATCAGTAATAGGTTCTAGCTCTTTGTACACGACTTTGTTAGGTATTATCTGCCACTGTCCATGTTTCTGGTAAAAAAAATAATAATAATAATAATAATAATAATAATAATAATAATAATAATAATAATAATAATAATAATAATAATCGTATGGCCTCAGCTACCGTGTGCAGACATTTCGATTTGACGCCATCTGGCTGTCTGCTCGTCAATTTCGACATTCCGTTTTACTCTAGGTCCCCTAGATGGCAGACAGAGTAAACCGGATCTCTCTTGGGCGTCTATGGCTGAGATTTAATTAATTTTGTCGGGTAAATACCAAATGTATCACCAGAGATCTTTTAAATGCCGACATCGTACGACATGGAGTGTCGAATGGACTTTTTTCCGCCCTTCAAAAATCTGACTACCTCTGCCGGGTTTGAACCTGCTATCTTGGGATCCGGAGGCCGACACTCTACCACGGATCCACAGAGGCAGCTTTCTGGTATTTTTTGTTGATGCAGGTTCTTCTAATCCTCCTTTCAATTTTCTAAAGTCTGTCAGTCTTTGATTGTTTATTCAGGTGAAAAAGTGTTTCTGCTGTATATGTAGCTTCAGGTTTTATAACTGTGTTGTAGTGTTTTATTTTTGCATTTATTGATAAACATTTCTTTTTGTAGATATCCCATGTTAATTTTTGTGCTTTAGCTAATCTATTTGTTCTTGTTTGGACTGAGATTTTTTCATTTAGGTTGTGTTATTACTTCTCCAAGATATTTAAATTGAGTTACTATTTTGATTTTATTACCATTTATGGTAACTTCTTTTAGTTGTGTTGGTTTTTGGGGCATAATTTGTTTTTTCGAATGATATTTTGAGGCCAATTTTATTTGCAATGTTCTGAAGTTCTGATATCTGGGTTTTTGCTTCTTTTATGTCCACTGCTAATAATGCTAAATAGTCGGTGAAACCCAGGCAATTTGTTTTGATTTTTTCGGCCAATCTTTATTTTTGGGGGACATTTCTTAAACCAATCCTTCATTACCATTTCTAGAGCACAATTAAACAATAGTGGTGAGAGCCCATCTCCCTGCCATAGTCCAGTTTTAATTTCAAATGACACTGATGTTTCACCCCTAAACTTCACTTTTGATTTGGTGTTAGTGAGAGTCAATTTTATCATGTTTATTAATTTGGGGTGTAGTCCAAGGTGTCTTAAAATTTTAAACAGAGATTCTCTATGGATGCAATCGTAAGCTTTCTTGAAATCTACAAATGTTATCACCATATCTCTGTTTCTTCTCCTGTTATAGTCCATTATCAACTAAAGACTCATGATCTGATCAGGACAGCTCCCCCAGGGTCCGAAACCTCTTTGATATTCTCTTAGTTCTTTCTCAAGTTGTAATCTTATCCTATTAAGGATGATTATTGAAAATATTTTGTATGTTATGTCTAGGAGTGAGATTCCCCTGTAGTTATTAGGGTCAGTTTTGTCTCCTTTTTTGTGCAGTGGGTGAATGAGGGCTGTCGTCCAGTGTTCTGGCAGTAGTTCTTTAATTCAGATAGAGACAAGCTGTTGATGGAGGGCAACTTTTGCTGATCTTCCTGCATATTTCCAGATTTCCGCAAAGGTCTGATCTTCTCCTGGCACTCTGTAGTTTTTTAATTTATTCAGTGCTTGGTAGACTTCCTTTATTGTGGGGGATTGATGTTTTCTGGTGGTATTTTTATTGGGGTGTTGGTGTCCAAATGAAGGAGTTCTGAAGGTTCCTCACAATTTAAAAGCTTGTTGAAATATTTAGCCAGAATTTATGCATTGTCTTTATTGTTATGAGACAGCTTACCATTTTTATCCTTCATCAGTAGGGTCAGGGGTTCATATTTTTGGAGCTGTTTTCTGAAGGTTTTGTAGTAGTCCCTTGTACTGAATTCTTCTTCAATTAATTGCAGTGTGTCCTTATGATGCTGTCTTTTTATTCTTCTTAAGACTTGGGTAGTTTCTTTTCTCTGTTTTACTAGATTTTGATAGGATAATCTGATTTTTGGGACTGATGTAATAGCCACGCCTGATGTCTTTTCTCCACTGTTTCATCACATTCACTGTTCCACCATTAGTGTTTTTTACGTGGTTTAATTGGAGCCAGGTCCTCTGCAATTTGTTTAAGGTTATGTACTAAGTCTTCAAGTATATCTGTGTTTTTTTATTTTTTCAGTTGCTTTTTGGTCATTTACATTGTTGATTAGCTGGGTAGGATCTATTTTTCTTTTAGGAGCTTGCTTTTATAGCCTCCTCTCGGGAGTGAGCTTAAATTTTATTTTAACTACGTAGTCATCTGAACCTGTGTCTATTCCTCGGAGGACTTTGATGCTATAGATCTCATTTTGGTGTTATTTGTCCATGCAGATGTGATCCAGTTGCCATTCTCCTTTAGTGTAATCAGGGTGTTTCCATGTTTTGAGTTTTTGAGATTTTCTCTTGAAACATGTAGATTTTGAGATTAAATTATGGTTTCTACACAGGTCAACTAGTCTCTCAATTTTTATTTGTTTTCTTGTGTGCTGGCCATTTTCCAATTATGTCACGGTATTTTCTTTCTCTGCCTAGTTGAGCGTTGAAGTCGCCTATTAATAATTTTACATGGTGTTTGGGGATGTTACCTATGGTCTGGTCCAATAGGTCCCACAATTCTTCTGTTCCCTCAGGGTCTTTTGAGGAGTTGTTTTCATCATTAGTGGGAGCATGGGCATTTATTATAGTGTAAAAAACAAGAATGAAATGGCGTATGGCTTTTAGTGCCGGGAGTGTCCGAGGACACTAACCAATTAGCCATGGAGCCGGACTATTATAGTATAGATTTTATTAGATGCCTTTAAGGTGAGCGTTGAGAGTCGTGGAGACTGTGATTTGAATTCTTGAACTGAGTTTATTATTTTAAGGCTGACCAAGAATCCTGTTCCAAATTGTGGGACATTCTTCATCACTCTCTTCCAGGCTATACCATTATAAAGTCTGTACCTTTGAGATTCCAAGGCATCCTGGTCAGTGTTTCTAATTTTTTGTAATCCCATGATAAGAACTTTGGGTTGGTCCATTATAAGTAAACTCTTTCAAGATTATGCCGGTGATCACTTTTAGTTTCCCGGTTTGCATGAGTGAGTTTATACTGTGTGTAGGGGAAGTAGGTTATCTGCTTTGGTTTGATTCTTGACTTTGTCTCGTTGGTGTATGTGGAGACTGTGATTTGAATTCTTGAACTGTTCCGAATTGTGGGGCATTCTTCAACACACTTTTCCTGGGTATACCTTTATAAAGTCTGTACACTTGAGATGGGGTATTTATTTATTTATTTATTTATTTATTTATTTATTTATTTACTTATTTTATATTATATTTATTCCTCCTCAAATGATTGAGGTTGCCTAACCAACAAAGAATATCACACAATATAAATTTAGTAAACTAATTACAATACGGAATAAAAGATAAACAATAATTCTAATGATAATGTAGAGAAAACAATCCTTAGTGTCGAAGAAGAAGCATATAGAATACTTCAAATGATTTAATTAAGTGGGTGGATCGTAGAGGTGATGCCTCAAGACTGACATTGAGGCTTTCAAAGTATGTACGCCCCAGCTCACAATGGTCTCATTCAGCATCCCAAGAAAACATGAAGGTCCAAAAATACTGAGTATAGGATGAACTAACTGCAGACATGATTAAAGCTGCTGGCGCACAAGGAATTTAATGGCTATACAGGGTGATAAGGGCAATATGGAACGATAAAATAATACCAGGTGACTGGGAAAAGGGAGTTATAGTTCCCCTGTTCAAGAAAGGAAGTCCAAAAAAGTGCAGCAACTATAGAGGGATTACCTTACTGTGCCATGGTTTTAAAATATTTGAGAAGATTCTTGAGAAATGATTAAGGAAAATTATTGAACCCCAACTGCAAGAAGAACAATATGGATTTAAGAAAGCTAGATCAACTATAGACTTCATATTCATACTGAAAATGATATTAGAAAAGCACATGGAGAAATATCGCAGCTTGACATCTGTGTTCCTAGACATCGAAAAAGCATTTGATAGTGTCCCTAGAACAACTATATGGGAGTGTCTTCACCACATGAATGAAATCATAAAAGAAGTGCAGCAGAACACCAACATGGATCTTAAAGCATTTTCTTTTGCAGATTATATAGTATCTGGGTAAATAGCGAGATTGAAGTCCAGGAAAGGCTGAATGTCCGGAATGATCATCTGAAAAAATATGGACTAAAAGTAAGTGCTACAAAAACTGCTGCAATGTCTGTTAATAGAGAGAGAAGTAAAGATAATATAATGCTGGAGGGTATACAATTGGAAACAGTAAACCAGTATCAGTACCTTGGATGCATAATATCAAGTGATAACAGCACACAGCTTGAATTAAATAACCATATTCAGAAATCCAGTCAATTCTATCAGCAAGTTCGATATCTGCTCTGGAATAAACAAGTGCCACTAAGATCAAAACAAACTCTGTTTTGAACATACTTTGTCCTTATACTGACTTATAGATTGGAAACATGCACAACTACCAAAAAAGATGACAGGAGACTTCAGGCTTCAGAAATGTAGTTTCTAAGAAGCATGCTTCAAAAGACTATGAAAGACAAAGTAAGAAATGAGAAGATTAGAGAACAAGCTGGAATAAATCAGTCCCTGAAGGAGACCATAACTAGGGCACGTTTGCAATGGTTTGGTCACGTCAAACGTGTGACAAAGAAGAATTGCAAAACAATGGCTGCATACTGAGATTACTGGAAAGAGATCTGTTGGAAGACCTAGGAGGAGATGGCTGGACCAAGTGAAGGAAGATATCACATCCAAAGGAATCAAGTGGGATGAAGTCTTGAAGGAGCAGAGGTACATGAATAGACTAAACTGGAGAGCACTCATAAACTACACCCAGGAAACTGGAGTGGAAACTTGATGAGGAGGATCCCAATGGGTCAATATAAGTAATGAAAAAAAAAAAAAAAAAAAGTGACAATCAAGTCATACATAGAAAGCACACAATAGGATATACACAATGCCAGGTTGGAGTGAGAAGAGGGAGTAACAGAAAGAAGACATAAAATACAAACTTGATAACATTACAGAATGATGACAATATCCACATCTTTTCTTGTCAACAATCCCAGTTCAATATATTTATTAATAAGTCAGTGTGAGAAGAAAGAGTAAACCAAAGGCAAAGCAAGAACAAATTTAAACAGGCCCTACACTGAATGATAATGTAAAATTCCACATTTCCACATACTGACTAGTCAATATGGCAATCCAGTTTGGCAATGCTTTCATCTCCTCCTCTCCTAGCTCTGTTTCAGATCTATTTTCAAACAAATGTCTTGTATTCCTTTCTTATAAATATTTAAATACTTTACTAAAATTAGTTATCATACATGTTTCTCCTTCTGGGCAGGCTTTGCTAATGAATTATAAGATAGTAAGAACACTTCCTTACATGCTGAATTAATCACTAGGTAATAAGATTTCATATAAATGTTTAACAATGTATGAACAACAAAACCATTGTTGTTATTTCATTTTAGAATACTGGACAGTCTGATCAACAGTTTCACTTACACAAGAGGTCCCAAATGCCTTTGTGGTGTCACAATATACATGCAGACCTAGGTAGGTAGTTTGTAACAATATCCATGGTCAGACTAGGTATACATATTTGAGTGACATTTAAGTAGGTCTATTCTGTGCCTTGAAAATAACAAAACAAGGATTCTGCTGTAACGGGTGTTCCATTCAAATAGGAAAACTGTATATTTTGAGAACATCAAGTACGACCACAAGGATCCTGAATTCCAGAAAATATGACTACATAGTCTTTAGAGCACAGTGATGATAAAAGGATCACAAATAGTAATCAACAACAAAAAACTAAGGACAGACACTCAGAAAAAAGAAACTATCTGCTTGCGAAAATCAAATGATTACAATACGTCTCTCGGTCATGGCCATTAACGGCAGCTAATTTCAGACGACCATCAGCCTAAGACATACTTATATCAATTATAAACACACTCTAATTCAATCGGAAAACAAAAGTAAACATTCTGGAAAATAAAATGGAAACAGGAACAAAAATACAAAAAGTACAGGTGATGTTGCAGGATAACATTATACCGACAGCAATGTCTTCCACAGTATATTTGTCATACTGTCCTTAATACCAAACTACGGGTCCCAAAAAGACCAATTCTCTGTCGTATACTGTAGTGCTGGCTAAGCAGGGGATACATGGCCAATAAATGTCTTTTCTTTGTGGCAACTTCTGCAGTCTAACCTACATCCCTTTCAAACTGTATGGTAGCATCCAGCACCACAGCTATGCATGTGTTGATTTTAACAATGTCAGCTCTTCTTGTAGACCCGGTGGAAGATAAACAGTGGACTTCATAAACTTGCCACTTCTGTTCACGTAATGCTCTGGTTATAGACTATTTAACTTCGCGGTGTTGACTATTTCTCCTCAGTGTTCATTTCAGACAGACAACCAACACCTGTGCCAGAATTTCAGTCTCACCACAGCGGGATAGTGGCAACATGTTGTGCTTGATGTTGTGCAAATATGTTGGAACATCTTTTAAGTGTATTCACCCATTCCAACCTGGGAAGACTTTTATTATTGCTCACCAAGTGGTCAGTTTTGGGATGGTCGGTATACACAGCGACTCCTTTTCCTCTCAGCATACGTGAACACCAGGTGTTGAAGGCTCCTCCCTTTAAAAAAATTATGATGTTTCCACCCGTTCAGAGGTTCCCATTAATTATCAATATTTAGGTTGTTGAATAATGACTTTTCGTCTTCTGGGTCTGACACACGGTGTAGAGGTGAATGTCACTGACACACAGCAGATGCCTAGAAATGTGAAAGTGCTTGAAAGAAGTTTCACATTAAGCCTTCAGGATACCCAGACTACGAAGATTCTTTTTGTAGAGTAGATTAACCCCCACCTGGACAATCATGAGGAAGCCCAACAATTTCTTTAACTGCTCCTCTTAGTAGCTGAAGTATATTGATTAGGGAACAGTTCTTTTATTTTTTTAATGGCATAGATTCTAAAGGAAATATGAGGAACACCAGACCATACACACTGAATTGATAGGCCTATGACAGTATCATGAAAGCTAAATTACAGGAATGCCAAGAAAGACAAAATATACCAACATCATCTATAATAATAATAATAATAATAATAATACTAATACTAATACGAATAATACTAATAATAATAATACTAATAATAATGTACTTTTCCCTCGACAAACCCATGATGGCTTTGCTTAATTCCAAATGTTCCAGAGTAGGTCTTCCAGTCAGATCTCCGGGGGCGATGGGATTAAGAGAAGCCCCTATTTTAATCCGTCAAAGTAAATTCTCTATGAGACTTATCTGAAGGATTACAACATGGAATGTCCGTGGTGCCCTACAGCCGGGGAAACTCGTAATAATAGAAAGAGAAATGAGTTCACATGATGTGGATATCCTTGGCCTTAATGAGACTCATTGGAAAGGACATGGACATTTTGTAAATCATGGAAGAAATACTGTATACTTTTCGGGAAGCGATGACATGAGTCAAAATGGTGTTGCAATATTGTTGTTCCTGAAAAACTGAACAATACAGCACTAGGCTATGAACCCATCAGTGATAGAATCATTAACATCAAAATGAATGATTCCCCTTGCAGGATTAATATTATTCAGGTCCATGCTCATACAGCTACAGCATCAGATGCTGAAATAGAAGATTTCTATGAACTATTAGAACATACCATCAATCTGTTTGCAAATAGGGAAATAGTAATAATCCAAGGTGACTTCAATGCTAAGATTGGGGACACTACTGGAGACACTGACATCAGATCTGTGATTGGTCGTTATGGCCCAGGCGAAAGGAATGGACAAGGAAAACAGCTACTGGAGTTTTGTGTTGGCAATGACATGGTAATTTGCAACGCCCTCTTCCAGCATCACCCAAGGCGTCTGTACACTTGGATATTGCCTGGTGATAGAGTCAGGAATCAGATTGATTTCATCTTGATGAGACAATGTTGGAAGACATCTGTTCTAGAGTGTAAGACCTTTCCTGGAGCGGAATGTGGCAGTGACCATAATTTGTAGTCCATGAAAATACGGCTAAAACTAAAAGTCACCAAGAAGATAAGAGCAAGACAGTTTAGACTCACTAACCAAGAATTTCTTGCACGCTTTGGGCAACTTGTACGGCCATAGCTCCCAGATTTGCTACTAAAGGAAGAAGAATCACCTTGTCAGACGTGGGACAGAATAAGAGAGATTGTCTCCTCATCTCTCCCAGAGCCAGCTAGGAGGACACCGAGTGCAAAACATCCCTGGATATCAAACAAGACTTTACAACTGATTGAAGAAAGAGTAGTCTCAGGAAACATGGTATCCAATCCATTCAGGAACAAAATTAGGTACTGGATCCCGTGTAGAGAGATACAGCGTAACTGTAGGAATAATAAATCACAGTTCATCCACAGCATTTGCGAGGAAACAGAACAAAACCAGAACCAAAATCAAACAAAGGATCTCTTCAACAAAATCAATAGCATTACTTGTCAATTTAAACCACACACATGGTGTATAGAAGGCGAGAATGGACGCCTAATTGGAGATAGAAAAGAAGTGCTAGAGAGGTGGAAACAATACTGTGAACAGCTGTACTATGGAAGAAATGATGATGTAGCAGTCTAGCAACCAGGAGGGCTTTCTGCATTGGAACCTTCCATTCTACAAAGTGAAATCAAGAACGACATTAACCATTTGAAAAATATTTCTGGAGAGAAGCTTAAAGAAATGGGTGAAGAAGGCTTGCACGTGATGCACTCATTGTGTAATAGGATATAGACGACAAGAGAATGGCCAAAAGATTGGACAAGCTCTATCTTAATCCTCTTGCACAAGAAAGGGTCAGTCAAGAAGTGTTCCAACTATCGTACAATAGCTCTGATATCTCATGCAAGTAAGATTTCATTGTACATCATAAACCAGCGTCTCAAGTCTTACATAATGCCTCACATATCCATTGAGCAAGCAGGATCTGTTGCAGGAAAAGGAACACGGGAACAGATTTTTAATATGAGGCAAATAACTGAAAAATCTTGTGAGTTCTGTGTTCCTGTGCTAATATGCTTCCTTGACTACAAGAAAGCTTTTGATTGTGTTGTATGGAATAAACTATGGCAGGTTCATGGTGAATTTGGCATTTCACAACATCTAATATCATTACTGAAAAGTCTGTATGGAAACAACATTGCAACTATAAAGGTAGATGGCAACATTCCAGATTTTTCAGTATTTCGCAGGGTGTCCGACATGGCTGCATGTTATCACCTATTCTATATAACATCTATGCTGAATATGTGATGAAGAAAGCCCTCAATGATTGGACTGGAGGCATATCAATTGGTAGACGAAAAATCAGTAACCTGCGCTTTGCTGATGACACTGCTCTCCTTGCCAGCAGTGAAGATGAACTTGCAGAATTACTAGCAAGGGTAAAAGATGCAAGTTTAGAATATGGGCTAGAGATCGATTGATGATTGATGTTTGTTGTTTAAAGGGGCCTAACATCGAGGTCATCGGCCCTTAATGGTACGAAATGAGACAAAATGAAATGATAACTTAAAAGTCCAAAATCTCCACTGACCAGAATTCAAAGCATGAGGACGAAGAATGAATGGATGGACGGATAAGAATTTGAAACAATCAGTGGATCCGACCCACAGTGCCTCACATGCACAGAAGCTGGCACAAAACAATAGTATTACTGACTAGTAATGCAAGGAAGGTACTGGCACCATGCTTTGACACCGGTGCCAGAGACGGAATGGTAGGCACGGTGCCACGATTTAAAATGAACCAGTGCCAGTGGCAATGCCATAAAAATAAATCTGTGAAACACAAGAATAAAAAGGTTTGTGACGTGAATATTGACCTTATTTATACCATTAGTAAGGACAAGAACCATCAATCAAGTCCGATTTTCCATGAGTACATCGAACAGTATGGCGGGCACTGGCGGCTGGCACTGTTGTTGAACGAAGCACTATTGTGTGTAACCACGTGCCTACCTCGACATGTACAGGCCAGTGCTTCTCAGGTCCGTGCCGGTGGCAGTGGCAGTGCCAGGACAGATTGCTTCTACAGTACCTACTGGCCACCCCGTCCTACCAAGTGCTGCCGGACCGCGCCACGCTATGCTTTATTCTCCTTCGTTATATTATTGATTGTCCTGAATTCTGTGTCAATGGCAGATAGACGAAAATCTAGTCCTTTGTGGAGCTGTATCACTCCAGATGATAAAAGCCGGTACATAGCAGTGTGGGATATTTGTAAATCTTGTATATCGTTCAAATCGGCGACATCATGTTTAAAACGGCGTATGCTTCGTCGTACCTGGAAGACCCCTTAATAGCTAGGCAGGCAGATCCGTTAAAATGGTGGTTAGGAAGAAAGCTTCAGTATCCCAACATTTACTTTTTAGCTGTCCGGAAGTTGTGTGTTGTAACAACATCCGCACCTGCCGAAGGAGTGTTTTCGAAAGCTCATCAAATTTTCACTAATAGACTGTCAGTGAATAAAGTGAAAAAAGTACTGTTATTGAATGTGAAGTGAAATTTTTTTTGAGGGTTATTTGGTAGTATTTTCCATGTAAATATTAATATCAATTACGGTATATGTATGTGTAGTTGTCAATACATGAAGCATAAACGTTTTTATACGAGTCCAATGAATAAGTAGTCATCGTGGCACTGGCACTGTGCACACCAGTGTCAGCAGAGGCACTGAACTTTACATCACCATTACTAACCAACGTACTGCTTCTATAGCACGATGCTGAATCGATTATGCTTATAGTCGAAACGGGTCCAAAATCCAGGTCATCAGCCCCTCATAATGGTATTTATTGCTAGGAAAGTAGAACCATGCTATGTGTAATGTTGCAGTACTAATTAAAAGTAGCGGAGACTTGCGGTATTCCACACATTATGGTACTATTCACAGGTGGTGTAATGCGCACATGTAACACAGACCTATGGTGTTTCGTACATTGCGGCGCTATTTACTGGCAACGCAAACCTATGGCGTTCCTGGAATTCCTCACATAGTGGGAACTGAGCATAGGTAAGGCAGAACCATGGGGTCGCTCTAATGGGGGTACGAATCACAGGTACTGTAGGAACCACCTCCTGATTCACACACTGTCGCTACTAATCACAAACCTATTGCGTACCTAACATAGTGGTACTACGCGCAAGTAAATGCAACCCATGGTGTTCCCTGCGTGATGGTACTAATTACAAGCAGTCTCATAGTTCTAATTGGATCATCCCTTGGTCGCCCCTTTTAGTCGCCTCTTACAACAGGCAGGGGATACCGTGGGTGTATTCATCCTCTGCGTCCCCCACCCACAGGGGGGTTTTGTGTTTGGTCCGCGAGAGGTATTTTATTTCCCTCAAGTCCGCCGTCAAGCCGGTTAGGACCCTCTATCCGCCACCTGGGACGCACCACGTGGGAGTATCACCTCTCCCCATACTACGCCAGCGTAGTAGGTTCGTGGGGCTAGAGATCAACCTGAGCTAGTCCAAACTAATGATAATTGACAGAGCGGCACAGATCGAGCTGACAGGTCGATTAAGGGAACTGGAAATGGTAAATGACTTTATATACCTTAGGTCGAGCATCTGTGATAATGGAAGTTCTGATAAAGAGATTAGGAAATGTATCACCTTAGGGCGCGTTGCCATGAGCAAACTCACAAAAATATGGCAGAGAAGAGCAATCACAAACAGTACAAAGATTAGACTAGTTGATTCCCTTGTGTTGTCTGTCTTCCTTTATGGTTTTGAGACCTGGACCCTGAAGGCAAGAGATAAGCACTGTATCGACGCCTTTCAGATAAGGTGTTGGAGAAGGATGCTCCGTGTACCTTGGACGGAAAAAAGAACTAATGCATCTATTATTCAAGAACTGAATACCTCTGAACGTCTCTCCTCTTGTGTCATAAGGAGAATCGTCCAATTCTTCGGACATATTGTAAGATGGGATAGTGAAAATCTGGAGAAGTTTATCATGGAAGGCAAAGTTGTCGGCAGAAGACCACGAGGAAGGATATCGAGTAGGTGGATTGATCAAGTTCTGCACAGCAACGGCCTGACTCTTCAGCAGGCTTTAAGAGAAGCTGATCGTCAAAGTTGGCATCGCTTAATCAAGAATATTGTGTGAAGTCAAATGGGGTCACAACGCTCAGCAATGAGTTACACAACGCATGATGATGACAACTAAGTAACCATTCTCTGCATAACACTATTGATAGGGAAAAAACGGAGGTATCAACCAAAGAAACACAAGGGCAGCAAGGGGCGTGAAAATAAAAGACTTCCTAGCCCTCGAATGCTCTAATAGCATCGTGGTCGGAAAAGAACAAGAGTTGACCAAGGGGGGTCAGATAGGATAGATGAAAGTGAGAAACTAGGCACAAGTACGTGGAACCAAAGCCAGGACTCAGCTGAGGGCCCCATGGTCGCCAAACCATGCTCCCAAGAGGCCCTGGGGCCCCTTTTAGTCACCTCTTACAACAGGCAGGGGTACCGTGGGTGTTATTATGCCCCTACCCACATGGGGAGATGAAAATAAATCTGAGGACAACATTTACAATTTAATTCAAATTTAACTCATACACTTCAATGTAACTTTCCATATGAAGAAGAAGAAGAAGAAGAAGAAGAAGAAGAAGAAGAAGAAGAAGAAGAAGAAGAAGAAGAAGAAGAAGAAGAAGAAGAAGAAGAAGAAGAAGAATAATTTGATGGTAAAGGTACTGTACAATTTCTGTAATAAATACTCAACTAATCTGAATTAATTGGGGTTCAATTTTGGCTTAAAATATTGGACACGCTGTAGTATTTCTTTGGACAATACAACATGGGACATAGTAGTGTCAGATGATTATAAAATTGGATAAAGTAAGTATTCAACGAAAAGTCTATGGGCTAAACATCTGGGATCCAGAGATAGCTGCCATAGTGGGAAATGGTGGAGAATATAATAGGAGGGTGTGGCATACAACAGCGAAGACGTCACATCTCGTGTGGGGTGTACGAGTAACAGCAGAGTCAGGTGTGGGCTAATTCGAGCAGACACCCCACTGGGCTTTCCAAGGGCCATCGTATCAAGAGCATATCACGAGTACCTGGATTCGGTTAAAACCACTGCCGCCAGCATGAAAGGTCATGGTGTACAACATGTTGATGATAGGAATCGCCATCTGCTATGTTGGATCGTAAGAGCGGATAGATGAGCCACTGTGCAACAGATCATTCATGAATTCAATGCTGGGCGACAACAACAACAACGTGTGAGCAGCCATACCATCCAGAACCATCTCCTCACCATGGAGTAGAGAAGCTAGCATCCCACAAGGGTACCTCTGCTCAACACTCATCACGAGGCAGGACGACTGACATAAGAAAAAGTACACTGGCACTGGACACTCGAAGCAAGGGAAAAGGTTGACTGGTCAGATGAGTGGAGGTACCAGAGGGTACACGCAGATGGCTGGGTATGAGTAAGTTGTCAACCACGAGGCAATGGATCGCTCTTGCCAGCAGGATACAGTTCAGGCCAGTGGTGGTGGTGTCCTCATATGGGGACTGGTTCTTGTGGGATGAAATGTAACCCCTGGTATATCTCACAACATTGGGAGTATTGGGAGTGTGAGGACATGTTCGGATCGCCTGGTGCAAGTCTCTCTGTTTGACACTCATGGACGACTTGCATGTCTGGATGTGGGGTGATGATGATGCCGAGCGTGTTGGCTGTGCGTTAGGGGTGCGCAGATGTGAGCTTGCATTCAGAAGGTAGTGGGTTTGAACCACACTATCAGCAGCCCTGAAAATGGTTTTATGTGGTTTCCCATTTTCACAGCATTGGCACTGCTGGTGGCTCCAAGTAGCCACATAAATGGGATTGTAAATAAAGGGCACAAATCTCTGCACATGGTTATGAGGCATTGAGGGGTTGTAGTAAGGATGTAAAGGAGAGTGCATATAAGCATTGGCACTGCTGGTGACTCCAAGTAACCTACGCAGTGGCCTCCACGGTATGCACTAGCCATGCATCTTGGTGCGTGTGCTGTTTATCAACTGATGAGCCCAACTTAGCACACTGGGGCAAAATTCTGGCAACCGGGAATGAGAGCTCTAAAATTTATAATATCCAATAACAGACCATTTATACTGGTATTATAACAGGTATGTCCCGAGCTGTCAATGGAGAGTTGGCGCGGAAATGACATTAGTAGATGAATAAGTTTGAGTGGTGTCTTTAAAAGTAGGAAAGATCACAATATGAAGATAAAGTTGGAATTCACGAGGACCAACTGAAGCAAATATTAGTTTATAGGAAGGGGAGTTAGGGACTGGAATAACTTACCAAGGGAGATGTTCAATAAATTTCCAATTTCTTTGAAATCATTTAAGAAAAGGCTAGGAAAACAACAGACAGGGAATCTGCCACCTGGGCGACTTTCCTAAATGCAGGTCAGTGGTGACTGATTGATGATGATAAAACACGTCCATTGTTTATAACAGTCAGCCACATGCTTTATTGCCCTCTGTGCCCGACGTCTTGCACAGAGGATGATCTACAAACTATTCAGAGTGCACTGGACGTTGCAAAATACTGGGGAGTGTGCTGTTATCTCTTTTGTTTATTATGGTCATGGACAAAATTGTAAAGGAAACAAAGGAAGCCTATAGAGATAAATAGATGAAGATACTGCCATTTGCAGATAATGATGTGATCTGGGGAAGGAACAGCAAAGAAATGCAAAAATAACTAGATGTACTGAACAAAAAAATTGAGAAGTATGGCATGAAAATCGGTAAAGAGAAAAGCAAGACTATGGTGATGTCGAGGGGGAAAAGGCAAGGAAAGGGGACTGTGAAAATTGGAAGTCAGAGCCTGGAAATTGTGGACAGCTTTAAATACCTAGGGAGGGAATTAATGCAAAAGGGTGGACATGGAGATTAGCAGGGGTGTACAGCAGTGTAATGCATTCTACCAAAGGATAAGAAAACTTGTTCAGAGCAAAGAAGTACAAAGGAAAAGTCAAGAGGTAATGTACAAAATGTACTATGTACCCATACTGACTTATGCAGCTGAGACTTTGACTTTGACTAGCAGACAGAGTAGAATTCAAGCCAGTGAGATGAAATTATATGAGAAGTATCATAGGAAAGACAGGGTGAGAAATGAAGATGTTAGGAAGGAAGTTGGAAAGCTAAATGAGTTGAAAATAATAAACTAAGGTGGTTTGGACATGTAAAGAGAATGGAGGAGAATAGAATTCCAAGACAGATGCTGGAGGCAAAATGCGACGGCAAGAGAGCAAGGGGAAGACCTAGAACAAGGTGGAGTGAATCAGTGAAGAGCGGCATAAGACGACAAAATATAGACTGGGACAAGATCGTGGAAGAGGAATGGTGGAAGGAAAGAGGAAGTTGGAGAAGTGCCATAAATACCCCGATCCGGCAGGAGCTGGATAAGGGGAAATGATGATGTATTATTATTACCATGCTGTAGTTGCTGTAGATAATTTTTAAAAGAACTAATTGTACATCTGCTAAAATAATTTCTTAATTGCATGTAAATACAATCACTAAACTTATCAGTCTGGTGTGTTCTTTACCCCTTACTTGCTCCTCCTTACTGACCGACATTCCTATTCACTCCAGTAACAACAGATCCAGAGATAGAGTCCATGACTTGCAAGGTTCAATAGAAGTTCAAACTAAATTTCTAAGTTGCTCAATAAATTCAATGTTGCACATTATACAAACAGCACCAACTCCAGTGGATGACAATCAGATAATCACTTCAACTTGTGATGTGAAATGTTTGTTAATAAATTACACATTCTAAAATGCAGACACAATTTCAGAGAGGGTCTGGACTCCGTCCCTAAACACTCCATGCCAGGAAAAGACAGGCCTACATGAGGTCTTTCAGAACCTCAATTAACTCCCTACAGAGTCTCTTACAAACCCAGACCGTCCAGCGGCGTTTTTGCTTTCCGAGACCCATGCAGCAGTACGGGAGGCGTGCGCATATTTCTTGACCTTGCAGGGAGCATCCACGTGTTCGAAGTACCATCAACAGCCAGTCTAAATCTTAGCTGTTAATGTGGTGAGACAGTTATCACTACAACACCATATTTTCATATGTAAAAGTTTTTTTAACTACAAGTCGACTCGACGGGTACACGATGCATTTGTTCAGAAATTTCCTGTTTTAAGTGCCACTTTCATGAGCACAGATTCACAAAATTGTAAATAAATTTGAAAACTACTGGCTAAAGGAAAAGCTAGATAACATTGGTGCGAATCTTGAACGGTCACCAAAAAAATCACTCACAAAATTAGCACATCAAGTTTTGGTTTCTTCTACACACAGAGCTACAAAGCTGTTACACATCAAACCGTACAGATTTACACGGGCTTGTTGTTTAAAGGGGCCTAACATCAAGGTCATCGGCCCCTAATGGTACGAAATGACATAACAAAAAATTTCAATTTCATCCACTGACCAAAATAAAAAATGTCATGAAGAATGAAGGGATGGACATGTAGCCAACAAAAAATAAAACAAAAAAACAAACAAACAAAAACAGTGGATCAGACTCAAAAAAGGATTGCAAATAATAGTATTACTGACCAGGGGACCACTCATAAAGCACAATGATGCTTGATGTCTACAGGGGTGCAAAATCCACGTCTAAGGCCCCACAGAACGGTACATGTCACGAGTAAAGTAGAACCATGGTATTTGTCATGTTGGGGTACTAATCAAAAGTAGCGAAGACTCACGGTGCTCCACACAAGATGCTACTACTCACAAGTATTGTACTTCATACAGGTAATGCAGACACAATGGCGCCACTCAGAGCCAACGCAAACCGATGAGTTTCCTAACCTAGGTGTACTAGTCACGGGTGCCGGTCCCACGGGCCCTGTGGTTTTCCTCGCATAGTGGATACTAATCACAGGCAACGCAGACCCACTGTGTCGCTCATATAGTGGTACAACTCACAGGCAACGCCCAGACCCGCGGTGTTGCTCACATGGGTACGATGCGCAGGTACTGGAAACCCCTGGCCAGGCTGCTACTAATCACAAACCCATTTCGTACTGAATATAGTGGTACAACTTGCAAGTACAGGCAACCCATGGTATTCCCCGCGTGATGGTACGAATCAAAAGTGGCTTCATGTTTCTAATTCAACCATCCCTTGGTCGCCCCTTTTAGTTGCCTTTCACGACAGGCAGGGGATACCGTGGGTGTATTATTCGTCTGCGTCCCCCACCCACAGGGGGTAAGGAGAGAGAGAAAAGAAGAATGGATTCGTCACTTCGAAAGATGAAGTAACGGATGAAGAAAGGCAAGGGCCACGAAGGGCGTGAAATGAAAGACTCCCTAGGCCTCAAATGCTCTAATACCGTCGGGGTCGGAAAAGAACAAGAGTTGACCAAGGGAGATCGGACAGGATAGACGAAAGTGAGGAGCCTGGCACAAGTAAGTGGAAGCAATGCCAAGACTCAGCTAAGGGCCCCGTGGTCGCCAATCCACACTCCCAAGTTGAGCCCCCCTTGGGCCCCTGTTAGTCGCCTCTTACGACAGGCAGGGAGTACCACGGGTGTATTCTACATGTGCGTCCCCCACCCTCAGGGGGTATTTAAGAAAGATGACCCTTCCACCATCTTTTATAAGGTAAGATTTCATAAAAGATTGTATACACACTTTAAAGCAGGGTGGCCGTGCGCGACTTAAGTTGGGCTGAGGCAGCTGCCTTAGCGCAGAGTACAAACCCCGTGGGCTCGGTCTGCGTTTATAAAAGAGACCCTGTACTTGGCAACATGCAGTTGAAACTGAGGACAATGTCCACCCAATGACAGTGTGGTAGGGAAAGAATGGTGAATGGTGATACTCAATGCCTTCAGGACTAACTGTCAAGATCTACTGGTTCAGCACAAGAAGACACTGACAGCACTGAAATGAAAGCATTGACTGGTCATATTTAATCAGCTATTTTCAAATATAATAACTGAAAAATGACTGAATATTTTCAATACTGGTACTCATACCTCAACACAGCATGTAGACCCATTAGAATCAGTACAGAAGAGAGCCCAACCCTATAGCACCTACATATGATTATTTGTTAATTAGGTAATGTTTTATAGGCACGCACGAAACATAAGACGAATGACTACAATATCCAAGGTAAGATTCATTTTAGTGGTTAATGTAAAAGATTTAACTACAGTAGAACATGGTTATAACAACATCCAAGGAATCTGATAAATTGTATCGGTATAAACGAATATCTTTGTAACCAAGATTCATGCTAAAAACATTTAAGCTCTTTTTCAATCATGAAATTACCAGCGTTTCTGCCCAGTATAGCAGTGGGCTCATCAGTTGGATTGCTACACCTTTCTAAGACGCTGGCGGCTCATGCGCCGTTGAGACACCACTGCAAGCCTCTTATGTAGGACAATGCAGTGATGGTGCACTACGGGAAGCATATGGCTCAATGTCTTGGAAAGGCGTAGCATTCCAACTCATGAGCCCACTGCTACACTGGGGTGAAACGCTGGTGATTTCACGATTGAAAGAGCCGAAAAAGCTTAAATGTTTTTAACATTTGCAATCAATGAAATTAAATTATGGTTTCCTTTTAGAAACCTTATTTTTGACAAGATTCATGCTATCGGTCGAGCGTTATGGAAAATGACATAGGCCCTAGAAAAACCTCAATTATTAGGCATATTTTTTATTGTACATACTTTTAAGCTTAACATTAAAGTGCAAATTTGTTGTATGTACAACAGAACATGCAGGACCAAATTTCATAAAAGAGCCTTGAGCTTGTACAGTTAAACTCACAACTACAGCCAGTAGCGTAGCCAGAATCGCCCGATGCAGGGGGTTGTGGTTACGAAATAATGGTAGAGCATAATGAAGGTGCTTGCTTGTGTGTGGAGCGTGCATGCCGGTGTTACAAGGATACTGATACAAGTAAATTACGTTGATATTCAAACAGCAGTACTGGTACATTACAAAATCTTACATTAAAATACAGAACAAGTACAATACAATCAAAGTGAATAGTTTTACAATGAACTGTATGTTCAGATTACAATATAAAATCAAACTGTTAGGAGTGCCATTCTTGGGGAGGTCGAAGAAAAAGCTTCAGTTGAATCTAATATGCTGTTATGGACCAAGAATCCTACTCCAAATTGAGGAACATTTTTCATCACTCTTTTCCCTGATTCTAATGGGTCCTGATCTGTATTGGGAAAGTGAATCTTTAATAGATACGATGAGAAAAAGAAAAATTGCCTTTTTCTGTCATCTTTCTAGATTAAATCCTAATAGGATAATAAAACAACTATTTAATTACTTTTGGAAAAGTAAAACAAAAAATAATTGGTTTAAAGAAGTTCAGAATGATTTAGAAGAGCTGAATATTACAATGAAGCAAATTGAAAATAGAGAAGAAAAAAAGATTCTCAAGAACAAATAAATAAGATTGTCATTAAAAACTGTACAACACAAACAATATATTATATCTGATGAAGAAAGGGCAGCCAGGTCAGCCAGAATGAAGAGGTTTTGGGAAAGGAAGAAGATGATGCAAGCTAAATCTTCAGTTAATTCTTTGTTAACATAAATGTATTTGGGTTTGATTTAAGTGCGCCAATGTGGGCGTAAACTATGTAAATAAATAATAAAATCAAACTTTCAAGGCTTCTTAGAAAATAGATTCAAGAGATCTGTTGGTTTTACAATGTTGCCAACCCTTTAAGTCGACTCATTTAATTATTGTTGGTTTCTGTTTGTTTCATTTTGTACAACTTCCATGGGGAGAGGGGTGGGGGGAAGTTTTAACCCCCAGTAATCCCACCTAGGGTACACCCCTGTCTACAGCACTCGCCAAGCTGCTTCTTTTAAGAATAATACAGAGAAACTTTTGTCTGTCTACTCCTCCTGGCCCAATGCATAGTTTCTAAATTAGGCCTATATTTTACGTTCATAATTTGAGTCACAATGTCACTGCTTCATGTAATAATTCACAAATAATTTGGACTCCAGAATTAACCAGACTAAACTAATGACACAGGTCAGCTTTCTTCAATTTTCAATGTAATTTAAATGTTTTCTTCTGAAGTTAAAATTTTTGTTTCTCTGATCATCCTACGGCATTAAAATGTTGACTGTGATGTTAGAATGTGTGAATGCAAGGTTCACAATGAGGTGGGGAGTTCACCTGCAGCAATTTCCCAAGTTCAACAACAGAAGGGGAGAGTAAGGAATTTGTCTGAGCTTATGAACTATCAAGTGACAATAGACATTCTTATAACAATTTGGTTCTTAGAAAATCTTAATCCAAACTGAGCTTTAAAATGACATTACATGCATGGTAGACTCATATATATATGTCTATTGTTTTAAGCAAGGCTGAAAGACACTTGCATAGGAGTAATATGTTGGTACCACACGAATACCCTAAGTGTCAATATAACAAAATTCTACTGCATTTTTTTCGATTAAGCTTCCAAGCCCCCAGATTATGCTGCAAAGTGGCGTACATGCCTCTAGTATCCCGTGACAAAACCACTGATTTGGACTGGACTGGTTAGACCATTTTTACCAAATGTGGCAGCCCTGTGGTTGGACACAATGCAAGCTCAATCAGAGATTTTAGGTAACTTGGCTAGCCCATATAACATAGAAAATGGTTGAATTTGCTGATTTAAATAGCCTCAGGTTGAATTCTTCTATACGAGTAAGAATACTTCTTGAGGCAGGATGGAAGGACTTTGGCAAGTATAAAGGCAGAACCTTTCTGCTATTTCAGGTCACTAAACATCATTTTTATATGCTTTTCCTCTTTCCTAAATGTGCACACAGGGTATGGAAGTGCCACCTTTCAAAGTTCCATTCTGAAGAAATGTGTTTACAGTGACAAATTTATCAGAATTATCAAACATATGTTCTAAGTAACTCCTCACATGTCAAGAACCGTATTCTACAAACAATCTGTTAAAGAGAAAACCACCGTAACAGGAGCGGTAACATTCGCCAGACGAAGTAAATATAAGACAATACGTGTACTATAATGATGACTTTTGCACGAGAATCATTTTCCAGCACAACACTTAGGCCTATGTCAGGTGATACATTCGATTAATGGGAAAATTGCCATATCTCCTACACAGGTGAAGAAAATTACCAATGATATAACCCACTCCATCCCAGATTTACTGATTTACTCAGTTACCATTCGGGGCTAGTTTTCTCGGAAAAGAAAAAAATGGGTTCTATAATCTGACGATATACGAGGAAAATTATCTAGCTCGTGTAATACATTATCATATCACGTTCGCCTGTATGAGCAGAATTTATAATGCCTTACGAACGAAGCTTTAACGTAAACGTATACGAAAGAAAGTGAGGTTAGGTACCTTTTCTCCATTACGAACAGCTGACGTCCACAAAGAAAGCGAACAGTATAAGGCGGCACCGGAGCTTTTCTCAGATCTGAAATCAATCGCAAATTAGGACCAGGACGATAAAAGGAAAGAAAATGTATGCCACGTGCAACAAAATATGCACCTTTGCCAACTCTTTCTCAGACTCTCCGGAGCTAGTAGTATCCCTGACATAAAAATATCTGTACAAAGATAGGTACTTCTCCGTACAGAAAGTACCATTGCCAACATTAAATTACTCTCTGAGTGTCTGTCAACTAGAGATGAGCAGAAAATAACACAACAGTCATTCTGGAACCGTTCCGGATTCGGAACTGCTCTTTAAATGAACGGTACGACCGTAACATTCTGTTCCGAAATAACAAGCTGACATTATGAATAGGCCAATATTGTAATCGAAAGCGACTTTCAACCTATTTGGTCGTGTTGAAGAGATGTTAAGTTGTTAGGTTGTGGGTTCGGATCCCACTGGTGTCTGGTTGACCGTTTTTGTTCTGTACTTAACATCTCTTCAACACGTTCTAAATTACGTAACACGACCTAATTAGGTTGAAAGTCGCTTTTGAGGCCAATATTCTTCTACTACTTCTTTCTAGGTCGTTGGTAATCTCGTATGCTCCATAGAGTTAGTAAATAATACATTATTTAATAACTCTATGGTTGACGGATTGTTTCGACTGCGGGTTTCCTGAGTGCTATTTCTCTACAGTGTTTCCGTTGCTCTTTGGAACTAGTGAATGGCTGCAATGAAAAGCAACAAAACGCCAAGGGTTGAAGGAAGGGAGGGAATGTGGGAGATATGAAATTATAAGAGCGCGCATCTTTGTCTGCAATTCGACAGTGATTCCACGGTAAGTATGCTTGGCAACGATTTTATTAATCTGTGTTCATATTAATTCTCGTCGCATGCGAACTCTGTACTAAAAAATTCGTTGGCGATTGTTAGATACCATATGGGCACCCTGACCAAGAATGTGATGCGGGCCCGCCTACCAATATAAAAATTCGGGCGTCTATCAAATAATATGTAAAACCTAAGAATAACTAATATAAATTTAATTACAGCTGATAGATAATATATAGATAATACACTTAAGAAAATGGAAATTGCAACACCATGAAGGCATTGGTCGTTTGTGTTGATTTCCAAGATATGGAACGATACTATGTAGGTAAGTAAACGATCAAAGTTTCAGATCCATTGGATTGTTGCTACAGGCCTCCCAATGTGATTGGTCGCGGAGGAATCAACTCCAGTATAGGGACTCTGGTGTAGCGTAGTTGACTTGCAGTCTGTGCAGTGAAGTGTTCCCCGTCAAACATGCCTCGACGACAGAGAAGAGCACGCTATCAACAACTGTCGCCATTTGAGAGTGCTCGGATAATTGGGCTGTGTGAGGCTGGGTTATCGCTAAGGACTGTCGCTGCACGTGTCGGCCGACAGGCATCTACGGTACAACGTGTATGGCATCAGTGGTCAAATGAAGGTACCCACACTCGTAGACCTGGCACAGGCCCAGCGCGACAGACAACTGTGAGAGAGGATCGCCGCATCATTCGGATGGCCCGGATGGAACCCCATGCAACAGCAGCGCAAATTCGAGCAGCTGTGGCACCCCCACGTTACACAACAAACAGTTGGTAATCGCCTGCGTGCAGCTGGCTTACGAGCCCGTGTCCCTGCAGAATGTTTTCCATTGACCCCACAACAGCGACGTGTAAGGCTGGCCTGGTGTCGAGAAAGATCGACGTGGGTTGACGAATGGCATAGGGTCGTCTTTAGTGATGAATCGCGCTTCTGTCTTGCCCGCAGTGATCGCCGGAATCGTGTGCGCCGACGTACCGGGGAGAGGGGCCATCCAGATCTTATTGTTGAGAGGCACACAGGGCTAACACCAAGCATTATGGTCTGGGAAGCTACTGGCTTTAATGTGAAACCACAATTAGTGCTTGTTCAGGGCACTATGACTGCTCGATAGTACGTTGATAGGGTACTCAATCCAGTGGTTGTCCCTATGATGGCGAACATTGCTAATGGGATGTTTCAGCAGGACATTGCCCGGGTTAACACTGCACGCATCTCCAGAGAAGCTCTCCACGACATCACAACCTTAGAATGGCCCGCCAGATCTCCGGACCTCAGTCCTATTGAGCATGTGTGGGACATGATGGGTCGACAACTGGTCAACCGTCCTCAGCCACCCACAACTCTGGAACAACTGTCCCGTGCAGTGCAGCAAGCATGGGCCACAATTCCTCAGGAAGCGATCCAGGGCCTTATTGACTCCATGCCTCGACGAATTCATCAACGTATTGCAGCTCGTGGTGGCCACATACGGTATTGATTGTTGTCCAAACTTGCAGTTAGAGGCACCTGAAAGTGTAATCATCGAAGCACAACGGAACACTCGTCCTGCATGTTCAATTCCAGCAATGTAGTACTACTCCTTCTGGGTGCTGCAATTTCCATTTTCTTCAGTGTGTATATATCAATAAATATATAAAGCTAATGTATTGTCAAATTATATAAATAAAGGGATTAGGCCTATTCACTATTGTGAGATTAAAAAATTAATGTGTTTTATTTGGCTGCCTCCGTGGTTTAAGGACTAAGTTGGTGAACCATTCACCACTTAGATGTTCGTACTTAAAATTGGTTTCATTTTACAGTAACTACGAAAGTTTCAGATATGATAATTTATTCGAGTACAAAACAGAGAAGTATACGAACAAAATTAAATCAAAACATTTCCAAATAAAGTTGGTAAAATATCGAAAAGCACAACAGATAAGCCTTCGCGCAAAGAGAGCTCTTTCGAAACAATTGACTGAGTGTTATTTCTTCTTATTAGCGTTATACATTGATGTCGAATAAGTGAGTGATAAAACTAAATGTTAAGCAAAATGTGTGCATAATACGATCTTAGATGCATTACACACCTCGAAAATATCATTTTCTAAATAAAATATTTTGGTATCCATTTTCATGGCTGTAGTTATTTTTAAACAATTTGATGCACGTCTTTTGCGAGGAGTGTGTCGCGGTGTTGCGGGAGACACCAAGGCCAAGCATTGTTTACAGCTGTGCTATAACAACTACTGGTAGATGGCAACTCCTGTACATGAAAATTAAAATCCACAGCCTGTTTCCATTCATTTGACCGGGTCAGACATGAAATAATGACGACCCTCTCCAGGGCGAGGATAGGAACTGTGCCAGCTGCCGAAGCCTGTCGCACTCCTGGAATGTTGCTGGAATGAAAGATGACAGGGAAAACCGGAGTTCCCGGAGAAAAACCTGTCCCGCCTCCACGTTGTCCAGCACAAATCTCACACGGAGTGACCGGGATTTGAACAACGGAACCCAGCGGTGAGAGGACGACGCGCTGCCGCCTGAGCTATGGAGGCTCTAACTCCTGTATGTACAAATTGTAAAACAAACTACTTAGACTGATTCTACAAAACTGCCCTGATCATTCTCGTGTAGAGTGACATTAAGCTAGATTTATTATTATTATTATTATTATTATTATTATTATTATTATTATTATTATTATTATTATTACAGTATTATCATTACTACTACTACAAGAGTCTGCGGGACCCCTTAAAGGCCCAGGCCCCCCTGCATTGCAGGCCCTAAAGTTACGCCTCTGCCCTTACCTATAATACGTACAATAAAATCAATAAATGCAATCAAAACCCAATAAAATCAGAAAGTCCGCCTGATGGTTGACAATTTTAATTTTGAGTTTTAACTCAACCCCCGCTTACAGCCAAACAACTCATAAAAGAATTATTGCTCGTATGAATTGATTAGGTGGGCCAGATGACTTGGGGTAAATTATTGGGGGTGATGGTGGTGAATATTGTTTTAAGAGGAAGTACAACTGGGCAACCATCCTCTCTATATAACACTAATCAGAGAGAAAAACCTGGAAGGAACCCGGCACTTCGAAAAATGAAGGTATCGGCCAAAGGATGACAAGGGCCACGGAGGGCGTGAAAATGGAAGACTCTCTAGGCCTTTGAACCTAACACCGTCGGGGTCGGAAAAGAACAAGAGTTGACCAAGGGGGGTCGGATAGGATAGATGAAAGTGAGGAGTCCGGCACAAGTAAGTGGAAGCAATGTCAGGACTCAGCTCAGGGCCTCGTGGTCGTCAGTCTACATTCCAAAGTTAATAGCCCCTAGGCCCCTTTTAGTCGCCTCTTACGACAGGCAGGGTATACCATGGGTGTTATTCTACCGCCCCCACCCACAGGGGATAATTATTGGGTGCATGTGAAATGATGAACAACGACTAATGCAAACATTCCTATTAACAAACACCAGGCCAGTTGGCCGTGCGGTTAGGGGCGTGCAGCTGTGAGCTTGCATCCGGGAGATAGTGGGTTCGAACCCCACTGTCGGCAGCCCTGAAGATGGTTTTCCGTGGTTTCCCATTTTCACATCAGGCAAATGTTGGGACTGTACCTTAATTATGGCCACGGCCCCTTCCCTCCCAGTCTTAGCCCTTTGCTATCTCATCGTCGTCATAATACCTATCTGTGTCGGTGCGCCGTAAAGCAAGTAACTAACTAACAAACAGAAAAAAATAGAACAATAATAGAACTTGTTTCTCAAATACATTTTTGAACGAATCTTATGTACGGAGTTTTCAATAATTTTCACAGGTAAACAGAAAAATAGAACTTGATTCATAAATAAATATTTTGAAGGTATGTCGTATGTACGAAGCTATAAAAAACAATCACAAATAAAAAAGCAGAACTTACTTCATAAATGCATTATTTTTCTGAATAAATGTACTACGTATTGCTGTGTATTGTCCATTTCACGTTATGTAGAAATGTCTCCAGTCACCCGTCAATTTTCTCTCTTCCCAAACTCCTTAGCGAGAACTCACCGGACTCTTTACATACATATAACCCCGCCAGCGCCGTTCAACCCATCCCGCAGCAGATCTGAGAGAAACCGACTTGAGATTTTCTTTTTAAATCTTGTTACACTGTAATTCTTGACTCGGGACTCCGTTTTAAGGGGACTTAACATCTAGGAGGAAAATTTGCTTGGGGGGGGGGGGCAATATGGCACTCTGGCCCCCTTAGGATCAGTTGGGGGGAACGCCTTGCCCCCGCCTTGCCTTGCCCCTGCCCCCGCCCCCCCCCCAGTTGGTGCCCCTGAGGAGGGCGATTATTTCGATTCTATAATGTATCAGGTGGATTATCTCTTCTTTCTTTACCGTGGTTTGTACGGTTTTTTGTGTTGTGCTGCCCACTACAATTCGTAAAGAAGAGGTGTTAAAAGATCTCTAAACAATTATGTTCATTATTTATTTTTATACAATGGGCTTTACGTCGCTCCGACATGGATAGTTATGGTGACGATGGGATAGGAATGGGAAGAAAGCGATCGTGACTTTAATTGAGGTATAGCCCCAGCAATTGCCTGGTGTGAAAATGGGAAACAACAGAAAGCCATCTTCAGGGCTGCCGACAGTGGGGTTCGAACCCACTATCTCCCGAATGTAAGCTCATAGCTACGTGACTCACACCGCACAGCCACATGCTCAGTAATAATTATTTATAAATGTAGTTATTTTTATAAACTGTTTTAATAGAGTGTAAAAGGCAGAAGAATCGTTTATTCTTACTTTAGCACTATTAGCATACATTAGGTTTCCTGATATTTTCTAATTCCCCAACTTCTTAAGCTATTGTTTGTTATTTTGGAACTGTTATTTGGAGCACAGTATTTTTCCGGAACAGGAACAGCTGGAGCTGTTTCAGAAAAGGAACATCGTACCCATCTCTACTATCAATGTCCTTTGCAGCGCTTATCTTTGGCCAATCTACAGTTATGCCAATAGCACATCTTAAACTCCATTCTTCTCGCATTTCAGCCAGTACTGCCAATGTAACTGGTGGTAAATGGTTTCTCCGCTAAATTAAGGTTTTAACGGGACGAATAGATCTTAAGGACTTAATTTTCGGCGGTATAAGGGCTTATTTAGTACTATCCAAAATCAATTTTTTTGATTGGATTCATTTATTCAATAAAATGGAACGGTTATAACACGGCACATGATAATAATGTCACAAAATGGCAACAACGTCAAAACGTGTAATTTTCGTACCGGTAGTTCGGAATGTTTGATTCGATCATATTTCTGTCATATGATTGGCAACATTCGCACAAATTTTCGTTGCTTTTCCAGCTTCCGCCTTCCGAAACAAAAGATACAAATCCACCTGAAGTCGAAGGTTTACAGGACTGTTGTTCACCCATTCGCTCTCAATGGCTCTGAAGTCTGAATGCTGTGGTCAGCAAGAGTCAAGCACGAACAAGCACTTCATGCCATGGAGATGCGCACGCTTCGCTGGGCACTCGGCCTGATCCGGCTAGATCATGCCACCGACATAGAAATCCGGAAAATCATGGGAGTTGCCCCGACCGTAGACAAGATGCGTGGGACCCAACTTCGGTGACATGGCTACGTAATGCGTAGGCCTAGGAAAGGTAGGCTACATCTATTGTTCAGACGCAGTGGCGTATAGTGAGGGCTACCAAGGCTATCGGTGAAGACCAAACCTCAATTGAGAATGATGGAAGTTTAAAGCACATTATAATGTAAGCATCTGTCACATTGTTCCATTTTCAAAACTTGAAAGCAGTGAGAAAAAACGTCGCACATATTTCTGAGAGCTAAGCATCAGAGACTGGACTCGCAGCCCAGATTCTCGTCCCTCTCTCCTTGACTCGCCCATAGCGGCTTGCTATTGTATACAGGGTTGCCACCGGGAAAAATATTTTCGTACTAAATCTTCCCCTAAAAAGTTACTAGATTATGGTAAAAGGTAAATAAATATTTATTAACAATGGAATAGGGTTATTCATAAAGGCAGTAAGTTATATAAATCAAAGTATACTTATCAAAAATACACATTTATTAAATGAGAACAGAACTTACCGGTTTTCATATTTTACTCTTCTCTTAATCCTTGGAAAACAATGCCAAAGCAATAAACTGTTTTGAAATGTGAAAATTACGTATGTTTTAGTTTCTCATTTGTCAGAAGGAGCCCATTCATCATACAGGATTGGAGTTTGTTTCTCAACTTGGTCTTATTGGTAGTAACAGCAGAAAAAAAAAAAAAAAACTCCCGTTCTGTTGCAGCAGAAGAATGTAGTAAACAGAACACTGCCTTCACAAAATTCGTTAAATTTGGAAAGGTGTAGTCGCCTACAGGATTTTTAATTTCAAAAACACCGGGCGACTTGGCTGTGCGGTTAGAGGCGCGCACCTGTGAGCTTGCATCCGGAAGATAGTGGGTTCGAACCCCATTGTCAGCAGCCCTGAAGATGTTTTTCCGTGGTTTTCCATTTTCACACCAGGCTGAAAATCTTTTAAGTTTCTGTGGACTTCGCTTACCGCTATTTCCCATCTAATTTCATTAACACTTTCTGTAATTACAGCCGGGAAATATATAGCTAATGGGATTATACTGATGAAACTGCCACCTCATTAGTAATTTTCCAGGTTCGCCATGGACAGATTTCTTAAAACAGGATCCGAAAATCCACCTTCCAAAAAATCTGTTTACAAACTTCAACATAGCTCTGAAGCTTCTTATCAATTTCTTTCTTGTTCTTTTGCTGCACTAGAAGAGTTTATACTCTACCCCCGTAAAAGGTACTAGATTTCCATAAAAAGAACTAATGTACTAGAAATGATCATGACTAAAGTACTAGAGGTGGCAACCCTGGCTGTATATCGGTTAGGAGCGGGGACCGGGGAGGATAGGTGTGCTAGACTTCGGCCCGTCAGATCGCCACTACTATCAACCATGCGTTACTCATCATCGTATATACTTCCTCATCTCGTACTTCCGACGTAATCATATAGATAACACAGTGCTGGTATTTCTCTCCCGTTTCCTTCTACATCCTTCTAGGAAGACACTGCAGGGCTGCTGTTATAGGAACAATATAGTTTTATTTTTATAGGTACAACTCCTAACATGAAATGCAGTCTTCCACGTTCTCTTTTGTTGGTTGGAATCGAACGCGTGATCATGGGTCAGACACCACCATTGATCTCCCGAGAAAGCTAATACACCAGTGAACGATGAGTACGACCGCTGTAAAATTCAGCATTTGCATTTAATAACAATACTACTACTACTCAAAGCCTCCGTGGCTCAGACGGCAGCGCGTCGGCCTCTAACCGCTGGATACCGTGGTTCAAATCCCGGTCACTCCATGTGAGATTTGTGCTGGACAAAGCGGAGGCGGGGCAGGTTTTTCTCCGGGTACTCCGGTTTTCCCTGTCACCCTTCATTCCAGCAACACTCTCCATTCTCATTTCATAGCCTCTATCATTCATTAATAAATCACTTTGGGAGTGGCGACCCCATCGTACTAATAGCCTATAGCCTATCTGCTTCATTCATTCCATCCCTGACCCGGTCAATGACTGGAAAACAGGTTGTAGGTTTTCATTTTCACTACTACTACTACTACTACTACTACTACTACTACTACTAATAATAATAATAATAATAATAATAATAATAATAATAAATAACAATGGTGCATGGCATCTGTGTAGGGTTGGTGGTGTCCTAATGAAGATAAAATGAATGGCGAAAACGTCATAAATACCCAGTCTCCAAGCCAGGGGAATTAACAGTATGAAGGGGTTGATTTGGAAAATTGATCCGGGGTGGCGAGCACGGGGTCTGTAGGTGGACCCTGGCATTGCTTCTGCCAGGCTCTTCACTTTCATCTGTTCTACCCGACCTCAGTTGATCAACTCTTGTTCATTTCAGACCCCGACGGTACAGTATTAGGTCACGAGGCCTAGAGAGTCTTTCATTTTCATGCCCGTAGTGGACTTTGTCTTTCTTTGGCCGATACCTTCATTTTTCTAATTGTCGGATCCCCTCTACTCCCCCCCCCCCCCTCTCTGATTAGTGTTATCGGACGATGATTGCTCAGTTGTACGTCCTCTTAAAACAATATTCAGCACCACCACAAGCGCTGTGACAACAATGGTGCGGCACCACATTCTCTATGCGGTCCGTGCTTAATGTTATAAGTTGTGGCTGCAGTAATATCCTAATTTGAAGGGGGTATGCGAAGTAGCTCCTTTGGGAAGAGCTTTCGCATTACTGGCCATCCACATGGTCGTTTGCAAGACTACTTTTTATTTATTTATTCTCTCTCGACCGCGCGACAAAATTTATTTTATTTTATTTTATTCTCCGTTTTCTACCTTGAAAGCCTTGCAGGCGGCCATGGACCGGGGGTGACAGTGGCTCTTGAGCGGCAGTGGTCTAGCGCTGGGGATGTCTTGGTATGACCGCGACAGGGTAACCAGTGCCGAAAGGAGATATGGGATTGCCTGGTGGGTTTAGGGAGGTTTCTCATAACTTCTCCTTTACGGAGGGGTGGAAGTAGCTGGCATAAGACTAGCCTTTGCACCTCAAGTTATTCTGTACTCTTGTACTAGGCTATGTTCCTGCGTTAGTACTCGCTTGTCGGTCATTTGTCCAAACAGGTAGGTCACCACGGGCTGTGAGGCGGGGCGGAGCCTCACGGCACCCTCCCCCCCCCCAAGAATATGACACGTACTAACACAGCTCTATTCTCTTTATCTCACCTAGAAAAGGCCAAACTTGTCGAGCTGGGCTGAGCGGCGACCGTCTCCTTGGATCGTTGATGAAGCACGGGGATGAACGTCATGACGTTGCTTCAGAAACAGGAAGCAGATTTCTGTCTTAACCAACATCGATGTCTTGAAGTAGAGAAACAAGAGCTTTGATAAGAATAGTGAGTATGTTTAATAGCAATATGTGCTAGTCTATGTATTATTTTACCTGCCTGTAAAATAAAGTTTCTCCGTGCAAGATCTTGTTTCCTTATTTTTTAACAACTGGTTCGATAGAAGGCAGTTCGGTTTTAGCAAATACAGTAGAGACAATACGCGACACTGAGCGAGATATCGAGGGACAGCTATTGGAGCTCACTCTAGCGGATAGACCTGAACGGTACTGATTCTCTCATAAGAGCACGTGTATTTTTGTGTGAAGTTTTTGGTGTTATTTATGCGTTTTCAGTGAGTTGACATAATTAAATAGTAGCGTGTGTCATTCCTTGATATCTCCTCTCAACATGAAGGGAAAGGTATGTGCTGTGTTTGGCTGCAGCAATTACGAAGTAGAGAAAAATGCGCGGTCGTTCTTCAGGTTCCCTCGTGACAAGAACATGTAAGTAATATTGTGTTTGCATATATATTCTTCCAGTGACAGAGATTTTTTGTAATACTTCATAATCTTCTGACCTGCTCGACCCATATTTTAACTTGCATAAAATGTAATACGCATATTTTATTGTATAGTGCAGCAGTTAACCTTCAATACCGATGTGTTGTTGTAGGTGTGATCTGTGGGTTTTGAAATGTCACAGAAGTGATTTGGATAAGGTGTACAAGAAAGAAGGGACGTTACGCTTATATAAGAATTATAAGATCTGTTCAGATCATTTCCAGGCCAGCGACTTTAAAAATCCTCGACTAAACAGCCAAGGGTATGTTACATTTTTACTCTAATTGTACGTAAATATTCCTCAAAGCATCACTATCGACAACATTTTCATACTTTTATTTCTTTTATCCCTCTTCTCAGATTAAAGCCAAAATTTTATAGATTTTTCTTTCTGTTAGTAGGCTTCATGTTAAGAGGAAAATTGTCCAGCTTTTAAATGTTAATTCATTTCATCATGTGTGTAAGGAATGTGCCGATATTTTTATTGACAAATGTCTTAATGTTATCATACAATGTTTTTTAAATGAGAAAAAAGACAAATCCAACTATAAAAGTTCAGGCAGGAATGCTAAAGCTAAAAAAGTAATGCATAAATGAAAGATCAAGCCATTTCACAGCAGCCCATTTCAGTCTTTGAATAATAACCTTTTAAATAATTCTTCATTCATTTATCCAGAATTGCTTTAGCAACTTTGAAGTTAATATCTCAATACCACTTTCTTTCTAGACGTAATTTATTTATCCATTTCCGTATATACATTTCCATTGATATTTGAATTTAGCGCGATTTGTTCAGGTCAAGTCACTAGAAGCGCCACTGTCGAATTGTCTCCCATTTTAGCAAGGCAAAATCCGTGAGTGTCGCGTATTGTCTCTACTGTATTTGGTTTTAGGAAAGGTTATTCCACTGAATCTCAACTTGTAGGATTCCAGCAAGATATAGCAGATATCTTGGATTCAGGAGGTCAAATTGACTGTATCGCGATTCACCTGTCTAAAGCATTTGATAGGATGGATCATGGGAGACTACTGGCAAAAATTAGTGCAATTGGACTAGAATAAAGAGCGACTGAATGGGCTGCTATATTTCTAGAAAATAGATATCAGAGAATTAGAGTAGGCGAAGCATAATTGACCCTGTAATAATTAAGAAGGGAATTCCACATGACAGTATTATTGGACCTTTATGTTTTCTTATATATATCAATTATATTAATAAAGAAGTGGAATCAGAGGTAAAGTTTTTGCGGATGATGTTATTCTGTATAGAGTAATAAATAAGTTACAAGAGTGTGAGCAACTGCAACATGACCTCGATAATATTGTGAGATGGACAGCAGGCAATGGCATGTTGATAAATGGGGTTAAAAGTCAAGTTGTGAGTTTCACAAATAGGAAAAGTCCTCTGAGTTTTAATTACTGCGTTGATTGGGTGAAAGTTCCTCTTGGGAATCATTGTAAGTATCTAGGTGTTAATATAAGGAAAGATCTTCATTGGGGTGATCACATAAATGGGATTGTAAATAAAGGACACAGATCTCTGCACATGGTTATGAGGGTGTTTAGGGGTTGTAGTAAGGATGTAAAGGAGAGGGCATATAAGTCTCTGGTAAGACCCCAACTAGAGTATGGTTCCAGTGTATGGGACCCTCACCAGGATTACTTGATTCAAGAACTGGACAAAATCCAAAGAAAAGCAGCTCGATTTGTTTTGGGTGATTTCCGACAAAAGAGTAGCGTTACAAAAATGTTGCAAAGTTTGGGCTGGGAAGAACTGGGAGAAAGAAGACGAGCTGTCAGCGGAGAAATGGCGTGGAATGACATTCGTAGACGATTAAGTATGAGTGGCGTCTTTAAAAGTAGGAAAGATCACAATATGAAGGTAATGTTGGAATTCAAGAGGACTAATTGGGGTAAATATTCATTTATAGGAAGGGGAGTTAGGGATTGGAATAACTTACCAAGGGAGATGTTCAATAAATTTCCAATATAATTGAAATCATTTAAGAAAAGGCTAGGAAAACAACAGGTAGGGAATCTGGCAGCTGAGCGACTGCCCTAAATGCAGATCAGTATTGATTGATTGGTTCTATTGGCACGGTACTCGTATCAAGGAACACCAACGTAATATCCGTCTCAATCAGCCAAACAAATCAGCAATTGCTGAGCACGCCCTATCTATGTCGCGTTCCGAGTTGTTCGACTACTACTAACATGTTTTCATTCCTTCCTTGTAGGGGCAGGTGAGCCTCGTAGACAATGACGCCGTCCCTCAGACCAGGAGATGCTTGGAGAAAGTGAGGGGGTAGGCGTTCGTTGCCTATACTAGGAACTGTCTCGGCATTCACCTTAGTGCTGGAGAATGGAAAACCACGGAAAACAATTTTCAAAACAGCCGAAGGTGGGGACCAGCCCCTCTCCGTCTCCCGTAGAGCCGTGGCCATCCCTCCTCTGCTCGGTTGGCCGTTCAGAGTGCAGAGCTGTTGGATCACGTACCAGCCGTGATCACTTGTAGGCCCAGACTCACCGTGCATCCGCCGACCCGATGTCGACCTCTTACCCACACTAAACACTATAGGTCTGGGATTATACGGGAAGCTGTAGAAATACGTATTTCAACAGGGACACTCTTCGCCACTACGTGGTCGACAGCCATTAAGGATTTATATAGGTGTCCTTTCACTATTATTATTTCTTTCCGATTTTTTCCAAATTCGTATTCTCCTCATCACGAGATGCTTTGCACTGCGCACAGGGAGTCACCTAAGGTAGTAGCGAACGAGAATACCACTTACTATAGACAACGGTAAAACATTCTTAAGTTCAAGTCATTCAAACCTCCATTCATTTTTAGAGGTCTTACTCGTGAACAGACGAGATTATTTTTTGAAGACGCAGAGCAAAGTTCTCTGTGAAAAAAAAGCTCAAAGGCTTATTATCGTATCTACATACAAACTATTATCATCTATGTAATTGTATCATCATTCATTGTGCAAAATTTGAATCACCAGTATACCGGTACTGTATTTCAAGGAAAGTGTCACAAGATCCTTCGCCGTCCGACTGTTTGCAACACTTCAAGCAGCCACGGAGGTTTATTGCCTCTTGAAAATTGTGGACTAGCCCGGTGGACGAAAGCAAATCAGAGCGGTCTCACCTCGGGACGTGCTTCATCGCACTACAGGTGAATCAGCTTGTATTCCAGCGTCGATTTGCATTCTCTGGCATTCTTTACATCTCGCTTGCGACTTGAGTCAACAACCATGTACCCATACAGCCCATATTTTCCTGCCAGTACTACTGCTACTACAAGCACCACAACTACCTCTATTGCCACCTTCGGACAATTCTCCGCAGACACCGCCGCCGTTACTTTTCACACAGCACTGATGTCCAGCCATGCAGCTCCGAATTATGAAGCCCGTTTTCTACCTGTGACATCAGCTCATCATCCCTACACCTCACGAGCACCATCTACGAGAGGGGTCACTCGACCAGCCCACAGAGAAGAAAGAGCACCACGTCGCCTGGCAGTGGATTCAGCACCAGCGCCAGCACCACATTTGACCACAGCAGATGAAACATCTCCTCCCATGGATACCGAGTACAGCACTCTCCGCCGTCTACCACTACTACCCCCATCACTACCACCACCAGCGTCCGGTTCGAATATTCCTCCATAACCGGCACTAGACGACCCACCACCCACCTTCGTTTTCTCCAGCCAACCCCCTCTGGAACACATGCATTTCTCCTCTCCAATCCTTCCTCAGAACTTCAGTTATTCCAAACCATTTTCTCCATGCTTCTCAATTACTACCTGCGCCGAGAAGACGTCTCCGATATCCGGAAGACATCAAAAGGAATCTTCAACATCAACGGAGACACTGCAGCTAATCAACTTGCCATCCAAATAGGACCAACCCCCTTCTGATCAAACGCCTCTTTTCAACCCCTTCCACCACCACCCATGCAACACCCACTTCCACCACCCCGTTATCATCAGCTAAGCTGTGTCATCCGTGGTGTTGATCCTTCACTCGCAGAAGAAACGATTGTCGCCGAGCTCAACGCGGAGGGAATACCAGCTCTGCGGGCCTTCCTCATCAGGAATGCGACGGGGCCAACATTCATGGTGCGGATCATCCTACTAACATGTGCCGACGTGGACAGACTACTTGCCAGTGGTGTCTCAATCCATCGTCATCACAAAGTCGAGCCGTCCCGCGCTCCACCTCCACAGTCTCTCAGATGTGAAAAATGTCTTCGTTATAATCAACACACAACTGCATAGTGCAAAGCAAATCCTCCCATCTGCGGGCATTGCCCCCAACATCACTTCACCAACAAGTGCCCCAACACCCTTCAAACCCCCCGGTGTCACACCTGCGGTGACAACCATGCAGTTTATTCTCGCCGATGTAGAGGCCGTCCCGCGCCTCTCCCTAACCACCCTGAATTCATAGCCCCCGTTCGCACTATCGACCCACCAACCACGCCAAATCGTTCGCTATTTCCCCATCCTACAATTGAAGATCTGGACAGATTTGTAACAATTCCATTGCTCTATATCCACCCATAAAATAGATCGCTAGTTCTCAACCATCTCCAGGCTGAAGCAAATCAGACGTTCAATTTACGCTTCCTCACAACACATTCCGGTTCAAATACACATTTCAACTTTACATCTTTAGAAACTCTTGTAGAACCCTTTTCATTGTATTTTCAGCCTCAGACCCATATCCAGTAACATCATATATTTTCATGTTACATTGCCACGCACTAAGGACAACCACATCAGGCATAAAATAAGTGCACTCAGAACCACGCAATTACCTATACTGTAATATTTGTCATATATATCAGGCGTAAGATTATAAGGAAAAACAGAAAAAGAGAGGAAACAAGTTACTCCTGGAACAATATACTGATGTTGAATGTCTTTATCTACTTCTAAATATTTAATTATTTACCTTGTCTAAACAATATTGTAATCAATTACGAAATTCAATAAAACTTAGCCCAATAGCCACAAATTCCCCTTCCATCTCCTTCATTTTTCACATCCATTATCCAACTCGCTCTTCCCGCACATCTCCCCAACCCGCCCACATCTCTTGGCCAGAGAGAGGGCGTAACACTCAAGGTGGCCCGCCCCACCCCTTCAGGGCGGGGAATGAAAGCATTTGATGATGATGAGGAGGAGAAAGGTGTGTGTTTGGTGGTTACTTACACTAATGCCTGTATTTCATGTACATCATCCTGTAATTGGTGCGTTTCATTTGTAAATGGTCTGCGGGAATGCAGTTTATCAAGTTTCTATTGACTCAAGGGGAAGTATAACTGGGCAACCATCCTAAGCAAAAATTTTGAAAATTTCCAACAATTCTTAGAATGAATGTATTGTCCAAAGAAATGTACTTGCAACATCAAGGGCCTGAAAATGAAAGACTCCCCAGGCCTCGGAAACCTAACACCGTCGGAGCAGAAAAAGAACAACATTTGACCAAGGGAGGTCGGATAAGAAATATGAAATAACTGGAAGCAATGTCATGCTCAAAAATGCTACAAAAACGAAAGCCTCTGGGACCCCTTTTAGTCTCCTTCTACGATAGGCTAGAGATACCGTGAGTGTATTCTACCGGTCCCGCCCGCAGGGGGAAAGTAACATTATTATTGCTATTATTCTTGTCCTATTACTAAATTTTCATTAGTCATCCCGTACCGTAGTTAGGTCTAGTTTTACGGCTGAAAATCCTTCCTTACGCCAACGTTGTGTGGTGGGACGTCATCAGTATTACGTGTTTCTGTAGTGGATGGTAGTGTGATGTGTTTAGTGTGTATGAAGATAATAATAATAATAATAATAATAATAATAATAATAATAATAATAATAATAATAATAATAATAATAATAATAATAATAATAATAATAATAATAATAATAATACCAGTGGTTTCCCGGCTATTTAAACTACGCGCCTTCTCTACGGCCATCTATGCCAACGGACTTGAACTTATAAACTTCCAAAGAATTTCACCTTATGCAGTTAGATGGCTCTAACATCGATTTGCTAGCTCACTCTCACGCACCAAAAACAAACCTCGAATTTAGGAAATTTCATTTTTGTTATTGGTAACCTTAATCTGAAGACTGTTTTTTTTTTCTTAAAAAATGTGCGAAGTTGTCAACACTTTAGCTGGTTCCTCCTCTACTGTAATCTAAATATCAGAAGCTTGTAAATATGTCCTCTAGCCAATCAAAACCAGGGTTGTGGACAGGAATCCAGCCTATCAGCAAAGCGTGGTTCAATTTAATCGGGAAGAACTACATAAGCAGGGTACTGTAGGGCCGTCTTGTCTGAATTGCTCAATTGCCTGGGAGTGTGACTTGACGGAGCCCTAGGAGGCAGGGGCGCGGCCTGCTTGAAGAATATCTAGCGATTCAAGGTAATGGCAGAATTTTCCGAAACATGTGACAGAGCCTGCGCGTAGTTTGAGGGGAAGGTTTTAGCCGTTTCCTTTTAATGTAATTTTGTAAACTGGTGGTTTAAATGCAGGATTTTCGGCGAAGTTTGAGGACTCTGTTTCCATTCCCTACCAGAAAATATGTAATGTAAGGCAAAGAAGAGTGGTGACTCTCTGCCGTCTCTCATTCATCCTTGCAATTGGGTGCCTAAGTTTTCAGACTCTAAATTTTGTAAATCCCGTCTTGACTTTAAAGGTTCCTCCTTCAGTCACCCTCTTGTAGTATGGGATTAACCTTTGTGTCTTTGGGCCATAAGCCCTCTTATGTTTTTAGTAATTTATATAAGGAGTGTTGGAGTTTTGCCTCCTTGCCCTTTTGTTAATGGCCGGTTATATGCAACCTTTTCTCTTTTACTTTTAAGGCTATGTAGTATGGGTAATAATGCCCCTGTTTATCCTATATTATCCATAAGGCAACTGTTCTTCGTTGCAGCTCAAAACGCTTAAACGGCTTGTCCTTCACTAAACCAACCATCGCAAAGGGTTAACCTAAGTCTAGTGGTAGCCGACGTCTTGGACTCAGCATACGCCACTGTTCAGACGGCACTTCGCATCTCGCCATCTGGAATTAGACCACGTTGTCGGCCCAACAAACGCTGGCTTGATCGCCTTCAATAAGACATGCGCTTTGTTCATCTTAATAGAACCAAGTGGAGATTGGCTTGCAAAACAGCGGACCCTACTCCATTCAGGACAAACGCTAAGAAGATGATGGCGATTATGATGATGATCTACTGAAAGGTATAAATTGGCAGGGAGGGATTCAGTTAGGTGGAAATGTGGTAAGCAGTCTGGCGTATGCAAACAACTTGGTCTAAATGGCAGATTGAGCTGAAAGCCTGCAGTCGAATATCTTGGAACTTGAAAATATGTGCAATGTGTATGATATGAAAATTAGCCTCTCGAAGATTAGATTGATGCCGTTAGGTAAGAAACCTAAGAGAAATGAATGTCAGGTTGGGAATACGAAGCTGGAAGAGGTGGATAATTTCAAGTATTTAGGTTGTGTGTGTTCTCCCACGATGGTAATATAGTAAGTGAGATCGAATCAAGGTGCAGTAAAGCTAATGCAGTGAGCTCGCAGTTGCGATCAACAGTGTTCTGTAAGAAGGAAGTCAGCTGATGGACGAAACTAGTTTTACATCGGTCTGTTTTCAGACCAACTATGCTGTACGGGAGTGATAGCTTGGTGGACTCATGATATCTTATTCATACGTTATAAGTTGTTGTTGTTGTTTGAGTCATCAGTCCATAGACTGGTTTGATGCAGCCCTCCATGCCAGCCTATCCTGTGCTAACCTTTTCATTTCTACGTAACTATTGCATCCTACATCTGCTCTAATCTGCTTGTCATATTCATACCTTGGTCTACCCCTACCGTTCTTACCACCTACACTTCCTTCAAAAACCAACTGAACAAGTCCTGGGTGTCTTAAGATGTGTCCTATCATTCTATCTCTTCTTCTCGTCAAATTTAGCCAAATCGATCTCCTCTCGCCAATTCGATTCAGTATCTCTTCATTCGTGATTCGATCTATCCATCTCACCTTCAGCATTCTTCTGTAACACCACATTTCAAAAGCTTCTATTCTCTTTCTTTCTGAGCTAGTTATCGTCCATGTTTCACTTCCATACAATGCCACGCTCCACACAAAAGTCTTCAGAAACATCTTTCTAATTCCGATATCAATGTTTGAAGTGAGCAAATTTCTTTTCTTAAGAAAGCTCTTCCTTTCTTGTGCTAATCTGCATTTTATGTCCTCCTTACTTCTGCCATCGTTAGTTATTTTACTACCTAAGTAACAATATTCATCTACTTCCTTTAAGACTTCATTTCCTAATCTAATATTTCCTGCATCACCTGCCTTCGTTCGACTGCACTCCATTACTTTTGTTTTGGACTTATTTATTTTCATCTTGTACTCCTTACCCAAGACTTCATCCATACCATTCAGCAACTTCTCGAGATGTCCTGCAGTCTCAGATAAAATAACAATATCATCGGCAAATCTCAAGGTTTTGATTTCCTCTCCTTGGACTATGATTCCCTTTCCAAATTTCTCTTTGATTTCCTTTACTGCCTGTTCTATGTAAACATTGAAAAGGAGAGGGGACAAACTGCAGCCTTGCCTCACTCCTTTCTGGATTGCTGCTTCTTTTTCAAAGCCCTCGATTCTTATCACTGCAGACTGATTTTTGTACAGATTGTAGACAATTCTTCGTTCTCGGTATCTGATCCCTACCGTCTTCAGAATCATAAATAGCTTGGTCCAATCAACATTATCGAATGCCTTTTCTAGATCTACGAATGCCATGTACGTGGGCTTGTCCTTCTTGATTCGATCTTCTAAGATCAGACGTAAAGTCAGGATTGCTTCACGTGTTAGAAGTAACAGACATGAAAGCAGCGAGAATGATCGCTGGTACAAACAGGTGGAAACAATGGCAGGAGAGTACTTGGAATGAGGAGATAAAGACTAAGTTAGGAATGAACTCGATGAATGAAGCTGTAAGCATCAGCCGGCTTCGGTGGTGGGGTGATGTGAGGGGAATGGAGGAGGATGGGTTATGTAGGAGAATAATGGACTCTGTTATGGAAGGTAAGAAAGGTAAAAGGAGACCAAGATGACGATGGTTAGACTCCATTTCTGATGATTTAACAATAGGAGGTATATAACTCAACGAGGCCACAGAACTAGTTACAAATAGAGGATTGTGGCGGAGTTTAGTAAAATCACATAGGTTTGCAGAATGAATGCTGAAAACATAACAATCTATAAAGAAGATGTCGATATCTACGAAGAATTGATAAGAATAAACTTTTACAAAACGCGGTTGCAGTGCCGTGGCATGACATATTTCGGCAGTTGCTGCGGCGTCATCGTGTGAAGATGGTGGTGATGGCGGTGCTGCTTCGGGGGAATCCAAGACGTTTGTAGGGAGTTGCTGGGGAATAGGTTGTGCGGGAATTAAAGTAAGAGGGAGGAATGATGTCATTATTGACGAAGGATGGCAGGCTGTTACAGTAGTGGGGGGAATATGGGAAGGGGTAGAGGCTGAAAACATAATGGTGGTGGTAGTGGTAGTCGTAAGGGAAGTGGAAAAAGGGGGCATTGATTATTGTTGCAACGTCCCGGGTTGAGAATCAACTTCGGCGAGCAGGGTATCAGGATCTGCGTTGAGTTGGGCGGTGATGTTCAGAGAAGTAGGCTCAACTTGGTAGAAGCGTTGGTAGATAGTAACGCCGGTGTCGAGGAGACGGACTACATCGTCCACTCTGGGGGTATACAGAAGAACCTGTGATGACCGTAATCCAGTAGTGCTGTCCAACAGCCTGCAGGCATCGTAGATGGGGGCGCCGGTTGAGCGGAGTTGGTGATAGATGTCGGTATCGGTGAGAGCGGGATCAACACCACTAATAAGACAGGTATGCACGGTGGTGTTGGGAAGGTTGACCTCCAACTAGGTGCCAGCCTATATGTTGTATTGAGGTCGGCTAGGTTGCGGGTATAAATGAAGGCCACCTGGTCGAGCAAAAGATCTGGAGTTGTTGCGACGGAGATTATGGGTCCGCTAGCGAAGTCGATGAAGTACGAGAAGTGTGTGGCTCTCAGATGAGATTAGAGCACTTATGGCGGAACGCGATGCTGCTTATAGACGAGCCAGAAAATATTGCACTCCTGACAATGTACTTAACTGTAAGAGACTGAGAAACGCTACGACCAAACAGATTAGAAACGCGAAATTACGACACGCTCACAGTTTAATTCAACCAAATGTTTCAACAGCTCTGTTGTGGAAATCCACAAAGAGCTTTAGCATTATCAAAGGACGAGACGAGGAAGAAATAAATATACCCTTGGAAAACTGAACGACTATTTTTAATCTAACTGCACATTAAATGCAGACCTGTAACAGGAAGATTTTGTCGGGAATTATGCGAAGACGCGAACAGATAGAGAAAACTTATACTTCCGTCCAGCAACCCACTCACAAGTCAGGTTTGCTATAAATCGTATAACATTAACGGCGAAAGGAAATGACAGTATAGGGATAGAGATGATAAAAATATTCTGGATGTGATATTATCTGCACTAATTAACATATTTAACTCTTCCCTTGTAGACAGCATTAGACGTCGTCTAAAAAAAGTAGCTTCCCCTTCTGAACCATCTGCGTACTTTCTACAGTCTGGTTTTCGTCAAGCAGGCAGTACTACAACGGCATCACTGAAGGTCACAGAAGACATTCGAGAAGATATGGACAACAAGGAAGTGACAGTTTTAATACTTCTCGACTTGAATAAATCTTTTGACTTTGTTGACATTGACATTTTGCTCTCGAACCCATTTCTCGGACAGTGCCCTCCTTTCGTTGCATTCCTACCTGCATGGCCGTCGGCAGTGTGTTACAGGTAGGATAGACAAATCAACTTGACGGTCATCTAGTGTGGTGTGCCCAAGGGTCGGTGTTAGGACCCCTTCTATTTTCTATTTACATTAACGATGTCTCCCAAAACCTAACACACTGCAAATACCATATTTACGCTGATGACGTACAAATTTACCTCCAGATATCTCCAGATTTAATATTTTCGGCCATAGACAAAATCAATCAGTATCTAACATCGTTTTCTTCTTGGTCTTTGAGATGTGGTCTTACATTAAACCCAGCAAAACCGGAGGCCATCATCCTTGGATACCCGAAACTACTCGCGAAGGTCAATCGATCAGAGATTCCATCTATAATGTTGTGTAATACTAACATACCATTCACGTCAACAATAAAAGTCCTAGGCGTTACTTTCGATGATGACATGTCACGGAAAACGCATGTTAGGAACATCATCCAGAAAATATTCTCTGCATTGCACATGCTGCGCGAGTATAAGTACTTATTTCCTGAAAAACTTAAAAAATACTGGTACAAGCTCTGATTTTCCCTCATTTCGACTATTGTGACGTGGTTTATAGAGACGCTTGGTGCAAGTTATTGAGCAGATTACAACGTGGTCAAAATGCATGTGTGAGATACGTCTGTAACCTACGGCACTATGACCATGTAACTCCTTCATATAACCACCTATCTTGGCCCCGACTAGAAATTCGTCGCACAGTGCATAGCCCATGCGATCTCCATACAATCCTTCACTCTTCACAGCCATTGTACCTTACTTCATATTTGAAATACTTATCTTCTAGTCACAGTCTTAACACCAGATCCACTAATAATTCCATCCTTGCTTTACCTACCCATAGATCTGCCATCTACTATAAATCATTCACGCTAATTGCCTGCCGTGAGTGGAACCTCCTTCCCGAAAATATCAGAGGGTTAAGCGCTAATCGCACTTTCAGGGAAGCACTGTGGAGGCATTTCATGCACCATTAAGGATCATCTGTAAACTTGATGCTGCTACTCACAAGCATTCTATTATGATGGATGCCCTGGTAGAAGATTAGTCTAAAATTCTTACCTGATTTGTGTTTCAAATTTTATTAAATTTTATATACCACCTCTCTTTTACATGCAGGATATTAGTTTAAAGAATTTATCCCTTTATAATATTTAATTTATTTCATCTTAATTTAATCTTATCACTCATCAATCTTGTATTACTATTAATTTAATTAGTATTGGCACTATTGTTGGAAAGTGGTACAATGTAATAAATGTATATTTGAGTGCCTGGTTAGATGGAAAAGAAGGCCTGAAGTCCTTAATCTTGCCAGGTAAAATAAAACATTACCAACCAACCAACCAACCAACCAACCAACCAACCAACCAACCAACCAACCAACCAACCAACCAACCAACCAACCAACCAACCAACCAACCAACCAACCAACCAACCAACCAACCAACCAACCAACCAA